>NC_137455.1:316939148-317412322 GCF_964235325.1 Thermobia domestica
GGAACCAAGTCACTTGTTTCCCTTCCCAGCATTAACCATTTAATGGCCAAATTATGATCAAATTGTTATTTTTATCTAATTCTAGTATATGTTACTGTTTTGGATGCATTATTGACCATCAATAAAGAAGAAGAGTGACTGGTGATTGGAAGGTAGTTTTTGATTATGTTCCAAAAATGAAACATTGGCCTGTCCCTGGTACTTTAAAAATTCTTAGTTTATTGAGTTGGAAAAAATCCAATAGATGTTACAAATATTGCTGTAATTAATGTCCAACCTCCTACTTAAGTAATTCTATCTGTTATTATAGCATTTTTAATCAAGTGCTATAATTTATTTTATGATACATATGGTTGGAATGTAATAACATATACATTTCATTATATAGGATTACATTATATAGGATACAGAATTTATGTCAAAGATACATGCAAAACAGATGTAAAATGTGATAATACGTAAGATATAATAGCATAAAACACCAATATATTTATTTCTCTTACTCTAATCCGTAAACATCCTCCACAAACTTTACTTCATTTTCCCATGGTATAAGAGGAAAGCAATCTCCATGTAATATCTTAGAGCGCTCCTTGCAAAATTAATTTCTGCTCACCATCCTTGAGTCCCCGTCATCAAATAATCGTTAAAAGAAATCCTTAGTTCTTTGGAAAGTTGCTTTCTCAGTCCTGGTCTTGAGGGAACTTTTGGTTTCCGTTGAAGAAAATATATTGTTATTTCTCTCTCGAACGCCACGTGTGTCATACTACTGGTATTGTTATTATGCAACTCTTTATAAAGCAATTACCTTGCAACCACAGCGGTATGTAGAGCATTTCCTAACAAATTCTACCACAACGTTTTACTTCTCAAACACGGTCTGTGTGCAGGAATGAGTATATCTACCAAATACACATCTCCCATTCTCTCGCTGTATTCTTTACAAGTACAGAGTATAGATCATCTTTTCTATTTTTGCCTTTGGAATACCTCGAAATAAAACTAACTAGAGTGAGTATTGGCAGACATGACCGCTTGCAGACAACCAAAATGAAAAGGTTTTCTAGTAATAGTAGAAAAGCAAGGAAATTGTAAAATCTTTGATACGACATATATACTCCTGTTCGTCCTGTTCCACATGGCTTGGATATATGCATACCACTGCCTCCACAGACATTAGATAAGGACGACAGTGATGACGTAGATACCGTGCAGGAGTTGGATGATACTGAGTTTGAAGTAGGTATACATAAGGGCCCTATTCTGTTCATTCAGTTACATCTAAATGATTTATTCCTTGATCTGACAATAATAAAGGACAAAGAAGAGCTCCTAGGGTCAACACTGCGTGAGAGACATTTGTTAGCACCCGGTACGTAATATATTTTACAGACAAAGAGACATGATATTCACAGGATATTTTGCTGGACAGGACTTGTTAGTGTACTGCAGTGATGCACAAGGTTTTTGGGTCAGTTGAATATTCCGTACGCTCCAGGTGACTATTTATGACTCATCTAAAAGAAGCCTGAAGGCAGTTCTGCTGCACAATGGTAATATGTATGCCTCAATATCTGTTGGCCATTTTGTGTATCTGAAGGAAACATATGACAGCATGAGAGTGATACTTACTACCGTACATTGCAAAGATCACAATTGGATGGTATGTGGTGATTTGAAAGTGTTTGATATGTTTCTAGGAAGACAATCAGTAGATACCAGGCTCCATTGTTTCATCTGTGAAAGGAACAGTCGGGCTCGTGACAAGCATTGGGAGCAAAAGCAGTGGGCCCGAAGATTGGAATTGCTTCCAAGGGATAAAAATATCACGTGAGACCCTCTAGCAGAATGACAGAGAATACTTTTGCCACCCCTGCACACCAAATTAGGCACAATGAAACAGTTAGTCAAGACATTACCTTAGTGTGGTACCAGGTTTCCGAACATTCGGAATATTTATGTAAAAGGTTTCCGAAACTGTCACATGATAATTTGAAAGAAGGTGTGTTAACTACTCCCGATATTCGCAAACTAATGCTGAGTGAAGGTTTATTTCATTCAATGAATGCCGTAGAGTAAGAAGTCCAAACTTCCTGGAATACAATCGTAGCCTTGATTATATCGACATAATTGAGAACATGCTGACGAAATCCAAAATGAATTTGAAGTTACGTTTTCTACATTCACATCTTGACTTTTTCCCTCCAAATCTGGGTGATGTAGATGAGGATCAGAGGTGAAAGACTCCAATTGGTTATCAAAGACATGGACCGACGATTCCAGGCCACGTGGGATGTTTGGATGAAGGGCGACTACGTCTGGATGCTTCACCATCAGCATCCGGAAATGCCGCATAAGAGGAAAAGCAGGGGAGCTACGCCATGACAACTAGAATGCGGAATGAATTAGCATATTGCATGTTTTGTACCGCGTATGCATCTGTTCACTGTGTGCATATTTGAATATTTTGTTCTTTTAAACTTAATATATATAATACTTCAATATGAGCTATCAACATTGGTAAAGTATACGATTTGTGGAAAAACAGTGGGGAATAGGAAGTTTTGAATGTCATTTTCGAATTGAGAAGGTCAAAATACAAAAAGAAGTTTAGTATTGTTGCACTGTGTTATTAATCATTCTCTGGACCTATTAGAGAAAACATAGTGAAGTAGAGGAACGTATGTGACAATCTATTACACTTTCACAAGAATTGAATCTTCACAATCGCTGTTTCAAGCATTTTGCTACTCTTGGGAGATTGTTGCTGGAGGCCACTCGTTCATCACTTCACACCCAGTTTTAGGTTTTCGCTAATTAAACTATTCCAAATGTTGATTTACGTTTTTCCAAAAGGTTGGTTTCTTTAACTTCCACTGTGCTTGCCAGTTTTCCATGCTTGAATAAACTAAAATCTAACTCTGAATATTCATATTTAATGAAATTAATATAGCATACACTATTACCACGAAAACGTAACCAATTCAAACAGGAACCAACATATGTACTAAGGTCAACAGAAACGCTGTGTAAACTTTGCACTATACGATTGAGAGTTAGAAATACTTTCAATTCATTTTATAATACTCTGCAACAATCATTCTCAATAACTGGTAATCCGTGCAGATAAAAAAGTTTCAGAGGCTGAATATTACATACATGCGTTTTAAAATTTGAGCAATGTAACATTCAAAACTGAATGTATTGTTGTAGCGTAATAAGTGTATTGCATTTATAACAAACTGAATTTAAAATAGGCAATGGCATATGTTAAACAAAGTTAATAGAACGTTATAGTGTGTGTATAATATTCATTTAGCGTGACTTAGTTTGTGTCTCTATGTTGAGTAAATAAATGAAACGAAAAGTAAGTAATTATCTTTATATAATTTTATTATTAGCACATAAAATGTGGCTTACACATTGAGAATAAAACATAGTTTGTCCGGTGATAATCCTTTGGAAGAACAACAATCTTAAACATCTCTTGGAACAGTTGACTTGACTTCTTGTGTTTATATAAATGTCTACCTTTTTCTCATATCCCTTTGGACTTGTAAATAAACAATTAGAACAAAACTATAATTTTAGACAAATAACTTTAAAATTTGTACTTTAGACTTCCCACTTTTACGTATGGTCTTTCTACATATTAGCAAATTGCTTACCAGAAGGACCTGAAGTGCAGAGGGCCATTCGATACGTCGTAAGAAGAATGGCACTGCTTTGCAACAGACGTATATATTGCGTCATCTAAAACAAAACCCGAAATACTAATTATGAGAAGACTAATTAGCACTGGATTCAATCCTACATAAAGTATATATAGATTTAGCTTGAACTATGAAAACTAAAAAGCATTTAATCGTTTCGACAAAATTCGATCAATGAGAGCAAAGTAATCGGTTCAGTTACTGCTATAAAAGAAGTGCAAAAAGTGAAACAGTATAAAACTTGCCTGTAATAGTCACCCATGTAGAAATAGTAAAAACAAATAGGGCACTCGGAAAGGTAACGATAAGTCTAGAGTCATGTCACTTTTATATTCGTAAACGGTACACTTGTTTTTCATATGTGTGTGCAAGTACTCGCTTCAGACTATACTTCATTGAATTCACGGCATTTTCCAAAATAATATTAAAATATTATTACCTTGAAGTAATAAAATTCATACTGATGGCTTCTGATGCAGCAAATTCAGTAACCGAATAATCGAACAGTTCTGAGCTAATAACTTGGACAAAAATTGGAATCATTATTATCTTCTATAAAGTGGATCGATTATCACTGAAAATGTACGAATCTGTTTCTCTTAGTGATACGAAATTACAACCAAGTTTGGCTGACTGTTTCCTAGCGGGATAACTGATAACCTAAATGTAGCTAAGTGTAAGTCATGTTTCTTGTATATCGTGGCAAAAAGGGTAGTTTTATAAGTTTGAGCTGTTCTAAAATGTGGGGGAAAATAAATAGGTTTATTTATTCCCAACTGAGTTATCCTGTTCCCAAAGAAAGTTTTGATAACCAATTTAGTTTTCTCACAGCTGGAGCTACCGTAAACAATGTAAAAAATGTTGGTAGTACCAAACCACATCTTGGAGCTGCCTGTGTACATTAGGGTACATTTCTGGATGGTACACCCATATGGAGATTTACGGCAATAGTGTTTCCCCAGTTGAGTCCGAAGCATCTGCTAGCAAGTATTGCAACCGAATTAGCTTTAAAGGAAGGTGAGTGGCATAAACACCAGGCAGTGAAACTTCCCGTACACTTGGGCGAAATTCCCACTACCGTCAACAACATCATTTCCCCAAAATGAAATGAATCTCAGTTGTAGTTTTTATGCCAAACATATTACTTGATATTTGTCCTATTCGTGAAGATAAATGCAACATAAAATGAAGTCCAATCCTATTGCAGCTGGAATAAACACTTCTTCAGCCGTTTTATCTGAGATGACTTTGTAGAGCGTTAATAAATATTCTGTCACAACAAGAGGATAGAAAGACCTAATCCTCCCTCTTCCAGTGTGAAAGCACATACATTTAATCAAATGCTTAGTGAGAGTGAGCTCATTACTATGGCATTTTTACGATTTGAAGCTTTGCCCCCAAGCATTCTTATGTCATAGCTGACGACATTGGATGACGAGAGTTGAAATATGATAAAAGAGAGCTACAGTCATACGTGCAAATTTAGAATTTGAGACAAATTATAGGATAGAATCCATATATTCTCGCAAATTTTGATTTTGTAAGTAGACATGTAAAAGCTCACTCGAACCTGATAGCTTCTCCATACCAATTGTTGAATTCAAATGTAGAACTTAGTTGAGAGTATCAGATGATTACGGAGAGGGAGAAGCATCTTAAGATATGGGAAACAGTGAAAAAATTTCAACAGCCCTGGACAGGATTCGATCCATGAAACTTATAGTTACCAAGAAACGACTCTACTCACTCATCCACGGAGCCACATAGAACAATAGAGAGTCATACGTTAGACATAGAACGTTTGTTACTTAAAAGGGAAAGCTAGTAAAATTCTAGTTTTTCTTTCCCTGGCACTAAGTTAGTTACAGTTGTCCCAGCCTGGGAAAAACATTACCCACCCCTCTAGAAACTTTCCTAACAATTTACGTACATTTATAGGTAAACAAACCATTCATCTATTTCTGCTCTGCGCAATTATACTTACACCAAACGATTACTTCCAATTATATTGATTACAGTACCAAGTAAACAGAAATATTCGATATGAAATTCCATATCTCGCCAATAGTCTTGTAGAAAATATCCAAATTCAATGTTTCTATTTGGGAGAGGGGGCATACACGCAGATTGCGCCCATGAGATTTGTTTTGCGAAGAAGGGGACACAAATGTACATTGAAAATGGCAAAATCGCACGCTGAATTACACCATAATTTTACTTTTAAGAACGCCAAACACGACGGAGAACGAATGAATTATCTTTGGCTTCAAAGAATAAACTTATGGCTGAAGGTGCAAGTGAACAGAGATTGATGATGTTTAGAAAGAATGCATGTTACCAAGCTATGGTGTAGCCAAGCGTCTGGAATCTCAGACATTTGTAAAAGTAGTTAAAATAACTACAAATATTGGGTTTTATTAAAACGTTTTCATGGGTGGACCCCGAAATCCTCCCAAATGAATGTTTGGTCAGTGACCCCCGAAATCAAATCCTGGTTACACTCCTACTACAAAGAGATGTACAACTATACTACAAAGTCCTGTGTTTGTGACATGCAAATCAATGTGAAATTCATTAGAGAATTGAGGAAATCTCGCTAACAATTAGGCATTCTTTTTCTGGTGGGGAGGAGGAGAATTATAAATGTGGGAGAAATTTCTCCCAAGCACTTGGAGGGATAGTCAACTATCGCCCAGGAAGGGGGACTACAATTTCTATGTTGCCAACAACTAGCCAAGAGACTAAGTTCTTTCTCCTCTAGAAAATCAGTAGATAAAACAAGGTTACTACTGTGTTAGCTAAGTTTTATTTGGAAGAACCGTCTGCTAAGAACTACTATAAAATAATCATACATAAGCGTACCTAATATTAAATATGTCCGAAAGATATAATATTTGTGAAACATGAGAGAGAAAGAGAGAATTAGACTTCCACATAATAATTTCCCTCGGTTATAAACTTAAACAAACAAATGCGTTCCGTTAAATTTCTTAGATGTATGGTTAACGTACTGGACTTCTGCGTAGAGGGTTATGGGTTCAAGCCTAAATAAAGCACATTGTTTCTCTTTTTAAGCTATGTTTACATGAAACGGAAATAACGTGCTCCTGCGGTAATATATTTTTTCGGAGAAGGCTTGTCCCCTACACGCTTATTCCGCACAAACTAACAAAATACGTAATCTTTTGTTAGTTGCGTATTTTTCTTTGTCTGTTTCTTGCTATTCTCTTTGTCCTAAGAACACTTTTGACTTGTCCGTGTTACTACAGTCGATTATTCCAGCTCTACTGTTTAGAGGGATCTAAGCCCCACCCAACCGTTTTCCCAGAAAAACGAAACAGGTATTTCCTCATTTTACATCTACAATATCTTTGCACAGTTTTATTCACTTCGATTCTCTTCTTACCTTGCGGGTGGCAAATTCAAGAGCTTTGGGTGGGATCTTTGCTCCCCTAAAACAGTCACCTGGCAGAATATAAAAAAACGTTCGTTTAGTTTTTGCGTATTGTCCGCTCACATAGTCTTTTTGTAATTCCTCATGTCCTACAGGTACATTTCTGTTCAGAATTTCTGTCGCACGTCTTTAAAAATTACCAAAATAAGAATAACTCTCTTTCTTATGATCAAAATTGTCGCATGTTTTCTAGGAAATATGCAGAAGAATTAAACACATATTACCAAAAAATATTTCAATGAAAAATTGAGAAATAATAAAGTTATAATTGAAAAAGAAATCTCCGAAACGTTGATTGCCAAATTCTAAGTTCTATATTTGTAAACGTGGTAAATGCGCAGCGAAATTTGCGAAGACAGAGGTAATTTTATGCTCTACTAGAAATATAATGTAAATCTTTCATAATGTAAGTTACTATACATAGTGCTATAGCACAGCTCTAACAATCATGGGTATTAAAGGTTTTACACGTAAACCAAAGATTCAAAATGTCACAAAATATGCGAAACGATCAGGCATTTTGTCTCAGTTGTTTTCTTATATATATCTACTAAGTGACTGAGTGTTAAATTGCTTTGGCAGAGTAGTTGGCTAATGCGTGTTCGTTGGGCTTTCAACTTTTCCCGCGATTGGCATCTCTAATCAGATACCCTAGTGTCACTTTTTTAAAGAAAAGTTTGATTATGTCAATTTGTTAAACAGTAATGTTTTGTTCTAGTAATGTTTCTTAGTATTATTCTCTTCATTCTAATTTTTTATAATATTTACAAATAATTCAAAATTATGTCTTTAAAGAATGTTACAATGATCAAGAATTTTATAAACCGCATGGGTCTTCTAGGATTCATTCGTATTTTCCAGTTTGCATTTCATCATTATCATGCATATCATTATCACCGTATCCCTTAACTCCACAGTATAATCATCGGACATTAAACCTAAAGAAAGATAAAATATATAATTAGATAACTACAATATTTTTCTCATTGTATGAATATTAAATCTAAAGTTGTCTATTTAATCACCGCAGGAAAATGGCAGAACCGTCTGAAATGAACATAGTTATCACCAGGTTCCAGCAGGGATATTAGATTTGCAAACTATGCTACGCTTCAAGATCCAAAGTCCCCGTCCGTCTCTCGACACCTGTCATGACAAAAATATTAAGATATCGAGAGGCGATATATATGTAACTGATTCAGCGTTTTAAGGATAGGTTCCACCTCTTCCGTCAATATCTATAGAAAATAAACTGCTAGAAATGAAGAATTATTAGTTACATTGTTGATCGTCACAGAACAAAAACGTAATAGAAACGACAAGCGGGTTTTCGATTTAATGTCTCAGGTAAATGGGGCATCTCATGACTGCTACTCTACTGAAACCAGAAGTGGTAAAAAATTCACTAGTACTTCCGGTTTAGATATTGCTAAGCAAAGAGCAAAAGTGCTAAGAGACATCGAGTATCGATGTTTCAGAATCAGTGAAACGTCCCAACAAAACTATTTTTATTTCGACTTTTATACCTATATGCCAACCGAATGTTTAGGAAATCTACTTCACAACACTGATCACAATATCAAAATATCTCAGAACACATTTAGGATAGACAGATAAAACTCTGTGTACGAGTAAGTTGATATTAGTCCCATCACCTTCGAGCATTTTGATTTTGAGAAGAAAAAGGTCAAATTCTACAATATTTTAAATTTCCATTATCTATTTATAAAATAGCCAATTTGACGTAATAGTTTAACCGTTTAAAATTA
This sequence comes from Thermobia domestica, assembly GCF_964235325.1. Classification (NCBI taxonomy): domain Eukaryota; kingdom Metazoa; phylum Arthropoda; class Insecta; order Zygentoma; family Lepismatidae; genus Thermobia; species Thermobia domestica. Next base: position 316,948,085 of record NC_137455.1, read on the forward strand.
ACTTGTGACACTAGCCGGCGTTGGCTCGTCTCATTTAACTTTGATTTAGAAGCGTATCCTAACGGAAGGAAGAGTGCTCAAAGATATAGGTATCAGCAAAATTATTGATGCGTCTCTTCGAGCTAACGTTGTTTAAAAATACCTACATTTCCTTTATATTTTCGAAAGATTTTTACAGCAAGAAAAAGTTAACGACAAACACTTTCGTAATGTTTGTATTCACTATTCTTTTAAAATAGAGGAATCAGCAGCAAAAATCTTTACTTTGGCCGAAATTGCGAAGATTATCAATTTTATTGAAAAGCGTATTATTTTAGACTGAGGAAGAATTCTGTAATTCATCATTGTATGGAGACCTCTACATCACTGACAATGCAAAGAATGTGAATTCATATCTACAAATAAACATTTAATCAAATATTTTTAATATTTATTATATCTTCAGACTCCATATAAAAAAGTAAAGGATGGAAATTGCCGAGAGAAATGAAATTTAGTATATAATTTATATGAAGACATTAACAAATATATTTCTAATCTACAAAATGAAGCTCCTAATAGCTTAAAGAAAATGTTTTCTTAGAAACATAAAGGTAATGTCCACATTCTGTTTGAGACGAATGTATTACAGACGTTCTCATCAACCAATGGAAAGTGTTCAGAGTTCTGAAAGACTCGTTTGGTTCAAAACTGGCATCAGGAAGCAACCATGAATTGCGGTTTACTTACAAATTTTATCACCTCTGATAGTTCAACTGGTTTGGCGTTTGTCAATTAACATTTCGTAAGGCGTAGAAAACTGCTGCAGTAAATAAAGAAAACGAAAATCTTACTCTAACGGGACTCGAACCTCATCCGCGAGACGGCAAGCATTATGGCTTAAACGCCTGCACTATTTTGTTCACCACTAACAATTCACATAGACCGTGAAGTATTGGACAGTTCTTTTACCTTGTGGAAAATCATTGATAATACGAGTAATTTAGTATCCTTGCTGTCAATACTTTGATTGAATGAGAAATGTATTCCTAAACAATAAAATTCTCTAACGAGTAAATAATGCTTTCATGTTTTAATTATGTCTTTCTCTTCTATATTTATTTTCGTTCTTTTCCAAATACATTTTTGTTCTTTGAATTGACGAGATGACTTGAACATTGAATGTTCATCATCACAGAAACAGAATCTCTAGTGAAATGTATTCTAATTAAAAGGTATTCAGTTTGAAATGATTATGCATCGTCAACCCGTCAAGACCCAGTATATTCTTACGTTATTGCTCTGTCAATTTTCGCGAAGAGGAAAGCTAAGTCTTTTTACCTTACGTTCTCAAACTAAAATTTCATACGTCATGACTCGCCTCATACAGCTTTAAAGTTGAAACGAGATACTAATACATGAAAATAAAAAAAGATGTAATGTAATTTATTCCTGTCTATATGTGCCATACGACTAACGTTTGGGAAACAAAATAAAATACAGTAAAACTTCCCCGAGCAACACGAACACGACTGAATCTGAATTATCACTCTTTTGACCTTGAGAGTATTCATACATCGCTCAAGTGTACATATAAACATGAGGTCAGCAAACGTTTCTGCGGTGTTCTATTCAGTATTACTATTAGCGAATCTATATAGAAACTGCCGTTCTTCATGTATACATAATATGTTGGTTTTTGGTTTATGAAGTTGCACGCCAGAGGCGTGTTGATGTAGGGTTAGCAGGTGCTATATACATTCAGGATCTGCTTCATTGCGCAATAGTATCATCTATCTTGCACTGCTAGACTGTTATTATACATAGAAATGTGAGGGAGTAGGAACTGTGCTGCATATAATGGTGACATTAAAGATAAGCTGAATATAATACTAAACATTCTCTCCGCTTGTAGAATACAATTATAAATTGAGATGAAAGTACTTAAACCAACACTTAGCTTCAACAATGTAATTCGTTTCGAATATGCCCCTTTGATAACGGAGATGAAAACATCCAATTCCGTATTTATTTAAAACTTGGAAAAAATAATTGTGATTAATTCTATCAGAGGCCTTGGATTAATTCGTGGAGAGAATTGCTACGAATTCATGAAAAGAAATAACAAGATCTCTGAAATTTGATAAGAAATGAGATTTTTGAGTTTAACGTCCCATGTTCATGTCGGCTAGGCTAAAGGAGACGGTGATGATGAGAAATGAATGATATTATGGAATGAAAATGTGGAAGGAAAAAGACGAACTCCGAGGAAATTCACGCGCACGGTGTTTGTAAACCAAAAAATTAACTTAGCACTAGCTTGGATCGAACCAGAGACCCCACGCAGAAGTTAACGTTCTACCACTTTTTTAAAAGTTAACTGACTTACCAAACGTGTCTCAGTAATTTACTTGAACTACTTATTACTTAATTTTACTTGATTTACTCCTTTACTTGACTCTTTTCCAATCACCTAAAACGTCAGGAACACGGACACACAAACTTCGAGGACATTTAAAATCACAAAGGCTCTCCCACCAGCAATAGAACGCGGGACCCCGTACACCAGAGGCGCACGTGCTAGCCACTAGACCAGCGGGGAGGGCATCTACTGCGCCAACGTGGCCCCGAGATTTAAAATGGTCTTATAAATAGGGTAAATGTGTACAACATCATATTTATAAGTACTTACCAGCTTATCAAGATATGTTTATACTCTAATTGTGAGACAACTAGGTAATAGTTTTAAGTCCGTGCAAAGAAGACTTATAGGCCGAAAACTGGTAAAAGCTGCTAATAAATACTTGAGGACTAAAACAGTAATGCTTGTATTGAGAGACTGTCCTAAAACAAGGTGTATGCGGTATTCATTAAAAAGGACAGCGAGGAAATGAGATAAAATTACCATAAAAGTAACACAAGATTCTAATATAAAGGAATCAAGGCCTCTGAATTTTCCAAGCTTGCATAATCAAAGTGACAGTTTGACATCGTCTATTGTGAACGGATCTGAAAACCCTTCTCGCTCATGATCTGCTAAAACAGATGGAATATATTCTAGAATAAAAAATCGGTACAATATGTAGTAGTGGAACATATAATTATTTATGAGTAAAAAAAGTCATGACTTTTATACCCTAGGCATCTTTATTGTTAATATTATAGGTTAATTTTTGCCGTCTCATGTTACCGATTTCATACATACTGCATCTTTACTCTACTAGAGGACATGATTTTCCTTATTATTATGTTCCAGTTCGTACCATTTCATAGATAATTTTCACTGTTCGCTTTATTTATATGGAGTCTAAATATATAAGAAATGTTAGAAATATTTGATTAAATGTTTTATTCTTGTATTGATGAGGTAGACAACCTTAGACTTCATGTTTATATACTGAGAAAAATATTATACTTATCTAGTTATATATTTTATATATTCTTTAGATGTAATGTCCCACGATTATACTGTGAGGCTAAGGAAGACGGTGATAATGACATGCATGATAATGATGGAATGCAAAAATGAAAAGTACGGATGAACACTAAAAGACCCACGCTTTTTAAAAAATCTTTGACCATTGTAATATTCTTTAAAGACATAATTTTCAGTTATTTGCAAATATTTAAGTAAACTTGAATGAAGACAATAATACTAAGAAACATTATTAGAACAAAACATTATTGTTTAACGAATTGACAAAATCAAGCTTTTCTTTTAAAAAAGTGACTGTATGGTATGGTACTTGAACTGATGATCGTGGAAAGATTTGAACATTTAACGAATACGCGGTAACCAACTGTTCTACGAGAGGAACTTAACACACATTCACTTGGGAAACATATATAAGGAAACCACTGAGTCAAAATGTTTTACATTTTTGCATATTTTGTGTGTTATTTTTATTCAACCTTTTGTTTACGTATACCTGTGATTATTAGATCTTTGTTATAGCCATATAGTAACTAACATTATGAAAAATTTACGTTATATTTCAAATAGACCATAAAGTTTCATCTCTCTTTGCAAATTTTGCTGGGTGTTTTCCACATTAACCAATGTGGAACTTTGAATTTGGCTATCAAAGTGTCGCAGATTACTTTCTAAAATATAATTTGCATATTTCTTAATTTTTTATTGAAATATTTTTGGCAAATACGTATTTCCTTCATATTTCCAAGAAAACATGTGACAATTTTGATTATAAGAAAGAGAGTTATTCTCATTTATGTAATTTCTAAAGGCATGCGATACAAATTCTGGACAGAGGCTTACTTCTGAGGTCGTGTTATAAGCAATTTTTATATTTCGAGATTTGAGAGCTCTGTGCTTCACCAACCGTTTTTTCAGGAATTTATGAAACACGTATTCAATCATTATAGGCCTACAATATCTCTGAACACTTTCATTGACTTCGTTCCACTTCCTCTTGCCTTTCGGCAGTCAACTTTCAATTCTGTAAACCCTGGCCATTAAAGAAAGCAGTGTCGTTCAATAGTAATAGACCGTTTTCTAATAGAAAATTACAAGGCTGAAGTTCTAAAGATACAAAACGACTGTCATGAGGACAGTGCACACTAGTTGTACAGGAACAACTATAAATGTCAATGTTCTAATACACTTTCGGTTCTTGTAATACAGCATATCAACATTCAATGCAAATGAGACCAGCTTCACTAATAGCAGTAAATTTTCTCTTTCGATGCAAGTATCGATTAATGATCGTCACCGGGTAAGAAGATTAGGTTTCACCCACCAACACCTAGGAAACCAACAGGATTACTGGAACAATTTTGATTGGAATGACGAAAAAGTATTCTGCACGGAGTTCGCTTTTCGTCTGGCGACCAGGCAAAACATTATCCCTTGGACATGTATTGCAACAACATACATAAGAAAGAGTATCCTCGTTTGTTTGGGTTTGAATGATAGCATATGGAGTCGGAGAACTGATCGTGACAACTCCAAGGATAATTGCCGAAGAATTTTCATCAATCCTGGAAACACATTTATTTGATAGTTTTAGTGCAATATATCCCAGCTGTGCGTCGGGCATCACACTACAATTGGTTATTACAGCATCCAGAAATCGAAGTTTTCCAGTGACCATCAAAATCTCCTGAGTTTAACCCCATTGAAAACCTTTGGGCTATAATGGTTGGAGACTGGGATTCAGGTCAAAGACAAACAAGGGCGGCATTGGTAGAACACGTGTTTGACGTCTGGGAATCTCTACGACGACGCCCCGAAATATGCAGGAGGCACATTATGCGACAACGCCTCAAAATATGCAGCAGACACATTACTAAGTAGGGCACGTATGACACATCTGTAGAAAGTAAACGTTCAATCTCCCGACATCTCTACACAAACAGAAAACGAAGGAAAATCAACTGAAAACAAGTACGTATTTCGCAGAAATTAGAAAATCTCTTTCAAAATGCAAAGCATATGATATTTATACAAATATACAGAATATCTCATAAAATTGTAGTCACTAGTTTTAATATTTTTTAAAAAAAAATCACGTCGCCTTTGTTGTTAAATAGTGCAAGTTAGGGTAATCAGATAATAAAGGTGATGGACGGAAATATCAATATTGGTATAGAAATGTATAGTAATAAAAATAACAATCACAGCAAATAATGTCCCTGTCATATTTTTCTACTGCTCTAATGAACTATTTAATAACGTCTTTAATGGTCAATTATTAAATTATTATACGGTACGGTGCTACGAAAAGGCGCCCCAAGATAGAAAAACTGTTTGTAACGGGACGTCTTTATCTTTTATTTCGTGTTTATACATGTTTTAGTCACCTTATTATGATCTTTCACAAATTCGGTTTGACTGACTTATACTTTATCTAATAATTGATTCTAATTCTGTCGAAAATAATATTTATTTGTCATAGTTTGTCACGATATTTTGACAAAATTAAGTAATTTTGAAGCAACGTGTGCTTAATGTTTAATATTGTTTTTATGAATTACTTTAATATGACTTGCTAATTTTAACTGATTCTGCTACAAGCAACCAACTTTCTTCGTATTTTTGTGAACTCCAATCAAACATATGTATCCCCGATCTGTCTGTATAGTAACTTTTTAGAAGTGTATTTAATGCTTATGAATGTAATTCTGCTTGTTAAGTATATATATTATGAAATATGGTTCAAGAAATTAATGAATAAATACAAAGGTTATGAAATACCATGGATTTTATACTATGTAATTATATGCAGCAGAACATGTATTTTGACAAACTGCCGATAAATAATATGGAACTAATAAACGACATAACGGAAGATTGAATTATAGTCTTATTTAAGTTTACAGTTCATGTCATCTAGATTGGAGTCTATTTACACCTTGTCTTGCTTCGCTATTTACTGAAATCCTTTGCCTTATCTGCAGTCTTCTTACAATGTTAAATCGCCGTGCGCAGCTCGAGATGCGTCACAGCGATGGAACCATTTAAAAGTAACACATACTTGTTAGAAGTCTTGTGACAAGATTTACATCCCATCCCAAGGTACAGTGCAAGTTTTTGGCGACCGTTTTTAGGACAACGTAAATTACGTAGAGCAACGACGTAGTTCAAGGTAGGAATGACAGTAAGTAAATAGAGAGTTGGAAAACACAGAACAGGAACGAAGACGAAGTTGTTGTTAGGAGTCAGAATCAACATGGAATCAAGATGAAAGTTCTTAGAGGAAAGAAAGGACACAGTGCTAATGAAACTTATGCGTGTTGTGATAGTTCAGCTTTGCTACATGATGAACTCTGTGATGTGTGGGACATGTAAAAGTTGGTTTCACTTTTGTTGTGTGAATATCCCAAATGTAAAATATTATCAATTGAGTAAAATGCTAGGTGACTGGTTTTGCAACAAATGCAGGAATAGGAGAAAAACAAAATCTGTGAGAAGTGAAGAAACAACAGATGAAGAAGTAGATGGTGAATCTGGACAGAATTCAAATGATGGTACAGTTTCTAGTGGTGATAAGCAAAAACAAGAACCACGTCTGACTTTAGAAATGATAATGAAACAATTGAAGTGTATGGAGAGACAGTCTTATATCACTGTTACTGTTGTTAATGTTCTGAAGGAGGAAAATAAATTACTTAGGGAAGATGTTACCACCATTAAGGAGACTCATAGTAAGCAATTCCAAGATATCAAAGACCGGATGGATACGATGGAAAAGGAGTGGAAGGAGGAATTAATCAAAGAAATAGGAAAGATTGAATCTGTGATGGAGCATGTAAATAAGAGAATGGAACGGCATGAGGATGAAATGGTACATTTCAATTTAACAGTGTCAACCGAATGTCGGAAAAGAGAGAAATTGGCAAAGGAAATGCAAACTTGTAAGGCAGAAATTGAAGAGCTCTTTACCAAAACAAAAGACATTGAAATGCAATGTGTTCAACATATAGAAGAAGTGAACCAGAAATTAGTCATACTGCTGAAGGAAGTATATGATTTGAAAACTAAACAAGGAAACCTATATGATGTTATGAATGCTAGTTGTGATTTAGTAAGTCCTAACCAATCCGATTTTAATAATGAGGTTATTATAATACCAACTGTTACATCAAATATAACCTGTGTTACGCATACGTTAACGACTGTAGCTAGTTCTAGGAGTTCTTTTAGTTTTCCTTATAATGTAAGCAATGGTCAACCCAGGGAAACCTGGATGTTTGGTAATATGTCATCTCCTAGTTTTAATTTAGAAAATGTGCATAGAAACCCGTTCAACGTTAGTTCTATGACTAACCCTTTACATATCGGAGATTTTTTTTTCAAATTCAAACTCTAAAACGCATAGGCTAAATGAATGTAAGGAAGTTAATTTTGCGGATTCCTCATTTAAACCTCGAGATGTGCGTGATTTCCCGCGTTTTTCGGGACAGATGACTCCTGGTAGCGCCAGAAATTTTCTCAAAGAATTCAACAGATTATCCCGATTGTTTGGAATAACAGATGAACAGAAATTTACACCCGTGCCTCAATGTCTAACTAAATCGACTTATGGATGATATCGGAAAATCGAGAAAAAGATTTCGATCTTTGCTGAATTTAAAGAACGGTTTAAGGCTAAGTACCGATTTGAAACTCTAGAAAGGACACAAATAAGAAATTTTTGGTCAATGAAATATGACAAATCTAAATATTCAACTATTTTGGAATACGTATGTGCATTAATTGACACATACTCGGGAATTGCGGAGGAATATAATGAAAAGGAGTTAGTGAATATCGTTTCAACGTGTCTCCCACCAGAAGAATCTCGATTAGTAAGGGTAATATCAATTAAAACGGTTGAAGAGCTAGTAGAATGACCCATTGAGGTGACATATGTGGAAGTGCCATTGAATCAAAGCAATTCCAACAATGTAAATAGAACATGTTATGTAAGAGTGGCACAGACCGATCGGAAGTCACAAAATAATGAATCTAATATGCAAGCAGTAGCAACGAAAAACTGTGTTTAGATCTGGTGGGAAAGTTGCCTAAAAGTAGAGGTTTTAAATATATTCTTTCAGTGGTCGATGTACATACCAGATTTATGAGTTTCTATCCACTTAAAACGGCGAATACGAAAGAAATAATCAGTGTTTTATAACGTCTACACTTCCCTTATCCAGGACATATCGTTACTGATCAAGACCCACAGTTCGTCTCGAAGGTATGGCGTGATTATTGCAAAAAGTATTACATAGCTCATCACCTCACTCACCTTATTCACCACAAGCGAATGGCCTGATCGAACGTCACATCGGGAATTGAGTAGGACTATCCGATTAAAATGTCATCAGGACCACACAAAGTGGAGTAACATGTTAAAGGAAGTGCAACATTTGTTGAATAATTCCCTTAGTGTTTCTGCAGAAAAATGCCCTGCTGAAGAATGTATATCTTACTCTGCCAGGAACAACTTCAAACGTCACTTTCCGTGGCCGTCTGAAATATAGTCGTTAGACACAAAAGATCGACAAGTGCTAATAAATACTTCCAAGAGAAGAAACGAAAAGAAAAATAAACAAATTAATTCTTCGCAGTTGTTAATCCGGGAGAATGATTTAGTGATGCTTAAAACGCATCCGATGTTGGTAGCCACTAAGAATAAAGTTCATAAACATATGTTGTCATATACCGGAACTTACTTTGTTTTTAAGCTTTTAAGAAACTGTGCAATTTTGAGTACACTAACGGGAAGATCTATAGGTACACAAAATTTTAGAAATCTAAGACAATGCAATTGTTCTGGAGAATTCCAAAATGAGTTGTTTAGTAAATACTCTTCTGTGAAAGATGATGTTAAGGGAGTAGATTATACCGTATTGTTTGTCATAGAACAAGATGTAGATCAAGAAGCTATTTTGGGAATTAATGACTATTGTTTTCCGTCTCCTCCTCTTTCTTGCAGTGTTGCCTCTATTAATTTAACTGGAATAATATACTCAGGAGCCGAGATAAATTTAATCAGAGATCGTATTTGGAAACAAATTCAATAAAAGTTTCCGTCTGCTAAGTTGAGAACATATTCAGATATCAGAGTTCGCACTTTTGCTGGGAACGAACACTATCACATTAAGGGAATGCAATTATTAAATTTCTGTATACAAGATCATTTGTTTGAAGTTGTCGTATTTGTAGTTCAAGGAATGAAGCCAGATTTACTTTTGGGTAGCTCATTTTTAAAAAAAGATATCAAGGTATAGTAGATAGTGGCCGACAAGAGATACAATTAACCGACATGGATGGAAATGCAATTATTATTAGATCAGCGCAACCTATACACATTCATTTACCTATTCATGAAGATAATAATAATAACGAAGCTAACGAAATAGAACCTCAAATTAATTATCTTATTCCCGAGCCTAATGTTACTGAGGATGAATTGAGGAAATTGATTTATGAAAGAGAAGATTTAAATCCGTGTTTAAAGATTTAAGATTTGAGATCCGTGTTTGAGAAGGAACTGAACAAATGGGTCGAACATAGTATTGCTAAAGAAATGGCTTCGCCCTACCGCAACCCCATGCATTGCGTGCGAAAATCTACTGGAGGACTACGCCCAGGGCTCGATCTAAGGGAATTAAATCAAAAAGTTATTACTCCTAAGGTGCAGGTGGAGCCCATTACGGAACTGTTATCACGTCTATCCGGGACAAGCATATTTTCGTCTTTTGATTGTTCTTCAGGATATTACGGTGTTCGGCTTCAACCATCTTCTTACCAGTGTACGAGTTTTGTGTATATGGGCAAGCAATATTGTATGCTTGTGCTTCCTATGGGACTTTGCTCGACACCTGCTATCTTTCAGGAAACTATGGACCGTTTCTTCACAATGAACACCCGATATTACGTTATAGTATAACTTGATGATGTTCTATGTTTCTCGGCATCTCCTGAGGATCATTTACAGCATTTGCAAACTGTTTTTTCCATCTCTGATAAATTAAATTTCTCCCTCAACATTAAAAAATGTAAATTCTACCTAAAAGAGACAGTGTTCTTGTGTCATGTAGACAATGGGAAGGAAGTTAAAATCAATCCAAAGTCGAATAAGCCCTTAAAATACTTTGCAATATCAACTAACATGAAGCATTTGGCGTGGGAGACCCGGGTTCGATTCCCGGCGGGAGCTCATGTGGTTCGGATTAGACGTTAGTCAGTAGGTCCACGTCTCATATAGCCTCGCTGCTGAAAGGGACGCTAAACTAAAATCAACTCAACAACTAACATGAAGCATTTACGTACCCTTTTAGGTCTCATTGGTTGGCGTCATAGACATATAAGAAATTTCGCTCAACTGACTGCACCTTTGTTTGATCTGTTAAAAAAGGATCGTTCATTTGTTTTTGATGAAGAAGCAATAAAAGATTTCAATGTTCTACGAACTCTGGCCAGGGAGCCTCCAGTCTTAGCCCAACCTGATTTCACAAAGGATTTCCATATATACAGTGACGCTTGTGCTCGAAATTTAGCAGGTTTTCTCGCCCAATTTCAAGATAATTTTAATGATTCTGTAGTGATAGTGTACGCCAGTCGAAGTTTGAAACTTCGTGAATTATCTATGTCCGTGTTCCAATTAGAATTAGCTTCGGTCTTGGTCCTCTGTGAATATTTTTAAACTTATATACTAGGGAGAAAAACTATTGTCCACTACAATAGCGCAGTAACTAATATTTTTACAATGAAAAATTTAGACGCTAGAACGACGAAGTTAATCTTGAAATTGCAAAGATATCACTTACAATTTTAACACATCCAGGGAAGAGAAAATTATATCACCGACACTGAGTCGCTATCCTCCAGATATACCAGGTGAAGTAAAAAAGCTTTACGTTAATTTGATACATTTTTGAAAGAATAAAAACAAATGTATTTTCAAAAATGGGGTAGCCTGTAACGCGACCTTACAAATTGTCTTTTATTTCGTGTTTATTAATGTTTGAATAAAGTTAATATGATCTATCACAAATTCGGTTTGACTGACTTATATTATATCTGCACCTTGCTCAAAGGTATTGGCCAAGAATTACTTAAAATTCTGAGCCACTTTCGTTCACTTTTAATAAAGAGAAGAAAGTTGTTGATATGATTTTGCTCCTTGATTCTTAAAAAGATAGAAGTTAAATAATTTATGAAGGTTACTCGCTAATAATTGATTCTAATTCTGTCGAAAATAATATTTATTTGTCATAGTTTGTCACGATATTTGACATAATTAAGTAATTCTGAAGCAACATGTGTTTAACGTTAAAATTGTTTTTATGAATTACTTTAATGAGTTTGCTAATTTTAACTGATTCTGCTACAAGCAACTAACTTTCTTTGTATTTCTGTGAACTCTAATCAAAAATATGTATCTCCGATATGTCTGTTTAGTAACTTATAAGAAGTGTATTAATGCTTATGTATGCAGTTCTGCTTGTGAAGTCTATACAAATGGTGATCAGAAAAATGGAAACAACTGAATGAAATTGCAACTTACCACATTAATATGTTGTCGGACCACATTTCGCCTTCGCAACAGCCTTGATGCGACGTGGGATGGGGGAATAGAGGTCGTGAATAGTAACAAGTGGAATTTTACACCATTTCTCGTGCAGGGCATCGGCCAGTTCTGTGAGAGAGGATGGAAGTGGAAATCGTCGCCGGAGTCGTGTTTCCAAGACGAACTACAGATGTTCAATTATGTTGAAATCTGGGGATTGGGCGGCCAGGGGAGGTGTTGAACTGCATCCCGATGTTCCTCAAAACACGATGCAACAACGCCAGCTGTGTGAATGGGTGCATTATCATCCTGGAAGATGGCGTCATTGTCCGGGAAAACTTCTGTACCATAGGATGCAAGTGGTTTCTTAAAATTGCGACATAATCGTTTTCAGTGATTCGTCGGCTAAGTGTGACTACAGGACCCAATGAAAATCATGATATAGCGGCCCAGAGCAGCACCGATCCGCCGCTATGTTTCACAGTTGGGCGGAGACACTGCAGATCATAAGCTTCTTTGGGCGTTCTCCACATATAAACACAGCCCGTGGTTGGAATAGGGTGAAGGATGACTCATCCGACCATATCACACGTTTGCAGTCCTCAACGGTCTAAGTTGCATGCTCGCGGCACCATTTGCGGCGTGCGAAAGCGTTATTGTCCCTGATGGTCGTTTTGGCCCGTGCTACACGACCCTGTAAGTTCATGTTATGTAATTCTCGACGGACTTTGGTTGTCGAAACAGGGTGGGGGAGGTGCTGATTGAGTTCCTCCGTCACTTGCTCCGCAGTGGCACGACGGTTCTCCGTGACAATGTGCTTTAATACCCTGAGTGACCTGTCACTCTTGATTTTCTTCCGATGTTCCGCTTCCCCGATTTGTTTTCCCGTGTGTTGTATAGGCGGTCATCACCTTCGACACTATCCCACGCGACACACCTAACACAGTAACCACTACCGTCACACTCACTCCACATAACCGCGCACAACAATTTGCTCTCTTGGAAAATCTGAGAGTTCTTCAATTTTACACTACCTCCGTCTGCTGTAGCCACTGGACACTGCTATTCTACTGCGCCAGACGTAGTATGGAGACCGACCTAACACACCACCACCAGCGGTCCGGCTCTGCGGGCGCCCTGCCAACCCATACATCTGACGTTTTCCCAACTACAGGTGTTTCCATTTTTCTGATCACCATCTGTACATTGCAAAGGTTTCTTAGAAATGCTGGTGCTGAATGTGCAAACAATACTTTAAAAAATTGATTAGAGTGAAACATTCCAAATTTTTCCTCACTTTCTCGCAATACAAAAGTAATATTATACTATTGTAACAACGTTACAAAGTACATTATGTCTTCAGAACTTATTCTTTTCCTTTACAAATATTCTGTTTATTTAGGCAGAAAAAATTGTACTTGAAAGAAAAATCGATACTCCTACATGACAAAGAAAAGGAAGAGCTTCAAACTAAAATGAAGTACACATTTATTTTGCGCTAATTTAAGAAACTCTACAGAAGAATTCTAAACCCCTTACTCCCTCAGTAGGACCATGAAAAGAAGTAGTTTGTTTGTTCCATTAACTGATTTTATTACAAAAAATTCAGACAAAAGGAAATACAGATAACCAATTCAGAAAATGAACAATATACTGCTATAATCTTGTATTTTCAATTACGAAAGCTTTTCCTTTTTTTCTATTTAAAGCTTCATACTATTGGAAATAAGTCAACAGCTATCTACACAGCACTTTCAAATGTTTTTTGACTATTGAGAGACCGTAGTTCTTATGCTCCTCTGCTCCCGTTAAGATTCTCTATTTCACAGTAGAGCATATAGCTGGTAGCCCTGTTTGACATGGTAATTATGCAATAGAAATACACAAAGCTGAAAGAAAATGGAGAGTCTATTTTAAATTTAAAATAGTCTGTAACGTTTCACGAAAGAAAATAAGGGAACATTACATGATAATATAATAGTCTAAAAATTATTAAATATTCTAAAAACAATATACAAGTTACGATTTCTGGTAATTCATGTGCTCTTGTGAACTCCATAAGACCATGTCACTGAAGCAAACGCATAACTACGAAATGTATTGAGCTATTCATTGAATATGTTTATACTCTCTTAAAGATTTGTACTTAGCACACTCAGTTTTAGCACGGGATGATTTTTCACTTGGCAATTACTAGTGGCCAATTACGAATCAAACAGTAACGAGAAATGTGTTGTCCATCAGTTTTCGACAAAAGATCACTGGTGTAGCAATGCCTTCTCTTAGACTATCACTTGCATGCAGACCAAAACTTATGGTTTTGGTTTCAATATCTAACCTAAATACAAATATTGATATGAAGTTATCAAGATGAAGCTGATTATATGTCTGTGTAACTATTTTCACTCACAAGTAAGGGACCATATGGTTGTCACGCAAATCAGATGCAGACATACGCCATCTGATTGAGCATGAAAAGATATGGAGAACACAGAAATTTAAGGTGCTAAGGGCCATCGGGAGCGGAGTGAGGGAAGAGGAAACATTGAATGTCGGCAAAATTGAAGAAAGTCAGGAATGATGGGAAAAGTTAATTTCTTGCAAACAGGGAAAGAAAGTCAACCAAAAGAAAGAAACTAAACATAACAAGGGCATCAAGGACGAAGAAAGATCATAATCAGGGTTGCCATCCGGACCACAGTGTTGCCAGCGTTGCAAAACATTGATATGGAAAATATAGCACAGTATAGCAATTCATGCACTAGGAAAAATATTAGTAACACAAAATAGAATTGAAAACACTCTGTACACGTGCGTAAAAAGGTTTAACGATAGTCGTGAGTGAATAATGTACACGAGGGAGAACAAATATAGATATGAAAGTGAAGGGGGTACACATGATAACACAGAAACGAAAGTGTTTGGGAGCATCGTTCAATGATGATATGATGATCGTTCATCACAAATACATTAGTGTTCCCCAGTATTAATGTGTGGCAACGTGAGAACTTTCTCCGCCATCAGTCATTTGTTCATTGCCAGTTTTCCTCTAGGCGGTTAAAAAAGATGATACGCTTTGCGTTTTTCAAATGTGGCTACTCCAATGAACATCCTGGACAGTTTGAAACACCTTCCGCAAATTGCTTTGAAAAATGACTCACAGAGGAATGCTGCAGAGACGCGTGTGATCAGCTGTGCTCACTGCGAGAAATGTTTATGTGTCGACCACGCATTCATTTGTGATCTTCACGTCAACTGCAATTAAACTACAAATGGTGCGTACTGTTCTCTATTTTCCCCCATTTGTATTCACGCGGGTGTAATATTCACTCACGACTGCGTTAAAGCTTTTTACGCACGAGTACAGAGTCTTTTCAATTGTCTTTTGTGTTACTAATATTTTTCCTAATGCATGAATTGCTATACTGTGCTATATTTTCCATATCAATGTTATGCAACGCTGGCAACACTGTGGTCCGGATGGCAACCCTGTCCTTGATGCCCTTGTTATGATTAGTTTCTTTCTTTTTGTTGACTTTCTTTCCCTGTTTGCAAGAAATTAACTTTTCCCGTCATTCCTGACTTTCTTCAATTTCGCCGACATTCAATGTTTCCTCTTCCCTCACTCCGCTCCCGATGGCCCTTAGCACCTTAAATTTCTGTGTTCTCCATATCTTTTCATGCTCAATCAGATGGCGTATGTCTGCATCTGATTTGCGCGACAACCATATGGTCCCTTACTTGTCAGACTTTGATATAGAGAACGAAATAACTCTAAATTGTGGCAAAATTTAAGGCGTGTATCGCATATGGGGCTACTTTTATTAGCATTTTAATCCCAGGCACTTGATTTCAGATCTCAGGGCGGACAAAACATAGGAAAAAGCATTTTTTGACATTTTCTGCTCGGAACTTTCGGAAATGCTATCTTACTTTCAATCCATTTGGATAGAGGTTAAGTTATATCCCATTAAAATGAACTGAAAAAAAATACAATTGTTTGTAATGAATGAAACGAGTCAGGAAATAGATTCCAACCAGAGGCCTGTACACAACGACATTCTTGTCCGTCGCACAACTTAGTAAACATTTCATTCAACTTTACCTCTATATTATCAAACTGTCTCAATATTTTGTGATCATTTTGAACAAAATAGAGGACAAGGTAATGTTTATGTATCATATATGTGTGCGTCAAAATATGTAGGGGTATTTATATGTAAAATCGGTTATGTTGTTTATGTGTGGCGAAAGACAAAAGACGCTTATGATTCACAGATTCTTATCCATGTAAACGACTTATGATTCATCTATTCCAAGAAACATGTAAACGACTTATGCTCTTTGCAGCAATGTAACTATTTCCAATTAATTATGAACTGACGGTTACAGGCCCGGTCACTCACGTTAATTGTATTGCCACTTTATATGACCATGCTGATCCTATTTTGCATATAATATACTACTCTCGGGAAATGACGCAATATCCCACTATGATAATGCAACCATTTACATATCCACAGCTGTTGTACGGTGAACATAGGGATGAAGCTGAACACCTCTCTTCCTAAGCTCAATTTCCGGACTGGAATGTAATTGAGTACGGGGCTAAATTTTGGTGACATGAATCCGGACCACATTTTTGTCTCCATCCTTTCTCAGGGTACTAAGATTATGGCACATTGAGTAATGTAATGTTCTATTACTGGTGTTCAGGACCTTCATGACTTCAATCTGTATTACACCAGAACTATTTTGAGAACTTAAGTGTTCCAGCGCAATGAAAGTATGGCAATTTTAATGTTCTTCAGATATTTATAATTAATGATAAGTATATGTAACGTGTGATATCTATAGCAATTTTGTACCTACCTCACATCTACCTTACTTTCATACAGCCTAACTTCAAGAGACACGCATTTATCATCATAGACGTTGAAAGAAATAACAAAGGTTACATTATTGATTAAGCTATATAGTGACTCCCTCAAATTGTGCTGTACAATATGAACAAAAGCATCAATGTCGCTGTGAATAAATGTTTAATTGTGCCTCTTATGTTATTGGTATACCAATTGTCTTCTGAGAAACATGTTTAAAATATGTGCAGTGAATTGGTAAATTGTCACCTAGATAACAAGAGTATATTTGTAATATTGAAATACTGCTGTTGTAATTTCTATAGATGTTGTACATAAATTAGACACGCTAGCTCATATACATTTGAAGATATTTTAATAAATTGCCTTGAATATAACATTCTTTTATTCTTTTAAATAATGTTCGGTTAAAAATATCTAACTGTAACGTTCTTCATCGTTATGATTTTAATTATGAAAGAAACACTACAGTTCTCAGTATAAGCTCACAATTCCATCCTTTACCAAAACTGTGGCAAACAAATAAAATTATGCATTCCATCATTTGCCTTATTATGTTGATCAATTAGAGAAAGAAAGATATTTAATATTTACAGCCGCCTCAAATTCAATTAATAATGTCAGCCTGGTTTCATTTTTCTCTAAAATTAGCTAAATGTTGGATGTAGCTAGATATTTTAATATTGCCTCTTGGGCAACTAAGATTGAAGCTGTTAGTATCTGAAACTAACAGCAAACTCTAACGCACCCATAATCTGCAAGTAATAGTTTTCGATATTTGGACATGTTCCAACACTGCTTGTTTATTGGTGCGTAATGGAAGAAAATGCAAATGATTTATCTTATGAATGAATATTCATGATAAACTGATTTGTATGTGTGTAATGTATTGTCGTCGTACCAAGTCTGAAAGATACTGTTCTAGATGTCAGTGTCAGGTTTTAAAATGTTGTTGATAGGTTTGTGGTTGAAAGGCACATATCTTCACACCTTGTAAATATCCTGGGAAGAGGAAATAACGTATTCTGCTTCAACTTCCTTGAAGACTAATATACTCAGAATCGAGGCACAATGATAATTAGATAGAATATACTTTCATTGAATGAAACAATCTTTAAATATAATCTCTCAATATTAGTGAAGATAATTTCCGGGTACTGAAATGGTTAGAGGGCTTTAAATTCGTGCTCCCGAAAAGGAAATGAATTTCTCAATATATCTCTGAATAACTCTCTATAGCTCTGAATGAACAAGACAATAAGTTGAAGATTATATACTACTGGAAAGTGTTAAATTGTAGTAACACGGTATATCTATAATTGATTTTGAAATCTCCACATGCGTCCAAGATTCATTCCTGAAATATTGATGAAGAAAAATCTCCCTGACATTATCAACTTTGGCGTCGCACTAAAATTAAACATCTTTCAACATGGTGTCCGACGAGTGTGTTTTTGTTAACATCGAGATTATAAAATGTTTCAAAATGACACTACAGAAGTACTTGTCAACACTGACTTACAATACTAGATATTCGTTTATCATATACAAATACATAAAAATAGAAAATAAAATAAGATTGAGAAATAAAGTTAAAGCTTTTTCGTGAAATTATGATCCCCGACAAACTAAAACCTGAAGAACGTGACTTCAGAATTAAATATTTTTATCACCAATACTTATTCCAAATTTAAATCTAAAAATTCAAAAAAAACTTCTAAAATTGCATATACTAAGAAAAAGAAACGTTTTTGATAGCTAATGCGATGGTATTAATTAAACAAAAAACTTCAATATGTAAATGCAAATACCTCTGTTAGTATATGCACAGACCTCATTCAGTGTTTTAATCTCATTCGCAGCAATTCGTGTAATAATAAACCAATATGGTTAGTACTGTCATTAGAAAATTTATTTTGTAAATGCTTATATTTAATTCACTGAGTAAAGTTTATACCTTACGCAATTATAAATTTTAACAAAGAGTCAAACAATTCTATTAACTCTCATATTACCCTCACTAATCAGTGCAGAAATGCCAGACTCAAACTGATGTAGATTTACTCAAATCACTTACGCCATGCTTACAATTTTAATCCTATCTTATAACACTAAAACATATTTACAGCTCTGGAATAATCAAATTAGGAAAGACAGGCCTGGATCATATTAATACCTCCAGCAATATTTGTTTTTGACAAGTGATATTCAATTAGTTTACCCAGTTTCTTTGTGAGTCCCTTTGCACAATTTCAACTTGGCCTCAGTTGTGGCATCCTTATTGGTATGCAACCGTGAACATCATATTGTATCAGATTGAGGGAATATTATTGGTGAATTGGCAATGGCTTTCATATTCTTGACGCTAATCATTACTTTTCCGACACTTTGAACTCATGTTTACTGAGTATGAGTGCATTTATGGACATTTTTCGTTACGTGTTTCCACATATACGTGTTTCGTTACGTGTGAATCACCCTGCTTCATCTTTTGTGCTCTACCGACACTCCAGATGTCTTTCTAGAGCATTTGAGTACAAATGCGCTACACTTAATACTCAGAACGTCACTGTTGTCACCGTTGTTAACACTCAGAACGGCCAGCATCCGTACCTGGCGATTATGCAGCCATACACAACGGGCTTGAAGGTGTCCGTCATTTCGTATTTGTTCCAGATATCGATTTAATACAAATGAATTATTGTTACCTGGTAGAAACTCTATTAATTCATATCCATTTAGACCAATTTTCATTTAGCAGGTTATCCGGGATTCCCTACGTTCCTTTGGGGAATCCCTTGAGCGGGCATGGTAGGATTCTGGAACATGCTAAATTCAAACAGCAGGTATGACTTGTTCAGTGAATTTTTTACCCGCTCTCTTTACGTTGGATAGTTTTCGAACTATTGGCGTCCGATACCCGAAAGTTCAAGAGAACTTTTTTCTTGTCTCAGTGCTGGCAGGAGTAACTTCCCAAGAGATGTAACATATTTTGCAACAGCCGATATATATATATACATATATATATATATATATATATATATATATATATATATATATATATATATATATATATATATATATATATATATATTGTGGCAGAGCCTCCACTTTCAGATAGCAGAGCTCACAATTTAATGATTAATTTTATGTTTATTTGGAAATATTGGATTTATGAAAGATTTTAAATTTTTGTTTGGTGAAGGAAAAATAAGGAATATAATTAATGTCAAGCTTAAGATTCTTAATAATGCAACTCTCATGAAATTTATACAATTCTTTTGTCAGCTATTAAGAACAAGTAAAGCACATTATTTGTTGTCTGCGAATGCAGGAACTAAATTTAGAAAATGTGTTGGCAAGAACAATTTGTAGAATCCATTGAGTTGCTATTGTATAATGATTGTGAACACGAAACACATTCACGGGTATGTAAAAATTGTCTAGAATCATGAGATCAGAGCATTCCAAGTATTGCAGTTGTTGTTCGCGAAACAAGGAAACGAGCTTGTTTTCCAAAGAAAGGAGGCCACACGTGCTTGACGTCAGTCGACACCATCAAATTCCTGAGGATGAATTTCGAACAAAACCAGAGGACGAGAGGTCTCTAGATGAAAGAAGTTCCTATACAACGGAGACGTTGGTATGTAACTTAGTATAACAGATCCGATTACGAAGTTGAGACTGGAGTCTCAAATCGCTTATCTTGAAAAAACTAACTTTGGGAGTTAGTTACCGAGGACATTGGTAAGAGAAACACCGTTACCAATGTTAGCAGTGTCTTGACCAGAGAGACACCAATCTAGGATAGATATCAACTTGGCGATATCGACACTCAGAGACCAGCCCAGGAGAGGACCGCCGAAGACCGTCAACAGAAGTCAACATTCAAGATATGTGTGACCTCAAAATCAGTGATCAATTGCTCAATGCTTGGCATGCGTTACTCTTCTGGCAAACTTTCTAGATATCCGTATTAGAACACAACATTTACACCGCAACACAAAGTAATGAGAAATATAACTGTCAAATATCTATTTAATCTCTGAGTTGTCATTTTAAAGTTAATTCCAGAAATCAGTAACGTACCCACTCATTCTAGATGGTGAGTGGTAGGTAATCTTCTCAGTTCAACGATTACATCCCCATTTCAAAGACACGAGCTGAGGAGATTGTCAATATATATATATACAGATAGATAGTTATAAAAATATATATGGATATATCCCCCTACGCGAAGTTGTCGGTTGAATTTGAATTTAAACGGGATCGAAAGTATTATTGCTGATCTAAGTGACCTAGAAAACTGCAAATTCGATCTGATAGTGGCCATTTTCGATTATATTTATGTATCTCTTTCTCGCCCTCTCCCAACTATCGGGCCTTATTTTGGATTCAAATCGGATCGGAAATGTCACTGTTCTTCCGAATGGTCCCGAAAACTATGGATTAGACACTATATTTTGTCATTTTCGATCATTATTATATATATATCTTACCCTCCCCTTCTCCGTGCTGCGGCACACACTATCAGAAGTGTCACTGTTAATCTGAGCTACTCCTAAAACTATGGATTCGACACTAATACTAGTCGTTTTCGAAACTTTAAATGTTTATCCCCATCCCCTAGGTTGTACCCTTCCCGTCCCCAACTATCAGTGCTGAACTTGTTTTCAAGCTGCATCAGAAGTGTCACTCTTTCTCTCATCGACCCAGAAAATGATGAATTCAAGAATAACATCGGCAATTTTTGATCATTTTAGAATTTCTCTCCCTCCCCCCTCCCCTACGTTGCATCGCCAAAGTGAATAGCCTAAAATAATCCCTGCTCCTATATTCATGTATGTTAAAATTTGATTGAGATCGGCAGGGTGGTTCAAGCGGAATGAAATCAAAAAGGCAGTCATTTTTTATTTTAATTTTCTTACATGTATCTCCCCTTCCCCTCCAAAGATTGGCTCGTCAAAGTGAAATGATAAAAAACCTATAGGCCCGACCCTCATATATGTGAAAATTTGATCGAGATTGGTTGGGTGGTTCAAAAGTTATTTGGTTTTATTAGCTTTTATTTATACGTCCCCTTCCCCTCCACCTTTTCATAATATCTACGGTTAAAGTGAAGACACAGAAATGTTTCCAGATCCCAACCTCTTGTATTTTGAAAATTTGATTGACATATGTCGGATAGTTCAACTCTTATTAAGTTACAAAAATGGTCACTCTCCGTCTTATATAAATTGATATTTTATATCTCCTCCTCCTTCTCCTCTCCTCCTTTGTTCCATCAAATTTAAATTATGAACACGATCCCAGTCTTCAACATCATCTACGTTGAAAATTTGATCAAGATCGGTAGGGTGGTTCAGGAGTTATTAAGTTTTATTTATTTTTATACCCTCTCCTTCTCCCCTGACTTCTACCATCAAAGTGAATAGCCTACAATCAGCCCAGCCTCGATCCCAGTGATTTTCAATTTTATATATATACAGATAGCAGATTTGTGCCTATAGATCATATGAGGTTGATGTTACATGACGGAGAACTTACTGACAGTGCCAGTGAAGAAATGATCATATGGATGACTCCAATGCTGATCTTATTTATGCACTTTCAGAAGAAGAAGCACGGAAGACTGAAGTTATATGTGTGATAGTGAAGATAAAAATGAAAAAGATGATGAAATGGAATGTGAGATACCAGAGAAGACTTGACTACCTATTGATAATAGTATCCTTCCTGAGTATATGTTTTGTCCATCGAGAAAGAACGAGAATGGTTATTCATATCTGAGGTGCACAAAAGAGCAAGCTTGAAACAGTCATGTTCGAACTCCGGCGCACCATATAGTTAAGGGAGATTGCCAAGATTGACTTGTCACGCGAGAAGGATTGGAAATAATCCTGATACAAAAACATCTGGAATTTGAAATTTGAGTCTACAAAAGTTGACGCAATTGTTGTGGAGTTTAATGTGAAGTAATGTGTTTGCATTAGTAAGAAATGTTTACTGACCCATCATATAAATCAAACTACCGAGAAACAGACAATGTTGAGATCAATGTGGTTAAGATATTGCTACTTCCAACATCAGTTATGGAATCAAATTATGAAACTATGTTCTCAATGTTTCTGGCAATGTTCTCAAAATATAATTGCAATAGACCGTACTTCAGTGCAGTAAGAAATTGCTTAAGCGCAGTTGAAAGCAAAATTCAATATTTCGTTTCATTTGCACTTTTCCATATTTGTTTCCCAATTAACAAAAGTTCTTAAAAACATATACAATTATTATTATTGCATTTACGTATACTTTCACCAAATACTTGCGATTATAATATACCTTTCATGTACACTTGCTAGTTAAAAACAATATGTACTGAAAATGTTCATTCACAAAGTAACTTTAAATATTTTATATCATTGTGGACAGACTTAGGTAAAGATGTTTGTTTCCTTTTGTTGCTTAGGTGGTGTATACTTTATAAATAAAATTCAAAGTACCCGGCTCACAGACCGTGTATTGCAGTTAATGTTTCAAAAGTTATATTACGGTTACAGTGTTAAAGGAGCATGACATAATTAAATTTAACTCTTTTGAAGATTACCATTAAACAGAGTAATAGAAAACTATTGCTTATGTCACGGCGATTAAAACTGAATGAAGCACTCACCGCAGCTCGATATAATAAATCGCAAGAGACCGTTGTTGGTGCAGCGAACAAACTGAGAAATTAAATCAAAAAATTTAAATATTATCCGTATAAACACAAACGTGAAAAACTTTTAAAATTGTTATATAGCCCATGGAATTTGATGCATGAAGCAAGAATCATATGACGCAAGAATCAACTTTTAAAATCTAATCATTGGAATATCATTAAAAGCATCATTGGATATCTTCATTTTCACGTCGTTAACTTATAAAAACACAAATTGTTAATAACAAAGCAACGCTTTTTTTTAAAATGTCAGGCATTTATTGCAAACTAAACACACTGAACAATTTGATAATTTGTGTTGTTGTCGTCAGTTTTGCATTTTAAATTAGGGAAGGTTTAATTCTATTTCTTTGGTAGGCAAATAACATACTACAGGACATTCTCCTTCATCGAATTTATAAAGAAGAAAATAATAATGGATGATAGCGAGATTAAATAACTAAAACTTGGATTTTTTTTTAACAAATATTTAGGATGTAATCCAGTATTATGCTATAGTCTTCGTCTGTAAATTAAATTTCACATCGGTTCAGAAGTTATGAATAGAAACATCTACTCCTGTGCCATCACACAAATAAATGTACACCAGTTTGTGAGTCTGGCATTCCTGCACTAATTGGTGAGGATAATATGAGAATTCAATCAGTTTGGTCTGTAGTTTGGTAGTGAGGGGCATTGAAAGTCTCACGGACACGCTTAAGAGGGACAAAAGATGAACATGTAAATTATGCACAGTAGAGATATGTAATAGCAATCTCTGTGAGATACGAAGAATCTTTGAAACAAAATAAAATGTCGTAGAAGGCATTAAGTGACGTAGATAGCATTTATTTGTAAAGATGTGAGAAGCTAAATCTCCATCGCAAAGTTGTCATGATCAAATGATTAAGACAACAGGCAGTCAACACAAAAATCAATAGTTCCAAATCATAGAAAGATGTTTTATTATTTATAATTTTGTGGAATATCCCAAATGCTTCAATATTTTACACTGAAGTAAAATAGACACGCTATTCTTTGTAATTAAAATAGAACGAGGAAAATATATTTTTATTATCATAAACGTCTTTTTGCTTTATTTATTCTCTTACGATGTGGCACACTCAATATATTATTATTCGATTTCTTCAACCATTTTTCTTATTGGGTATTTCCATCTTACGTTTCTCATTCACTAAAGTTATATAAAGGCAAAAAATATAACTGAACGTCGGTTCTGATACTTTCGTCCTCAATGGGAATCAAACCCAAGATGAGGAGCATAAACTGTGGCAACAAAACGACTTGCAATAGAGAATTTCTATCGAAATTTTAAGGGAAAAGCTTGCATAAACTATATGTCATCGAAGAGTGCTGTACAGAATTTTAAGGTCTCCAAATAGTTGTGATATCCAGTCAAATTCCATTTCAAATTTCCAAAAGCATCAAACTGTCATCATGTTATATAAAGGAACTGATATTCAGTTTAAAGTAAAATTCAAAATAACCTGCATATACGAAGAAGATTTGCAGGAAATTATTATCCATATTTCACTGGTTTGCTCCTGTACATATTTCCGGTTTCCGTTTATACAAAGGTTGTTCAGTTCCCATTTGGGCGATTTCGACTTACCTAATAATTTAGAAGAATCCATGGCGCCAGGCCCGTAAGAGCACCATGTGTTTCCCTTGGTTCCTAACAATAGCCCGACAGCGTAATTTCCACTGTAATAGGCTTCTCTGAAGAACTGGGAGGGGAATCTTCTCCCATTCCCTTTGCACAGCTTTCCAAAGACCCTCCACAGTTGTCACACGTCATTTTCCCAAAGCCCACTTCAGCAATCCAAATCCAGATTAGTCCATAAGATTTGCATCTGGAGATTTAACAGGTACCTCATTGAAATATATCACCTCTATACAACTTGCCTCCTCCATCTCCCTATAGATTGCAAGTAACGATCGTGAAGTATGTGATGAGGCCTTGTCCATGTGAATGCGCACCAGATTGGCGTCATTTCCGTACATTGTTGGTATCTCTTGCTCGTAGATCGGTCGCATGATGTGCTCCTCAAACTACTGCTAATTTATTATGCAGTTCTTCGAATCTATTATGCCACCCTACGAATCTTCAGTTTACATCGGTAACAGAAGCCAGTAACGACCATGAATCATTTTGGGAAGGGTTCTTTACAGACACGGACCCACCTTCTGATGTTCTTGGCGCCTTTTTCTCGGTACATGATGGCAATCCGTTTGTCGCAGTTGGAAAGGTAAATCCATGCTTCATCGAGCGTTACGACGAACGTACATCCACCTTTGTTTTGCCAGATTCCTTTCGTACAGCTTCCGGGCGTTACTCTTTCGTTCCTTTTGGTGGGCATCCATGAGAAGATGGCCGCGAGCTTTCATGACTTTTTCGTGCTTGAGTTGATGGTGTAATTTCCGGCTCACAATCCCCAAAGACACGCCAAGACGATTAGGCATGCACTTTTGTGTTGGCGGGTTTTCTTGCATTACCATTTTACGAAGTTTCCTCTGCATGATGGAGGTGGCCTTGGTGCATTTCCGCTTCCTAGGCATCTTCGTTGGTGATCCAAATGGTGGAGCTTCGTTGCCCTCGAACTTTTTAATAACATTTTTTATTCCACTTAAACTGATGTTGCAACCACTCTTGCACTGTTTTCTAATGACAAAAGCACTAAAGTGTGCGTCATAAAGAGCCGCAATGTAGCCTTCCTAAAGCCGGCTTAGTTTGGGCGGCATTTTGGTCACAGAGCGGAAACCCACACACTTGGAAACAAATTTAACACAACACTCAAAACAATGGTCCTGGTTAGTGCGTTATTGTCGTCTGCGCGGAAAAACAACTCCGTTTCCAGGAAGCCACTGCACAACATTGCAGGACGCCACGAGCCAGGTCGGGTGAGCCCATTCTGCCCGGGAGGGGAATGAATGAAATCTGCCAAACGTAGGCTGAACAACCTACGTTTTAACCAATTCACATACTATTTGGTTTCGTAGTGCACATTTCTAAAGTGTCTTATACTTCAATAATTTAGAAATTATACTACATCCACAGGACGATCATTCTAAATTAAAATTCCAGACAGATTTCTTTCCTTATGAGAGCTATTTTCTTGAAACGAAAAATTAAAAGCAAATCTGTTGCACTTTTGGTACAAAACAAAGAAGATGGCTAATTCGTTACTACGCTCTTTTATCTCTCCTTTTATATGACAATACGTCACCACTGTCTACCTGGAAAAAATCGATTCTACTTCCTGAAGCTACTCTGAAGGGTTGAGGGATTCTCGACTATGCTTATTGGTAAGTAAAAGTCGGGAATAGATTCCAAATGTGCTAAATTAGAAGTTATAAAAATAAAGCAAGTGTAAAACATATTTAAAGTTAATAGACAAACGTAGTTACAATTTACAACACAAAGACCGAAATTTTACTTGTGCTGGATTCCGTGTGATTTTTTGGTTCTTTTTCTTCCTAGAAAATAACTTTTCCAAGAAGATAGTCCTGTTTGAGAATATTAGCCACAATATCCCGATTTGCTTCTAATGTATATCTTTCTTTTACCATAGTTTGTAGTCCTTTTAGCATTTCTTGTTATTTTGCCTCAATTCCGTCTTATCTTGATAGTATTTGGTTTTCTATTGATTCTGTTAAGAGTTTATGATGATTATGAAATAGTTGATCGTATTTGTAAATTATAACAATACCATATTTTACTTAATATATATTTTATCAGTGTATTGAATAAGATATATATATATATACAATATAGGCTATATTTTTCTAATATGTATAGATACTGTAATAAAAATATCACTAAAATTGAAAAATAATATAAAATGTCAATATGAATGTAAAAACACTATAGAAGTGTAACTACATATCATTTGAATCTCCTTTCTAACTACATAACAATATATAAAAGTTTTTAACTGTCGACTTCAGTCTGAATAAAATCAACTAAATTTCAAATATAATACAAACTGACACCCTTTATAACTCGTAAAACATATGGCTGCACAACGTGAAGTTTTACACACATGGGAATTAAGATCTTCCACCGTTCTAACTTACTGCTAACGGGATGAGTTGAATACGAGTTTGTGCTTTTAAAAATACGACGTAAAATTTGACCGTCGATAACCTGTGAATCATAATCTCAAAACTTAATATTTCACAGTCTTATATACTGTGTAGTAGCTTCAGTTTCACTAGCATGTCAAGTGTGATCCCAATCGGATTAGTTTGGCTTTCCAAGAAATGAAGCAATATTTGACCGCTTATAAGTCAAGAATCATACATGTGTGCAACATAATATTCCATATACTTACAGACCTCCATAATTTGAGAACCACAAACAGGAATAACATAACATCTGTGACGCTTCTATAGCAGGTAAAGTAATACCATAGAAAGTTTAATCTAGATTGGATTAGTTCAACGCGTGGGTATTTATTTTCAGACGTTGAGTTTTCGCTCAAAACCCAACAATCTGGAATATATATAAAAGTAACCAAGGAATTTCTGTCGCTTTTTCACCCACCACATCCGAACATGGATTTGTCACCTAAGACGTACCTAGCAGATCAAAAATAGTCCCCATCAGCATCAACGACCTTCTGCCAACGTTGTGAAAGACCGTGGATTCCATCGCGATAAAACTTGCTGGGCTGTGAAGCGAAGAAGATGTAAAGTGCATTTTGCACCTCTACTAGGGATTCGAGCTAGCGTCCTCTAATATGATTGTCCAAGGAATGGAATCCATTCATGATATGTACGGTGTAATATCTGGGAGTATAGCGGATACAACAGTGTTTCCCATACAAGGCATTGAATGGTATCCCGGGTCATCCTAACCATGTGTGGTTTAGCGCTTCCTGTAAGAGGAGAATTCCTTTGCGATTCATAGGTGCTAGCTCCACAGTTTTGAGTTTTTCTTGAACAAAGCTCCAAGGCTCAACTGCTCATAGTACACAGTCGCATTGATGCTCTAACCAGTTGATAGCAGTTCCCGATACACGATGCCACGAGCAGGCCACAAAAACACAAAGAAGGGCATTCTTCTCGTACAGTGCTGGTTTCGGCTGTTTTGGAACCGGGTCATGGGATGCTAACCAATGATGATGGCGCCGTAGAGCTTTGTACAGGATCCACTTCTCGTCACATGTCGACACCCTATCGAAAAATGGCTCCTTCCTCAGACGAGCGAGTAAAGAAACACAGTCTGCTGGCCTGGAGTCAAATCATGTAGGACCCACCGACCCATCTTGTAGTGCTTCTCAAGTTAGTGAAGGTGGTGCCGAATGGTTTCTCCACTCACGCTGAGTTGTAGTCCTAGGTCCTGTCATGTCTGGCCACTGTCAACCTCAATTGCTGCCTGAAGATCTCTATTTTGTACGTATGTTAGCCTTCCGGCAAGTGGTGCGTCTTCGAATGTTTCATCACTGTCCTTAAACTTGTTAAACCACCGCTGTACTGACCGCGTAGTCACGATTGCCTATTCAAAGGCCTGCCATATTTACCGCCCCATTTCCGTGGCGTTTGACCCCAATTTGAACTCGTACAGCATATATGCCATTATGAGGCTCTCGTCTTGGGCACTAAACATATTGAATTTTCAGACATCATATTAGGATGGTTTTCTTTATCTTAGATTTGGTGATTGACTGCAATAAATGCTCTTTCAAAAAAAACAGTCTGTCACCTTACAGTAGCATAAACGAAAAATTTGCAATAATATTGAATACTTTTAGCAGATCCATTTCTATTTATAAACATTTCATATTCAATTCGCCATAATGTATAGTTTATTCTCCTCAGCAGTACTTACAATACAGTATTACTGTTGGTAACACTCGAAAGTGCGGAATATTTAGATGACCGCAAGTAATGAATAAACAAGAACAAACATACGAAATTTGAGTTTGACTTAGGCATTAGCGGGTGCATTTGTTAAGTTGATTTGAATTTGATCTCTCCTTAGTAGGAGCTACTGCTGGTGCCGTCACAGTAGTTGTTTAAATGAGCATTTGAGAGAAAACAGGAGTTTACCTTTCATTCTACGCACGACCCCTTTAGCTCCCTTATCATTCAAAATCTTACTTACACTTCCCGAGTTTCAATAAGAGTCTTATTCAGATTCCAATTCAGTCAACAAAAAATAGGAAAGCAAAGGAACTTTGTAATTACGTATCGATGACTAAAATAAATAAACCCCTAGCAATTCAGACTACACTGTCGTTGCGTATTTATTTTTTGTCACACGTAAATGCAATTCACTCATTGCCAAATGTGAGGGAACTAATTTAAGCTTGTAATATGCCCGATGCTAACTCATAATTGATACCAAAATGGTGTTTAGCAGATTATATGTCCTCTTATTTACTCAGACGGAAAGTGAACATATATATCAATAAAGGTGTTGTGTATGTGGTATAAAACGTAATATAGCATTACCTTTAAATTTTCATGTAACGATAATGATACTTTATTTAGGTTTGTACATAGAGTTAACGTATTTTCAAACCAAAATGGAGGGACACATCATGCAGTTAATGGAAAGGGAATACCAGTTGTTCTTTTTTCCTACTAACATGTTCTAGGGATTGTGAGCCGGAAACTAAGTATTTTCTAGTTAATGATATTAATCAAAATGATAAAAGAAATATTGAATATATTCTACATCACACTATATAATTAAAAATATGGTAAATGTAAGCTACTAAAGAGGATAAAGTGTATGTAATTTATCTATTGTCAATCATTGATATCAATTAAAATATTTAGGTAATCAATAATCTCATATTTCGAAATACTATTCCAAAAATACAGAACTTCAAAATACGTACAACAGTGTTACGCGTAGAAATAGTTACCGGAATAATCTGAACATGACCAGTTGGTATAGAATTCTTTTGGTGGTGCAACCAACGCTTAATTTTCTCCGCTTACAAAGATAGTAGAATTCGCATTATTAGCTCAGAATTTGTTTTTCTGGCCACATTGCAAACTTCTCATCTGCGTCCTACTGTCCTTAGGTTTCCACTTATTTCGAAGACTACTCGAAATTATTATAATACTAACCTATGTCGTCTATAAACATGTAAGGTTGGCACTTTAAAGTCCTAAAGAATCATAGTCGGTCAGGGAACTTTTTCTTCGAAATCTGGATGGGTGGTAACTCTATCTGTACATCCCTGAAGGTCAAGTGTAACTTCTTTAGGGTAAATGATATATTGAAGATCTGTGCCTGTTTTCGCAATATAACAGAAGCATAATCCTACTTCTTAACCTATCTAATAGATTATTTTGTACCAACAGTTAAGAACAATATCACGTTTACAAAATAAACGTAATTTATTTAAAAATAAACTCAGATACATTATTCTTTCATTTTTACATAGAAATACTGTAGATAACTTGTACACTATGATATGTATGCGTTGATCTTCTAGGAAATCTATGTCGATTATTCGTTCGAAGCATAAGTGGCACATTATAGTATAAATGGCAAAAATTGTTTCTTCCATTCTGAAAAATAAGAAATAATACAAATTTTAAAATTTTGCATCCTCATTGTGAATGTCAAATTTTGAGAAATATACTGTTTTATCTCACATCCTACTAGATTAATCGAGAACTTATATAAAGTTTATTAAAATGCCATACTTATTATTTTTCTATTAACTTATCTATGCACGAATATATGGTAAAATTTGCAAATAAACCTCTAATTATTTAATATTAGAGTTTCGTGAACGGGAAACGTCATTCGAATAAAAAATACCCAGTATTGTTCTAATAGTATAAAATCGTCTTTTTGTCTAAGTGTTCTTGTAGATATACTATTTTGTTTTTTCTATTACACATAATTACATCATAAGATTCCAGTAGTAATCCACATTTATTTCTATTTATTTTATTTCTATGTTCATTTAATTTACTATTTTCTTTTTTCCATCTTCCACTGTTAATATATGATGAAATCAAGATTTCAGCTATTAACATAACTTAACTCCGCAGTATCTTTTGTTTGACTAAGAAAACTGGATTATGTATGTATATATATAATCTTAATAATATGTCAGTATAATTCATCTTTCTCCAATTGGTTCGCACAGTCAAGATTTCAAGTTGGCTGCTAATGTTTATTACTACGATGAAGTGACGTAGATATTATTTAATAAATTGTTGATTAAATAACCTTTTCCCCCAAACTCGCTCGTTCATTTGTATCTTATTTCAGTGATCTCTCAGTTCCCAATACTAACTGCAGTTTCAGTTCTTTATGGAAATCTGAATTGATAGTTATTAGTGGAATGTTTCTTCCTACATATGTGGAGCTGCATCTTGTGTGTCAACTGCTTTTCCTGTACAAAATGTATAAAGAAATTCAACAAAGATACTTATATAAAAATCATTTCCACCCTTCATCTCAAAAATCTTTCTCTTTCCTCTCTTTTGTGATCGCTACATTTAGTTTCACTTGCAAACTTTATCCACATTTATTTGTCTTCTTTGTCTATGGTGTCCACACATTTTGTAGAAGGTATTATTGGTTTTATTCAGCTCCAACTTGTGACTACGGTAATTCGTTCTCTAATCTAAAAACAAGCGAATGTTTAGTAATTGCTAAGGGACCACCGTTTGTACTCCGTGGGACTAAAAAGAGCAAACGGTTGTTTGGTTTATATCGGATCGACTCTCATCTATGTTGTTGAGACACAAACATGAAAAAAGATCTGTGTAACGTGCTCAGGATATTGCAAACTCCGCTGCCTTGTGTTGCCGCTACCTTTAAGAGTGCCAACATTATTTATCTATACAACCGAAAAGCGATACAGTCTAGGAAACATTTTCTACCATCAGAGTAATCAAGTCTAAGGATTCTGCTGTCAGAAAAATATAGATTGAACTTATACCGAAACATCAGAGAAGAAAATTATTCCCGTTCAAAATTACATCAAAAGTGTCGTTTCAGATAATCCACTACATAAAATTGAGATGACTATTGATTAAGTCTGGCCAAGTCTGCTAGCAGATGTAACTCTCTGGGTTTACAACCACCTCAGGGCAATATTGTTGAACACATGACAAAGTGTCCCAAGCTGAAGGAAAGCACTTAGAGTCGTGATCAAAATGAAAGATCAATATGAAGTTGTATGGGTATAGCTCGTTTGATAGTAGATAAGATAGGTCTCGCGTAATCTTATCAGTCCTGGAATTTCGTAATGAGACTTTTCTTGCAAAAAATTTATCCTATCACTACAGTGAAAATAATTGGCATGGAAGCATGATTATTACTTAGCACGTTTAGAGTAAAAAGTTGAAGGTACGATAGCTGAGAAAAACATTAATGTGGGAAACGAAAAGGAAAACTATTCTATACATGACGTTCGAGTAAAATCCAGGCTTATATCTCGTGCGGAGAGCGTAAACTTTAAAAATCAATAGAAAATCAGAAATCAGATTCAGACGGCGGACACTAAGATCTAGATAGGAATACTACGGGACTATGGATTTTACAAGAGACCATCATGCAATTTCTCCAAGACTCCATGTCTACGACAAGCCTCAATGACCTTCAGAAATTGTAAGTAACCAACACCTAAAATTACGGAGCAATACTGCAATCAAATTTAACCATATTTCCATAACTGTTCATTAATTAAGACTGGTTTTATTCATAATAACAGTGTAGGTAGAAGTTTTTTTGGTTCATAATATCCCGAGATTGTGCAAATCTTAAAATCATAGACGAGACATTGTCCTTCGTATGTCGTTACATTTGCTGTATATACTTACATTTCAAAATACCTCTGTTTCATGTTCATTTGACAGCAAACCAAACTAACAAATATTTGTGTATTTTGTTTTAATGTGATCTTCTTATTTAGTGACATGGGAGATACCGAGATAGATCTGTGTGCCAATTATGAAGGTTGGGTACACATCAGTCCGCACAACATTGGAGTTGCTTTCGTAGAGTACAGCCTGTGGAAGCAGCACGGCTTCAAAGTTGTAGCTGCACACCTATTGATCTAGATTTTAGAAATAGGCAGTATATAGTCAGAACATTCTGTCGTGCTAATGTACTCTAGCAATTGCTTCAACTTTCTACTTCTATATAAAGTCAAATGAAAACTACTTTAAGAACTTACAGCAACTGCAGAACAACATGCAATTAAAACACTGTATGAAAGACAAACACATAAACTATTTAAATGGAACCTCGCGTACCAGTAGAACATCCATGCCTACTGAAAATTAACCGCAAATTAATTTCTTGTTGGGATGTTTGAAGGCATCTAAGAGAGACCAAATTAAGTTATCATCTAAAAATGCAGGGCTGTTAAAAATTCCTTGCTATGAAACAGATGTTTATAAATTTCTTTAAAATAATAATATTGCTGTAAACACTTTCAAAATTGTTCCATGATCCGTAAATGTTTGGATGGCATATAATCTTATGCCAGACACATAATCTGTATTACTCCACTTTCCAACTCATTTACATACCTTGACAGCTAGCGGAAGAAGGTTGCTTTTCTTTTTCAATCGAGAAAATTCACTATGCATCTATTAGTCACTCCATTATTAAAACGAATGAATTTCTGAAGCTTAAGTTATACAACCCATGTAAGCTTTATCTTCTAGACACGTCAAGAATTGTTGTATAATGAGTATCCGGAATAAACTGGCATACCTATATCTTAATTCAGACGACCCGAACAGCGATCACTTTGTTTCATACATGTTTTGAACTGTTTCAGTATAGCCGTGAGAAAAGCAAAGCCCTGATTTTGGCTGTAGTCATACTCAAAACGGTATAACAATAGCTACGAATTTAACTCTCCATGTAGCGGACATCATCATCAGGGAGGAGATGCCGCTAAAATGATGGCTTCATTTATCATTCACATATATCCCCTCATATGCATGATATCGCATGTCCTCCCAGCCAGTGAATACCGCTACCAGACTCTCGGCTGGTTAGTTGGAGTCTTTGGAAATGAAGTCTGTGGATGTTTTCCTCCATTTCCGATGAACATTCTCCCATCCCGTCCTGCTGTTGTATGCGTCCTGTGTTTGAGTTGTCCCGATTCCAATCCTTTGATAATATGAAAAATACAAAAATTCTTATGACATAAAAAATTAAAACAAGAAAACAAAAAATCTGCATATTGTGTTTTCCTATAGGGCGGTGGGTTTTATTTTCTTTTTTATTAACTTTTATCTCTTTTTTCGATAATATAGTTTTAGTTCCAATTCTTTCTCCGGGACCTTGCGTTTCATATCGGTGAGGACGTCAGAAATCAACTATCAGTGTAATGTAAGTTTACGTTCAGTTACTGCTTCTTTCACAATTCCTAACCTCCCTGTCTCCCTGCGATGTAACGCACCTTTTTATTCTATATATGTATTAATTCTGAGACTAACATGACGAGTTACAGCAATGATAAATTTTACTTCGAAATCAGTAAAAAAATATGGATAGTGAGTAATCTCTGTATTTACAAACATGACACAGTATGAAAGAAAAAGACGACTGATATATCTATAAAATATTTTTCATAATATTGCCGAAAAATGTTTATATAATTGAACCAACCAAAACCAATATTTATCTATGTATTAAATTGAATGTACATTACAATTCCCATACTGACAATGCTGTAGTCTTATATTACTATTACCATATTAACAATGCTATAGTAATTACCATACGCCATTAGAGTCATCCTTACCATCTAATTCCTCTGAAACGTAAAATTAAAGTGCAACTTACTTAAATATTTGAAATTTGAGACAGAACAACAACTACGGACACTTAACTAAAAACACGTATGTAACTACTCACACAAGTATTTAATGACTAGATAATCAAGGAAAATCAAAATAATGACAATCTAACTTTAGACTAGCTATTAATGGAACTAAAATTTTTATTTCTCCCTCCCTTTACCTACCTATCTACATGTATGGCTTCTGTGTTTTTCATTCTGGAGAGAAGATATGTTAAAAAAAAGAGGGATAGAATAATCATGTTTCGAATTTTCTATTAAGTTTCATGCCAAGCCAAACATATTTCTTCTACCTACATTAAGCACTACCATTCTATAAATGAGTGCAAACAGAGTAATTTATCCACATTTTTCGTAATATGTACAATGTTATAAACTCCTTTTCTGATATATGTGGCTAACTGTAATAGTTAGTAAAATTACTGATCAAACATCTAGTAACTCATGCTAGAATAACCATTATTTTACATTCTACATATCTCAAGCAAATAAATCAGATGCAGACGATACAATTGTTAATTCATACAATTATCATTGCTCAGTATGTTTATATCAAACATATTCAACCAACCGGTGTTAATGTCTTACCGCAGCGTAAATATTCAATAAATGACTTTTGGTAAATTGGAGTTCACCAGAACGCAATATAGTTTGAATGTCTCTGGATTGTATTACCTCAGCAATTCATTAACAAGCTGCCTATATTTAGCTCCTAGTAAAATAAAATAAATTTACTAAAATTTGCTTTTAGGCTCTATTTGTGTTTGAATTAT
The DNA here is from genome assembly GCF_964235325.1 of Thermobia domestica. Classification (NCBI taxonomy): domain Eukaryota; kingdom Metazoa; phylum Arthropoda; class Insecta; order Zygentoma; family Lepismatidae; genus Thermobia; species Thermobia domestica. The sequence continues at coordinate 316,984,262 of NC_137455.1, forward strand.
TTAATTTTTTTCAGCTGTTTCAGAAAGCCATTAGTCATGAATCCTCTATGACTAGTAATGCTGTACGAACACTAATATTCCGTAATTTTGAATGCTATAAAATTTTCAGAATGCTATTAAAATGAATTTAAAGATTGATTCTTACCACTTGAATATTCTGAAATATAACGTAAAACAAAATAAGTAAAACTTAATTGAAAGCTTGAAATTTAAAGGAGACACCTAACCACAAAAGGTTAACGTAAAATAAAACGTGGTTATTAAAATGTGTAATTTACGATTACATAAAAATATAAATAGAAAATAATTAAATTATAATCTGAGATTGACGTAATGAAGAGAACTAAGTTTATCGCTATTGTCATCTGTACTTTCCTCTCTCTCTTTAACTCACACATAGATACTACTTCTCTCTCTTTCTATATAACTCTCTCTCTCTCTCTCTCTCTCTCTCTCTCTCTCTCTGCGCATGCACAACCACCTTCGTATTCATTCCAGAGGGAGGAAATGTTACCATCAAAAATAGAGCAATAGATTTCTATAATCAAAGTTCACTGAAGTTTTGTGGCACCTGAAAATATTTTTCATCATCTACTATTCGTTACCATTTACTGAATTACAGGATCATTATTTCATTGCTTATGATCATTTGTTTCTAACTAAGGCTTATCTTGTGATTATTTATGTGATATTCAAGTAAGTGGCGTTCATATCTTGCATATTGCTATCCTTAGCTTAGATGCTTAATAAATAACTTTTGTTAAATTTGTATAAACCAAGATGCAAGATGGTTTCATTCCTCTCCAATTTTGTATTAATTACACAATTCACGAGCAAACATTGCAGGTTAGTTTCAACTAAAAATAATCCTGTGTAAATATTACTACTTTGGCTTTCCCAATTATATAAAAAGATAAACAGTGTTAATGAATGTAAAAATTAAATGATTGATCAATTATATGAATGTAAAGATTCATTCTTACCACCTATACCCGCTGAAATATAGCATTTGAAATTAGTACAATTCCTTTAAATGTTTAGAATTAAAAAAGAGACAGGAAATAATAAACAGTTAACTTAAAGCTTTCACGCAGTTATTAAAATATGTAATTGGTGATTATGTAATCGTAAAAATAAAAGTAATAAAATTCTAATTTGAGAAGTACTTAATAAAGAAAAATAAGTTTATAAACAATAACCTCTCTCTCTCTCTCTCTCTCTCTCTCTCTCTTTCTCTTTCCATGCGTACTAACCTACTTATTTCATTAAGCAGGGAAGAAATGTAAAAAAATATAAAAATACATTCATTATATTTTGCGTTTTCAATTACGTTTTAAGGCAGCTAAAATATTATGCACTCACTACTATTTATTACGATTAAATAAATTCAGTTACAGTAATTTAACTACATTTTCCGCCTTATGTGACATGTGTCATTAACCCATCAAGCGGAATGTATTTCCTAATCAGAAAGTAAGTAAAAAGCATACGTCATAGAATTACACTTCAAGGGATACGTATTTTCGGACACAATACACACTGCGGACACATGCGTCTCGTAATTATTTCGAAATGCTTGATTTAGACAATTATGATAACTTATTGACTTACATCAAAAGTTTCAAGCAACACGTGATAGAGCCTTGGATTTTTCTTATATCTAATAAACTACCTGCCTTATAAAATAATCTAGGCTAGAGTCCGTCAAATCTTATTGAATTTTGGGTTTCGTTAAAATCACATAAAGAATCATAGAATAACTCTACTTCTAAGTAAAGAAAATTCATCCAGATTCTAACCAGCACTTTTATTCTAACCATTTACATATAACTCAAAATGGTAGCAATAAATATCGTGAATCTTTTATTATGTATCATGGTTGTATATGTTCCTTCTGTTTCACTCACAATCTTGCAATAATTGCGAGGCTTATCTTTAAATTACGTATGTATAAAACTACTTTATTTTTGTATCCCACACGTGCTATATTTATTGTATAAGCCCTGATGATGAACGTACTCGGCACGATTAAACCTAAAAGAAAATAAGTAAAACAAGAATGGAATATAAAAAGAATTAAGCTGTTTAATTATTGATATATCCGTGAAAATTGTGCACAATATTTAAAAGATATTTAGAACATAACAGAAAGTTATTATCGTTATATTTTGTGGCCATAGAATTTCGCACACCCGATCCTTACATAGTTTTCAATATTATTCTGACACCTATCTAGACTGTAAACAATTTTTCTATCCTATTGTTATGGAAGGATACTGCCTTCTAATGATAGCCATGTCGGTGTTTTTCATTTTAACGTAATCTTTATCAGTGTTCTATAACAAGAAACTTATTAAGTTGAAGCAGCGAATAAAGATTCCCTGGTGCAAAGTCAGGGCTATAGGGTAGCTGGTCAACCTTTTCCTACCCAAATTATGAGATGATGTGTTGGGTTTGTTTGATTATATATAATCTTGCAGTTTCAAGAGCCAAGAAAATTTTACGGAATACGCTTTGTATCGCACAATGTAGTTCGCGTAGTGTTGTACAATACGTATTGATTTAGTCCTAGAATGAATTGAACAAGCAAAATGTTTTGGCTGTCCTAGAACTCTGAACATGACCTTGCTGAATTTTGGTGGTTTGCCTAATTTTTCAGGACACTTTGGAGGGAAATCATTTGGTTTTCATGAAAGTACACATTTAGTGTAATAACATATGATGAATGGTAAAATGATTACTATTCTATTGCACACTACATACCTTAATAAAGAGAAGTAGATGAAATGAAATCGCTAACTCTACAACCATTAATCTCTGCACACTATTACTAGTTAAGTTGTTCCTACATGTAATATATACCAGTAACAAGTATTAGTGTCTCGGGTTCTGCTATGTCCAGCGTAAATACTTAGCAAATTCTTAATTTTAGTAGATTAGCTCTTAAGTCTGTATGTAGGATAGTGAGAAAGCCTATTGAGTTCTGTATTACATAGTAATTTCGTGAGTAAACATATCTAAGCTTAGTTTCACCTTAATTGTTTTGATTTTAACAGCTAGTTTTGCCAAAATATATATATATATATATATATATATATATATATATATATATATATATATATATATATATATATATATATATATATATATATGTATGTATGTATGTATGTATGTAAATATTACGATGTTGTAGAAAATATGGTTCATATATTAACGATTATGCGTATATCATATTAATGTTATTGTGTATATACCACTATTGTGTAACTTAGAATGTTGTTGCAATTGCATTGTTCTCTTATAGTGAGTACAAAGTTTCATTCTTACCGAAGTGACCAGCTGAAATATAAAATTGGCAAAGTTACATTCATTTAATTAGTAACCACAAAATTTTACATACAAAATAAATTTATTTATATAAATACGTGGGCCTAAATGATGAATAGTAATCATATACTAATTTCAGATAAGTAATAAGGTTAATATATTAGCATCTATCTATTTCATTTTTCTCCTCTCCTTACAACCAAAAACTCATTCTTTCTACCCATTGGTGCAATCATATATACTTGTTTATTTCACTCACAATAAAAGAATGTTAGAGAAAAACAGACGAATAGATTTATAACATCCTGGATATTTCCAAACTATAATGAGAATTATCAGGTAGTACGAAGACAGTACAAAAATATAGATCAACCAAGGTGAAGAAATGATATTACCAGCCAAGAATTTGTAAGAATATGCAAAACCTTTAGTACCTTGAAAATAAACTTTTGTATAAAAAATCTAATAATAGTCGATTTTCATCAAATTTATCAATAAATTCAATATTTACAAATTTAAATGTGTTACTGGGACGGTTCAAGAGAAATTTCGATAGAAATCGGAGAACTTCGGAGTTCCATTAGCAAATCTTGAATGTCAAAGATAAATCACGACAAATGTAACATTTCAACAAGTAAATAATATTGTGCATTGTTCAAATTAGAACAATATTAGAATTCGAAAGAGCAAACCGACATGTTTGATTAGTCTACTGGCCTAAGTACAAAATAAACTTTTGGAGGTAGAAGTGGAATAAAACTAAGTGTTTATCGTTTCACAAGTATGCCTTTGGGTTAAAGAATACAAATGATTGATAGAAACCTAATTATTATCAAGGAACTTTTAGAATAAAAATTTAGGAGAAAATATAAAAATTTCGAAAAATAAGTGACAATATGTCGTCTACCTAAAAAGTTTATGGTCTGTTAATGATCTAGAGATAATACTTTTAAGTGTTAAACCACAGTACGTGGGGAACTGATCATCAAATGTAAAATTCATCCAGTTTTATTATCTTTAAATGTTTAGACTGTTATTCCGCTTCTGTTATTGTCAACTAGTAGTTCCCAACCCCTCATCTGTCATCATCGTATGTCGCTCGTGAAATGACGTCGGGTTCTTGTGAAGGAGATTGGTAGTAAATGCGATAATTGTTATTGTTTGTAAGAAAGATTGCTGCCGTATACAGTCAGTAAAAAGAAATAATGATAAAATCTGATATAAATGCTAACAACTTATGTTTTAGTATAATTGTAAAGGTAATTCAATTTTACCAGTAGTGTTTAAGAATGTCAAGTACATTATATGCGAGTTATAAGCATTGTTCCTATCAATAATAATGAAGTAATTTGGATATTTCTCTATTGATGTGGGGACGCCCAGTAGAGTTAATAAAGACCGAAGTAAAAAAATGATAGTAAGAGCCAGAAACATGTTGCAGTGCAGTGAATGAAACCTAATTTATATATTATAGGTAATTTATTGCATTTTATAAAAATACAAGACAGGTTTGTATTGTAAAGATATTTGCTTTGAATTTTCGTTCCTTATAATGTGAATATTCCATACATTAAATATATCACTAAAGAAATATTAACTAAAATTTTGAAACACTTGTCTTGGCTTGTCTCTTTCCAAGTATTTTCCGTTTTTGTATTCAAAACATTCTTCAGAACATTGTCATAGTAGTTGTCAGCCTTCTAGGATATCTGTAGGCGTTAATATCTAAGGATATTTTCAATACCTCCCCTTATTATTACCATATTTCACATTAGCATTAGCAGGTTTTTTAATACCAACGCTTCAATACCTGCGTAATCAACAATAGTAAACTAAGTTTTAGTCACTGCTTTAGTGAGTCACGATAAACATTACCAAACCTGTGATACTTACAACAAAAGTAAGAAAATAACATTTGGAAGATGCAGGTACTTACTAGAGGAATCTTAACTTTTACATAACTCAGGATATCACAAACGTATTACTTTATAAAACTTAAATCACTGCGAAGAAAACGTGACTATAAAGCACATGTGAACTATAATAGTAAGAGAAAAAGATAAAAGAAAAAGATAAAGAAACAAGTCAAGATCACAAAGAAGAAACGTGAATTATCACCTTTCTTTCATTCTGCAAAAATTGAAATTTAAATGATTAAACGACAGAACATTTAGTATATAGCAGAAGCGTTAAAGCTGTTCACTGAAAATAAAATATGCAATACTTTAAATTATATTAGGGCAAGATATTCTACTCCTTAAGACGTACACAATATCAACAACGCAATTTCGACCTAAATGTGTCACCAAAAAGTGACAAAAAGTAGAGGGTGGTATTTATTTACATCTTAAAAAATTAACAGACGAGAATTAAGTTTATGATAAAACCAAAGCTGAAATATTCGTTTCAGATCTAGGAATATATATAAGCAAATTGTGACTAAGCGAGGTAGGAAATCTGGTACAGTCACTCACAAAAGTACCTGGACCCCTGACTGTTACAATTCCATTACTTGGCGTAGAGGTACTTATATGGATGCCTGTATCTCAACTGCTCACAAATAAAATATGAGATGAACATGACTGCAGTGGAGAACACCCTATATATGAATGCAGAGCTCAGCCATCAGTTATTTTTTATTTCTGGTAATGATCCACAAGATAAAACAAAAGACTTTGACAACTACATTCTCTTCGATCTTCTGTTTGTGATGATCTCGCAAGATCTAGCATGGTAACCTCCCTTTTTAAGAATAATCTTTATTTCTACACTGCTGAAGCAATCGTGGGGTATAGTAGTTCTCAGTTATTAGAGCTCAGTTTGTATACTACACCTTATGGCTAGGGATCTAGGTCACAATATGTCAAGTAGTGTGATGCTTCAAGACTTATGATGAAAAGTACTTTTGTTGAGATAGAGCTCCGTATGTGTTGGATTTTTGTGTATATTATATACTAAATTTATACAAGATTTTCTTCAAATGACTCTACTGATATCCTAAAGTGGGAAATATGCTATCATTTGCTATTTCCATACTAATCATCGTTTTGCAATGGCTTATTTCGACGGAATCGATATTTTTTTGTAATCTCTGTTTATATTCAGTTTCATACAATATATTCTGAAGGTGATAACAGTTTGTAGATTCTCAATACGTTGGAGAACATTGAATTTAAAGGGATATTAGCGAGAGAACTACTGTACTCGTCATGACGCTAAAGAACCTTTCCAATCTTGTCTAGTTATCAATTTTTCTGTCTGTTTTTCATAGTTCTCCTCCAACAATAACGTGACCTTTCGTAGTTTAATAATGTAGTTAAGATATACGTCTGTATACATTAATTCCATATTACAAACAAAAAATGAAAAACCATTATTATCACTCAGATAGTTACAATATTCATTAGCAATAACAATATTATTTAATATCAGTACAAGATATCGCATTACAAGAATCGATGTAGTAATCGTTTGAACGTTTTTTGCACAGAAGATTGACCCTCGGTCTTACTAACACCAATTTCGTGATTCTTACGAGAAGGTAAACCCCAAAACAACTTAAGATTTTACATACATATTTAGTTCAGAGCAGAAATTGAATGATAAAAGTTATGTGCAGAAAAAAACTTCAAACTTATAGGCACGCACTAGCAGTAAAATTATGGTGCGAGCAATGTTAAAAAAAGAATGTTTAAGGTACGATTATAACGAGTAGAAAAGAAAATAAGACCACTCCAGGTAGTACACGTGTTCTACCACACAAATGGCAGTGCGAGCAGTTGTGACGAACAAAACTACAAGAGAGAATTAGTTTTGTCATCCCGTTTAAATTTTTAAATGCTGGATTGAAGTTATCCTACAAAACATATCAATGTTACATTTTCTCTGCTACTGCGTATAGAAATTCAATTCCAATTGTAGAGTATTAACAAAAATTTGATTTGTCTTTTAAAAGTAATTCGCAAAGTTTAGTGTGTTAAATTCATTCTCCGTGTTCGTTGAGATGTCGACCTTTTCCCTTCTCATTCCTTTGTGAATAAAAACTAAATTATTGAAATTTTTGTCAATGACTTTAATGCCATATAACATAACTCAGAAAATTATCCAATGCAATATTAGCAATGTACTATTAAATTACTGTAGCATAAATTTAAATGTACTTACCAACAGTAATTAACTCAGTAGTCAGCCAGTTTTGTATTTTTTCCTGATGGAAGGATAACATCTCTTTACCTTGGAGGATGACGTCTCTTTTCTGATTTCTTTTGTGAGAAAAACATCGACACGTCATGTAATGCACAATTAATTTTGGTACAATATCCAGTATATGTTTCTTACAGCACCCAATTTCAGGATCCACATTCAATTCACTCAGACTGTTTAAGCTTTCAAAAAACAGTCACTTGAAAAGCTTTTCTCACTTGATAACTTTTCTACAAGAGCTTTTCCACTTGATATAGCACTCTGTACACAGCTTTAAATGGATATCATAGATAAAGTTTCTTTTTGATGGAACCGTCTAGTAATCTGAGGAAATCGCACGAACTAATGAGGAACATGATTCACATTTTATTATCTTCTCGCTATTACGCACGATATATCAACCCAAGTGATATGTCAAACACTCTTTAGCGAAGGTCTTGCTCACTCATATCGGACATATTTTTTTCAATCTAGTATGAATTGTTCAGTAATTACCAGTGTATTATGTGTTCTTTATGATTTCTATTGTATGTCGCAGATGTTCTTGCTAATGATCGCATTTGATTAACGAGTGATGTTAGTGAAGACTCTGGTTTCTATTCACAATTTTCTCCGGACGACAAAGCAGTTTTTGGGACGCATGTACTGATTGTAGCATGTATGAATGAAGAAAGTCTAATGTAGATGGTTGGTCAACGCAGTGTTGAAGATGTGACCCCCTGGTTCGATCCCTATTGGACCCACCTCAGAGGAAAACTTTATTTTTTTATTTGATTTATGGAATCACAAGGCTACTGGAGTATTCTGCATTATTTTTCATTCTCTGTTATTAAAATTAGCACACAAGGCAAACGTCCTAGAAGTCCCTCACCTTTACTTTTAATTTCCGTTTATGCAGTCTATTGACAAACACCAAAAATGCTGAATCCTGTCTAACGGTTTTAACTTCCGTGATCAGCAATGAGGAAGATTTTCTACTGATGTTTGTATTTTCCTCGTTTGCTTTAAGAGTCAGAGATTTTTGTCTTCCGCTGGGACATCGAGTTTTTGCCGGGTTCGATTCCGATGAAGTCGGCTTGCACTGTGGACACCTGAATGACACTAAACTGATGAGCTAGACGTGGTTGGTGTCTAGAGGGAGGCCAGGAACTAATAAGGAAGATCGTGTGACGTGAAGGTGGAAAAACGGAGTTGCAACAAAAATAGCAGTCTGAAAGTTCTCGTGAAGGAGGGAGGTAGATCGTCGATGAGGGAACATTTACTAAATCCAGGTTGGGAAGCTAGTAACCGAATCATGGACATCCCTCAACAGTTAACGGCAAAGTACTATTTTGGCCAATCAGAATTCAAATACCAGACTGCATAAGCACGCCCCTAAAATTCTTCACTAATTGCTCTACCATCTCCTTTATTAATGCTGTGCTATATCTAAATATGAGTTTTATTACTAAATTATTACAAAAGGAACAGATTATTTAGAATCAAGTCCATACGTTATTTAGCCATTGCGTAATTAAGTATACATTAACTAGAGAAATATTACTCACCTATTGGCTCGTTATGGCCAATATTTAATGTACGATTCCTACATTCATCCTGTGACTGGAAATGTCAGAAATCCAGTTACGTTTCATGGTGGATGGCGCCTAGGGTCATGATCTCTGTGGTTCTCTCGTCAAATTAAAATGTTTACTTCCCACCTTTGTAAACATCAGAAATTAAAAAATTTTCCCCCGCCCTTTCACTCTCGATTTGGTTTATATCATGTTTGGTATAAGGATCTAAATTACTTTTTCTTTAAGTGTAATTATTTTCCTTTATTTGTATATATTTAGAATATTTTATGCTGCGCCAATTTGCCCAAGAGTGTGATGTTTTTGATGATGATTGTAATGATTTAGATCTTACGGAATATTTTGGAGTTGTTACATCCTCTCCGGGACGAATTCATTATACGAGAAAATGCTTTGATCGCATTCGCCAAAACTTTCCTTTTTCGCAATCTATTTCTGATATCGAGTCTCCCTCTAGTAGTTCTTCTTTTACCTTGTTATCTGATATGGCAGTTGGTGGTCAACAAGACAACCTGAGCGTTCTTAGTCACATTCTACGACCAGAAACGTTTTACATGTGTATGGGCGACTATGCGGCGCATTATATTGATCAATTTGAGGTATTGGCCCAAGTTAATAATTGGTCAGAACTGAAGAAGAAATGGATACTTGGCTCACAAATGAAAGGCCCGGCATCATACTGGTTTGAAACAATTTCTAAGCAGCCGGATTTTCCAGACATGATTTATGACCAGTTCAAGAATGAATTTAAGGATACCTTTAAAATGCTTTATTGCCGCAGTTAACGGAACACGAGATGCGTTCGAGGCAGCGTTCGTCTAATGAATCTGTTTTATCGTACCTGTATGCGAAGCGGAATTTAATTCTTCTCAATGATAAAGAGGCCCCAGTTCAGGAATAGATTCAGTTAATAATTGATGGTTTGATCCCTGAGTACATGCGTATCGCTATTAAAAAACCTATGCTACGATGGAACAATTAGTCCAGGACTTACTAGACGAAGAAAAGGCTAGGGTTTTATTAGAAAGAAAAGCGATTGTAAAGCTCGTCAAACAAAACCCTTTTCTCGCACAAGCGCCTGTTCAGCTGAATCCACCTGAGAATAGCGAAGCTCGTGGAAATTTTTTGTTCCGTGTCAGCAAGTTGATCGTTCACCTTGGACTTTAACCTCTGAAGCTTCCGCTCCGAAGGTGTCTGTGGATGAGTTCAAAGACCAGCTGGCTAATATATAGTTATACCAAGCTATCCGCACACGATGATTTTCTGTTAGCACATGAGGCCGATTTGAATCAGAAAGAACATTTATTACTTATCTCTAGATTTGGGAAAATACCTTCCACTACCTTGCCAGTCTTCTTATATGTGTAATGTATCTGCAGAATTTGCGACTATGATAAAACCATTTTTTAAAATTGTGTCGTCCACTTGGCTACCGCCTCGCTCGAAGGTTCGAGTTCCGATTCGTAAATGCTACGATTTGTTGGGGTCGAGAGATTAGTTACAGCCCCTAAACAGAAGTGGACAGCCTTTTTATGAAAGAGTCGATTGTGGACAAGGTAAATTTTTTATTTGGGTGTGGAGCCCTACAGACAGGAGATTTTTATTGTGAAAGGTTAAGGTCGTGGGACTAGCCATACAGAAAGCTATAGAAGATTTGTGCACGAATGTAACCGCAGAGAATGGTCCTCAATCTTCTGAAACTCCCGGATTTGACGTTACCCGTGTCAATGTGAACCCTGAACTTAATGATGGTCAGAAACGGCAATTATATGAGCTTTTTACAGAGTTTCAGGATGTATTTAGCTTGTCGCTTGATGACTTCTCGCAGACTTGTGGGTACGAACATGACATTCAACTTAAGGACCCTAAACCTGTTTCCGTTAAGCCCTATATTATACCCTTCCATCTTCGTGAAGCCGTCAACGAACAGATTAAATTATTACTGAAACAGGATGCAAATAAACCTTGCCATTCTCCCTGGAATTCTCCGATCACTCTGGTGGGTAAAAAAATTGTTCTTTCAGGATGATCGTTGATTTGAGAGGTGTTAATTCTAACTTAATTCCATCTAGTTTTCCTGTACCCTCTATGCAGGACATTTTAGAGCGTTCTAGTGGCCATAAATTTATCAATATTTCAGATCTGATGTCTGGTTTTATCAGATCAAATTAACGGAATGGAGCCAACCTATTACCGCCTTTTCAGTCCCGGGTGAAAGACAATACTGTTTTAGTGTTCTTCCCATGGGTTAAGTTACGAGCCCTAGTGCTCTTAACGATGTTATGGAGCTCACGCTTGAAGGTTGGAGAACGGCTCAGTGTATTATTATTTAGATGATGTTGTTTGGGGCAGACTCGTTTGAAAAAGTTATATCTACTACGCGGAACTTGTTTCAAAGACTCAGAGACCGTGGGTTGAACCTTTCCCCAGAAAAGGCTAAATTAGGCCATTACTCACTTGAGCATTTGAGCCACGTAGTTTCCAAACAAGAAATCTAAATTTCAGATCGTATCACCGATTCCGTAAAGAATTATAAGCGACCAAAGACGCACAAGCAGCTCAAGAGCTTCTTGGGGTTGTGTTCCTTTGTACGGTCCTATGTTTAGAATTTTTCTACGATCACGGAACCATTATTAAAGTTATTCCAAAAGGGTGTTCCGTATAAGTGGTCTGCTGCACATCATCAAACGTTCGAAAAAATGAAAGAAGCTATCATTTCTACCCTAACACTAATGAGACGATCCCAAGAAGGATGTGCATGTCTGTGATGCTAGTTTACATGGGTTGAGTGGAGCGATTCTACAGCCGGAAACGGATAAAAAGGACGCGCCGTTCGTGCCTATTGCCTTCTGTAGTCGAGCGCTTGGTCCACAACAACGTAAATATCACCTATATCATCTCGAACTTGCTGCAATCGACTTTACGCTGAGTCGTTTTAAGTATTTTTATTGAGAAGATATTTTTATTTAAAAACGGACTGTTACCCACTGACCTTTCTCCGTCAGATGAAGAACGTAGCGAAGTTTGCTCGCATCATTTCGGAGGTACAACAGTACTTATTTAAGATTTCGCACGTGCCCGGGAAAATGATTTTTTTGGCCAATGCATTGTTAAGGAATGGGAATTGTGAAAGAGACGTGGAAGACGAAGAGAAGAACCTTCAGCATCCGAGAGTATTTACGATTCAACTCGATGATACTCTGAAAGAAGAACAGCGCAAGGATTCTTACTTTAAAGATATTATTTCATTCTTAGAGGGTAGTAAAGACCAATATTACAATTTGGAACGTCAGGATTTGTGCTTCGAAATTAAAGATGGCATCTTATTCAGGAAATATCACCTTCCCTCATGGACACAGCTGTTGCCCGTCATTCCATCGACGCTAAGGGATCACGTTTTTAGACCTGCTCACAAATCCACGGAAAGGTTATGGAAAGACGTACCAGTTACTTTTACGTTGAAGTGTGTTGTACCTTTATGAAGAGATTCGTAGCGGATAGTTGCCGCCGATGTTAAGTCAGCGCTTCAAAAAGACTCCTTCGAAACCACCTGGAGTTCTTCAAACCATGCCTTCTCTGCCTCCTTTCTACAGATTGGCCTTATATCCAGTGGGGCCCTGCAGCGATGCAAACGCCCTTCGGCATAAGTATTTGGTAGTCTCGGTTGACTATAATACCAGATATGTTGTAACGGCAACAGTTCCTGATCAAACTGCAGCCACGCTTCCGGACTTTTTATACAACCATGTTTTCATGAGATTTGGTCTTTGTAAGGAAATTTTGGTCGACCGGTCTACAGACTTCACTGGAATTCTTTTTCAAGAATTGTGTAAAATCCTAGGTGTTGAGATTAAGTTCGTCAATCCTTGGCAACCCCAGACCATCGGCCTTGTAGAGGTCCAAATAAAACATTTAGAACCTCTTTTAAAGCGTAAGATAAACCCATTAGATCAGGGAAGTTGGGTGGATCATGTTCCTGCGGTCACTTTTTCGCATAAAGTCAAGGTGAATTTGTCAACTTCATTTTCACCTTTTTTTTTTTTTTTTTTTTTTTGCTTTATGGATTCGATTCATATCTTGAACATCAGGCCCTAATTAATGGACCGTGCATTCAAATTTCCAATGAAGACCGTTTGGTGACGTTGCAGGAGATTAGGGAAAGAGCTCAAGATAAGTTGTACGATCGTTTCCGTACGACCGCTACTTTGTATATACAATGAACTGCACGTAGCTGTCAAGTATAATATTGGACACTGTGTTTGGATTTATGACTCTTCCAGGAAACGAGGGCACGCCAAAGCATTCTCTGGTCATTATTTTCGACCAGGTATTGTGACAAGAGAAGACAATGCAAACGCCTACTTCATCAAATATAAAACATCGAAAGGAAGAGAGAAAATTGTGTCGATTGTCGTTACCAGGTTGAAGCCGTACTTTCCAGACCACCCTCCGCACAAGGACGCCGATCAGCCGGAGAACGTTTCGTGTATCCGTCAGGAAGGCCTAGACGATAGCTACCGGATAGAAGACTCCAAACATCTTACTCTTGTCACGAATCTAAAGAATCCAGTTCAATACGTACTAATAAGATACGTCCAATGAAGATACTAATAATAAAGTTAGTATTTTCTATGGGGATGCCGCTAAGCTAAAATGTGACGCTGTGGTTGACGCAGCCAATGAGACAGTGACGCCCAGATCTGGTGTTGATCGGGCAATTCATAGAGCCACCGGAAAGCAGCTCCTTGAAGACTTTAAGAAACTTGGTTCAATTCGACAGGGACAAACAAAAATGTAGCCAGGTTTCAATCTTCCAGCAGCTAACGTGATACCAAAATGTCGCTCTAAAGCGTCTTGATTGAACTTTACCGTCAGCATGTACTTGAGACAATACTCCATATATATTCTACCACTTCAAAGTACTCTGAACAGTAACTCTTAGAGAGTCCAAAAGAGTCAATTCAAGGCTAAAAGTGCTGTCATAATTGTTGAGTATGGTCTTCCAGTTCTTCAGTGTCTCATGTCTTTGTATAATGCTGTTAAATGTGTCGATGAATTAAAAGCGTTTATAATTCAATCCAAGTCTCTGTTAAAATTTTCGGTTCTCCCACTGTCTTCAAATCCTTCAAAGTGTAGGTCCCTGAAGAATTTAATTCCGGCAGAAACTGATTTACTGAAGAGTTGAAAGACGAGTTTTACGTTCGTTTTCTGGGAACAATTTGTGTTCATATGGGCCTGGGTAAGATTAGGACAAACTTCTATACCATAATATCCAGAGGACACGTCGACTTCATATAACCGTCAATAAAATTGGGTTACTGAATATAGTATCCTTGTAAGATACTTCATTCTTGGCGTAAAATTTATTTCTTATACATTTTACTACGTGCACAGAGTTTGAAAATGCCCACGAACACCAACTTGAGTCCGTGGGATGAGTCCGTGTCAATGACCATTTTCTGCTTTTTACTAAGAAAACTAAAGCTGTCACATATTTTTGTGCTAGATTTCGTTTCAGTAATCTTTCTATCGAGACCAATAACTCTTGCATTCGATGTACGTAATTTATTGTACAATCTAAGTAAGTGACGTTGCTGTTGTTTTATCTTTTTCTTTAAAAAATAAATTGTTTCAGAGGTATTCTCGTATTTGAATCCCTTTCTGTTAAAAGGGCATATGTAACATTTTTCACAATTTTAACTTTTTAAAAAGGAATGTTTTACAGGTAGATGTAGCAATTTGTGTTGAACGGACGTGTTTTTCTTGATACGTGTTGTAAATATAAGGCATTTTTCATTTTTTCATAAACCAAACCGTCTCGTAAGTAACTAGCATTTGTCATTTTCCGATATTTTTTATTATTGCACGTACCCCCTTTTTTAACTGACAGCGATTCAATGATTGTGTTTACTGTTGACAGTATTTATGTCTAAAGCAGATCTTTTTCTTTTTCTGTAAAAAAGAGATTGTTTTAGAGGCATTTTCTCGTAATTATTGTGTTCATTATTGACAATATTTAAGTCGATAACAGAATCTTGAGTATGACGTATTTTCGAAGATGTTGCATGAGAATCTGAGCTTTGAATTTTTGAATTAGGATTGCTTTTAATCCGTTTTCTTGGAGATTTACGGGAGTGATTTGACTTTGTGAAATATTTTGGAAGATTAGGAAATATATGTGGAATAGCAGCTGTCTTTAGTTACAATCTCTATCTAGGAGTCTCCACTTTCTCCCCATTTACCACGAAAGTATCAACTTTCACCAGAAGCTTCTCTGAAAGATGTGCGTTACACACGAAGCTATTGTGTGATACAGCCCACTCTTTTCTAGGCATAGCTCTCTTCCATTTAGTAAAAACCAATGGGGCTTTTGCCGGTCTAAAAAAGTGCTTACTTGCAGACTTATCGTAGCCATATCTCTGGTTTTCTCTAAACAATATGGTCACAGAAAATCACCAGACACAATCATAAATTTAAAAAAACACAACAAAATACCTCTCCGGCTGATTTCCAATACGTACAAGAAACTGCTCAAATTAAACGCTGCCCTCTGCTGCAGGGCGCGCAAACTAACATTACTAATCTTATGGCCAATAGACGAAGAGCTCGCAATTTCTCTTCTACTCACTGTATGGCACCGTGGTATCGTTGCTATCGACAAAACGTATTTCCCTATAAAAACGAAAACAAATGGAAGCAAAAAATTGCGGAATAAAAAAATATTAATTAACATTTCGTAAAAATGATGTATAATTATGTTTTATAAAGTTTCTTGTTAATTTTACTTTGGAATGCAAAACAGGAAAAAAAGACTAAACTAACACAAAAGAAATTCCAGATATACACTGAACCTAGATACAAGTAAAACATCCATACTTTGTGGACTCTCATCAAGCAACCTCAAGATTTACTACAATTTTGACAAATAGCAAAGGGATAAACATCGGTATGAAGTATGATTACAGCATAAAAGTAAGGACTAATCATGCCACCAATCGACTTAACCTGGAACAACTATTAATGTCTGGAAAACGGAATCACTAATACCAAATACCAAAGTCGCAAACAAGACAAACAAAGAGCATTTTAAACATCTCTTTTTACAGGAAATAAATGAAAATGATGCAGAGTAGTACAGGGTGCGGCACGTAAAACCGGCCCGTCGTAATATTCTTTTATATTGTGTTTTTGGTAACACTTAAATAATCTACCTTCCTACCAAGAGATGGCGTGTCGAGGTCGGGTCGACTTACGTGACCTGCAGCAGTCACGTGCAGCCGCATCCAGTGAAACTTGTCGAAACCAGTTGAGAAAAAGGCCTCGTTGTGTTAAGCCGGGTGAGTGTCAGTGTGTGATAATGCCGTATTCGATACCCAAGCGTGTTGCCATTGTTGAAGGGTTCATTCTCACTGGATCTTTTTTGAAAACAAAGAATTTGTTTCGGGAGAAATTTCTAGGACGTTCTGTGCCAGCAAAAAGCACCATTCAGGAATTGATTGAAAAATGGCGGCGTACAGGATCGGTTCAAAATGCTCCCAGGAACAGACGACCATCTGTCTGCACACCTGAATTAAAGATGCAGGTGGAGGAGATAATGACATTCCTCCTACACCTGCATGTTCAATACAATGAAATCTTCAATACATTTCATTTATGTGTTGTAGTTAATCATATTGAATACATTACATATCATTTTATGTGTTCACTTTACGGGCCGGTTTTACGTGCCGCACCCTGTATAATACTAAATAGGTCATAATGAATAAAATCTACCTATATATTCCAGATTAAAGAAAGAAACTGGACCAACTGTAATGATTTATTCATTACACTATATTATGATCGGATTACTTACCGCACACTCTTTCACATTCATCTTTTGTAAGGAATCTATTGAAGTTCCCTCCACATCCACCATATGTAAATAAGTGACATTCTTTACTAATCCTATCATAGTAATATCTTCTATAGTAGCCTTTACATGGACCTGAATCAGGTTGGCCTCGACATCTCGCTGGAGAATAAAGACATTATTATAATGAAATGGAGTACATTAATCAAACCATTTATATCAACACATAGCTGGTAAAATTAATAGTTTTCTTTCTGTGTTTCATTGCAACAAACTACTTGTAATTAGCAAATTGCTTCAAATTAGCACATATTCGAATTTTTAGATATAAGAATCATTTCAAAGCATGTATGCTCGTTATATAATCATGAAAAAATTTACTGTTTAAACGATCACAGGATAATAAAACAATTATATTAATCTCCGTTTGATTGCCAAAGTTGAGCTACCAACATCTCCATTGAGGTCATTGTGAAGACTTCCAAAACTTGTGTCTCTCTTCAGAAAGCCCGCCCTTAGACTTGGAATAATCCTCTAGAATTTGCTGCGGATCAGTAAACGAAAATGAATAGTCTGTGAATATCTTTTCCCTACTGTGTTTTGTGTAAACACATTTTCAATTAGTTTCTTTCAGCTGACGAAGTCCAGTATCGTTTTCTTTATTGTACGAAACAAAAAATGAGTATAAACATAAAAATAATAAAATAAATATTTTTAAAGCTCTGAACTATTGTTTCTAAAATCTACTTTCCTTTGAGGTTGGGGTCTATTTATCGATTATTCTGGTCCTATTTCATTATCATCTGTTATTTTTATATGTGTTTCGTTTATGATTTACTTCTGAATATAAACTTTATTCTCTCGTCTGCATTTTTTTACAGCTTGGGCTCTCCGTTTGTCCCTTCCGTCGATTTGGAATGATTTATTCTTTCATAAGCAAATTACTGGAAATATTGTTCTTGTACTTGCCTTGTGAGTGACCTAAATTCGATTCTCTCGAAGTATACAGTTTAAGCTATGGATTCCTTTGAAAAGGCTATATCCGAGATTAGGAATGGAAAGGCAACCGGAATATATAACATACCAATCGAATTCATTAAATTATGGGAGACAAGGGAAAGAAAGAATTTTTCCGACTATGAAATGAAATGTATGAAACAGGAGAGTGACCAAAAGACTTTCATGATACCAATGGCTAGGAAGTAAACTCAAAGACATCTTAGGATTATAGAACTATTAGTCACATATCTCATGCAGCTAAAAGTCTGCTCCGAATACTGAACAGAAGGTTATATGGAAGAACAAATGAAGAAGTTGAGGAGGAGCAGTTCGGGTTCAGAAGAGGAAAGGATACAAAAGATGCAATTTGATTAACAAGTGCAATTGGCGAAAGATTTAAGAAAAAGGGAAAGAGGTGTATGTTGTATTTATTGACCTAGAAAAGGCTTTTGTCAGCTTGAATTGGGAATTGTTGTTGGGAGTTCCAACGAAGATAAGATTGGAATGGAAATATAGAAGACTCATAAGAAACTTATACAAGAACCAACAAGTAAGCGTTAGGATAGGGGAAGAACTGACAAAATAGAGTGCAATTGGAAGGGGAATTCGACAAAAATGCTGCCTCTCGCCAATACTATTTAACATCTATCTACAAGAGATAGTGAAAAAGAGCCTACATGATGATGTTGACATTTTGGTAGGAAGTAGAATGATTAGATACATAAGATTTGCAAGCGATATAGCGCATGTTCCAGAATCCGAAAAGAAAATCAATAAAATATTGGAAAAAACAAGGAAAGGCTCTGAAGAATATGGGATGAAAATAAATGTTAGAAAGACAAAAGCCATGGTGATTGGAAGGAAGGGATCTGTGTCAAAAATGAAAGTGGGAGGGGAGAAAATAGAACAAGTGAATAGTTTTCGATATCTGGGTAATATTCTTATTAATGACATGAAGTGTGAACGTGAAATAAAAGTAATGAAAGGAATGGCGAAAGAACCCTCTAGGAGGAAGAAAAATCTGTTATGTTGGACCTTCAACAACGAGTTGAGAAAAAGACTCATAAAATACTTCGTGTGGAGTATTGTACTGCATGGGGCGGTAACGTGCACGAAAATAGATCAAAAAGTCGTGAAAATCGACTGGAAGCCTTCAAAATGTGGTTGTGGAAAGGAATGAAAGTAATTAGTTGGATCGAGCGGAAAACGAATGAGAGAGCGTTGGAAGTGTTGGCGGAGAAAAGAACAGTTTTAGGTATTATTAAGAAGAGGAAGAGAAACTGGTTAGTACATTGTCTAAGAAGAAATTGTATCATGAGGGACGTCCTAGAGGGTATGGTGGCTTGAAAGAAAGGGAGGAGGCAAAGCAGACTACAATTAGTGGATGATATAAAAACAGAAAGATTTTACAAAGAGGTTAGGGGATACGCGAAGACAAAGAGGTTAGCGAAGGACCGTGGAACATGGAAGCTTCTCAGTTGCGAGAAGAGACCTGCCAATAAAGGCAGAATACTTATGATGATGATATCTCATTGAAAGAGAAAAGTATTCTATGGCTGAAACTAAAGATGCGAATGTTATTAAATACACAATATTTTTATTACTAACACCTCTATTATTTAGGTAGCAGTAGATGTTCCAAATTAACTATAGGCAAAGAATCAATGATAAACTAACAATGGGAAGGCTTTCAAATTCTGAATGTCAATTGGTGAGTATTTACAAGTTTGGGACTCCATATCTCACCTCAGCATTAAATAAACAAAGCTTGGATCGAAGAAAGCTTGGATCACTGACAAGCGTGGATCGAAGAAAGAAGTAAGTTGAATTGCTTTAGTTCAGTTCCTGATTGTTACTCTTTGCCTACGTTCCCGAACTTCGTTGAGGATCGATATTTAAAAGTGAACTTCTAATATTTTCCAAACAGTCCATGTCATTTCCGTTTACTTTAAACATATCGATGTCACATCGATGTCAGTTTAAAATGTCAATATCAGTAATAGCAAATTATGGTCCACAACTCCGATTATTTACATATACATGTCTCTTTTGAAAATGATGAAGCAGAATTTGACTCCCCATAAACCTGTGACTATAAGCATATTTTTCATAATATTTTGCACAGTTATATTGCTACCTACCACCTTACTAAATATCGTCTTATTCGAATTTTTTGCACGTATATGAGTTTTTTTTAACTTCGAAACCTAATTAGATCTTCATAACTCGGAAACCATAACCTTGCAAAACATAATATTTTACACACATAGCAAGTGCAACTATGCAACTATGCCAAGATTGATTATAAATCAGAGTAAACCAGGACGCAGGATAGTTTGAAAATGTATAGATAAAATATGATCTCAACGATTCATGGGCAACCATGCTCTATTTTTGGTTCGCAGTAAAATAAATCCATTCGGCTTTTAGCTCCTATTTATGATCCAATTATTTAACTTTTCCGATTTTCTGAAATTTGATTGTATATATGAACCACAGTCGTAAATCCTCTATCATGAATGATGATATATGAAGATTACTATTCCGTAATTGAATCGATTTCTCTTAAAAGGGCGTATGTAATATTTTTCATGATTTTCATTTTTTACAAAACTAACTAGTTAAGAGGTAGAAGCAACGATTTCTGTTAACACTAGAAGCATCATAGGGGTCATTTTGACCCGTCTTTATGATTAATTTGTTATAATTTCTCAAGTATTGAAAATGTGGTCACTAGATGTCACGACTTTTTATCACTCTACCAATACTCTAACTTAAACACATTTTGACACTTAAGAATATTTATATATACCACATTTTTTACATTTTACCTAGAAGCCTCACAAGGGTCATTTTGACCCTCATGCCTAAAACGCGGATTTTTGACAATTGCAAACGTTTTGATACTCACATATTTTACACATACTAATCAGTATTACTTTTGTGACTTATTTAAATCACTATATGTGTGTTCTAAGTGGTTACTGTGAGTGTGATGCATGATGAGTGCTGAGAAAAAAACTTTCGTCGGATGAAATACTACAAGAACTACAGGCTATTGATGGAATGGACTCAGGTGATGACTATAGTAATAGAAGTGACGATGAATATATTGGTGATATCAGCATTGATGAACTGTGAGATGGTGAAAGTGTTTCTGCAAGTTATGAAGAATTTAGTGACAAAGGAAGAATGGGGGATGAGACTGATGCTGAAAATTTTGAATTATCCAGAGATCAGACAATTTTGGGTCGAACAAACCTGTGCAAGTGTTCGCGGAAGGGCTAAACATCATAACGTGTTACGTAAAACTCCAGGTCCAACCCCATATGCTTTTCGACATGTCGACGACACAGTTTCTAGTTCTTTCAGACTTATAATAGATGAACCTGTTATGCGACATATAAAGAAGTGTACGGAAGTCGAAGCTCAAAGAGTTTTGAACGACCCAGCTTGGTCAGTTTCACTTCAAGAGTTGTACGCCTTCATAGGGTTGTTGTATCTTCGCGGTGCTTTAGGAATTAAGGGGATTAGCATAAAGAACCTTTGGTCAAAGAAATGGGGACCGCGAGTTTTCAGTGAAACAATGTCAATAAGAAGATTTAGAGAAATTATGCGGTTTCTAAAATTCGATATAAAAAGTACTAGGATGGAAAAGTATCAATCTGACAAGTATTGTATGATTTCCACGGTTTGGAAAGCATTTATTAAAAACTCTCAAAAGTGCTACAATCCAGAACCTTATTGTACGGTTGATGAACAACTGTTTCCAATGAAGACGAGGTGCAAATTCATACAGTTCATGGGCAACAAACCAGACAAATATGGCGTTAAATTCTTTATGCTAGTGGTAGTGGAACACAAATACATAATAAATGGCTTCCCATATTTAGGGAAGTATGATGAACGACCAGCAAACACACAGCTTGGTGAATTTGTTGTACAGAAGCTTGTGAGACCTTTCTCAGAGTCCGGATTGAATGTCACATGTGACAACTTTTTCACATCCCTACGCCTCGCTCGTGATCTCAAGAAAAATAATATCAGTTTGGTAGGAACTATCCGTACCAACAGAAGAGAAGTTTCAGATTCAGTAAAAAAAAGTAGAGGGAAAAGACCTATAGAGTACAACTGTACTGAAGACTGAAGATGATATCACGCTCACGGCATATCATTGTAAGAAGAACAAAAATGTCTTTGTTTTGAGTAGCCTACACTCTTATGTTGATATCGATATCAGCCATAAGAAGAAAAAGCCTGAAACAATTTTATTTTACAATAAGCAAAAGGTTGGAGTTGATGTAATCGATCAGATGGGACGAAAATACTCCGTGAAAGCTGCGAGTAGAAGATGGCTAGTACAGATTTTCTATAACATCCTTGATTTGGCAGCTATAAATGCTTTCGTCCTCTACAAGCTGGTAACGAGCAGAAAGATCACTCGCCACCAATTTCTTTTGGCGTTAGGAGAGGAACTGTGTTCGGAAGTGAATTCACTAAAGGAGGACAGTAATCGTACCAAACAGTGTGTACCTGGATTGCTACAAACAACCAAGCGGAAGAGATGTCAAGTTGCTGAGTGTATTGGAAACAATACACAAGATCAATGTTTCCACTGTAAGAGGCACGTCTGTGGATCCTGTACAAAGATCACCAAAAAGTACGTTGTTTGTTCAAGATGTGATGAGTAGGTATGCAGATGTGAACATTATAAAACATACCTTCTTGGAAAGACGTTCATGTTCTAATTCATTTTTATTACATTTTATTTTAATTCCTATTGTTTATGAAGGGAAACTAAGAAATTTTACTGTAACAATAAGTAGTGTTAACTATATTTGCTATATTATGTAACTTCATTTTAAGTAACTTTATAAATTACAAAACTTATAATATTAAAATTCTTCACTAAGAATAATAACAAATGTAAAATAATGAAATTTGAATTTAAAAATAATAAAGCCCAACAATAAAACCACAAGTATACAAAAAGTAAAGCGTAGTACAGTTTATGACTGTATTTTTAAGTAGGGGTCAAAATGACAACTTTGATGCTTCTAGTATAAGTAAGATTATGATGCTCCTAGTGTTAAAATTAAGTGTATTCCTTGAAACGTGTTGAAATTATAAGACATTGAAATCTGCGTTTTCTGTTGAAAGGGCTTAATTCCACAAATACGCCGTTTTAACTGAAACTCAGACAAGCAGAAGTATAATAATGAAAAGTTTTACGCAAAGAAACATATCCCAAAATTCTTTCCTGGTCGCGATCCCAGCGACCTTCCATGTGACGGGGGTTTCACCATCATCAAACGAACTCTTAAGAAAGGTAAACGCCTTTACACTGTACATGAATTGACGGAGTTGATTATTCACAGTAGTAGGTCTGGTAACTTCACTGTTGTTCAATTCAGTAATGAAGATAATTTAGATTTCAGTTCATGGTGACCACAATACTATAAGAAAAGAATCTAGTTTCTCTGAAGACAAGGAACAAACAGAGAAATGATCAAATAAAATAACTTATGGGATCACCAGTCTTCACCACTTTATCTATTCTACAAACAATTCATGAGTACGAACAGGTTTTTTTCCAAGTCTTAATGGACTAATGAATAGTCATGCAATACTACGAAAACTGTATTACTTCCTAAAACCAAACTGAACGGAAAATGAGCTGTCCTTTAAAGATAAACTAGGTTAGACATGGAAAAGTGTATGGATCAAATACTGGATGAACATAAAAATTTATGTCGCTCAATTAAGCCATTATGTCGCCCAATCAGTGACATTATGGGGAGTGACTCATAAAAAATTCATTGTGTTATAAGATGTTGGCATTTTCAGAATACTGCATTGTTTGTTCTTCCTAAAATATTGTATTCTGCTGGTTTGTACTAGTGTTACATATTTCTGAAAAATCATAGTACTGAGTGTAATGATTATATTACAATAATGTTAATTATAATATATTTATGTGCTCTGTTGGTAGGTCTATCAGCTGTACTGGACTCTGAACACACGCTGAGGAATTTGGGGAATAATACTTAAAGAATACTCGCTTGGCTTAAAAATAAAATTTCTACTACTAAAATAATATTTTTCTTACGCAATCCTACTTACTTGCATTCCCAATCATGTCTTGTGTCACAACCAAAGTAAAAGCAACTTAAATTTATAATTCCTTGCTTTGGAGTTAGACCAGCTGAAGATCAGTCTCCGCTTTGTCGCTACAGTTACCGTGAGAAAATTTCACCTTTTATACTGGCACAATATTAAGATTTGCAGGATTCTAATTTAGCTTTTAGGTGGTCTAGGTATATTTCAGCATTAACTTCAGCATTTTTTGATATCGCTAAACATGGAAGTCAAAGTACTTTACAAGTCGGAGTAAGGCAAACAGTGACGACAAGTGTTAATTCAGAACTTGTCATGACAGAGATTAAATATTTTTTTACATTTATTTTTGGAAGACAAAATGTCTGCTTTCCAATTATTATTATTAGTATAACTAATTATTATTATTACCAACTACTACTATTAGTATCTCTGTCTTTCATCAATATACTACCAATGTAACAGTGTCTAAAATTTTAGATATATTTAAGAAAAACCCTGGTCTCACGTTTTATGTCACCATGTTTTCTGTTAAAACTACGCATGTGCCAAAAATTTAATGCTTTTTTATAAATTAAAACATCCCCAGTTACATCGTATAGAGCTTATAAACAATCAGTAGCTATGTACATTTACACATATTTTTCTTTTTCCATCAACCAAACCTACGCGTGAGAAAACAGTATTTTGTCATTTCCTGAAAATTTTGTTTATTGCACATGTGCCATTTTAACACAAAGCGATTCAATTCAGAATGCTATAAAAATACACACTGCTATTAAAATTTATTTCAAAATTCACTCTTACCATCTGGAGTTCCTGAAATATAACGTAAAAAAATGAGTGGAACTTATTTTAATTCTTGAAATTTAAAAGAGATACGTAACCAAAAATTGTTAACGTACAGCATGCACGTTGCTATTAAAATAATAAATCTACGATTGCATGAGCACAGAAAATAAAAATAAATTTTCTCCACAGGGTTATTGTTTGGACCCAGATGGTTCAGTTCAAGAAGGTTCTAATAAGTGGGCAAACTTAGCAGATACAAGCCTTCCGGAGATTAACAAAAAGTGTTATCAGTCACCTTGGTATACACCAATTGCATGTCAATTACATAATCATTTGTTACATCTGTTCTTGTTCCAGAAGATAAAGCCAGGCTTCCTGCTGCCTCGTCTCCCGAAGCGGGTACATGGTTGATGGCGATACCTTCTCCGCCTTTAGGCCTTCATTTGTCAAATGAAAGCTTTCGAATTGCTGCAGCCTTACGTTTAGGCTTAGCAGTTTGTGAGCCTCATCGCTGTCCAGCTTGTGGGGATGAGGTTAACCAACGTGGCCTGCATGGCCTTTCATGCATGAAGAGCGCTGGTAGATTCGCCCGACATTCCTCGGTAAATGATATAATACTACGAGCCCTCAACACAGCTGGATTTCCTTCAATACGGGAACCTTCTGGTTGCTGTCGTACGGATGGAAAGCGACCGGATGGGATGACACTGATTCCATGGATGAGAGGTAAATGTTTATTGTGGGACTTCACATGCGCTAATACATACGCTCATTCAAGTCTCCCTCGGTCAGTAATGAACGATGGAGCTGTTGCTAATCGCAGAGAAGCTGAAAAGCAAAGAAAATACAACAACCTTCTCAAAAAGTTTGTTTTCACTCCAATCGCTATTGAAACAAGTGGTGCTTGGGGTGCAAGAAGTCTAGAATTCATTAGGGAGGTAGGAAGGCGCATTTCTTGTGTTTCCGGCGAACTTCGCTCCACATCCTATCTAATACAGCGCATATCCGTTTCTATCCAACGTGGTAACGTCTCGTCGGTCCTTGGCACTTTACCACCTGGCAAGGAACTGGATGAGGTGTTTATACTCTGAGAAGAATTGTCTTTGTAGAAGAACGTAATCAGAATCTAATTGCTTGATATTGTAAAGATTTTAAATATATTTGAGATAACAGGAAAAGGTTTTGTAGCTGCTGGTGCAAAATAAATAATTTTTAATATGAGATGTGTCTAATTTATAGAAGTAATTGTATCAATATTATCATCTGTATCTCTCTCTCTCTCTCTCTCTCTATATATATATATATATATATACATATATATATATATCCCTTACAAACACATATTATCTCTAACTCGCATTATCTGTCTCTGCGCATAAATAGCTACCTAATCTTTCGTTCGGGGGTGAGGAAATGTTACAAACAAAAATAGATCAATAGAGTTACTGGATGCTCCAAAAATATTTTCCAAATAACCATTACCATTTGTAGTCCAAGAATTTTAGGGCAAAAAAGTCGAATCGACCTAACAAATTAGAAAGAAGTTGAGACTTTACACAGTTGTTTGTTAACTCCTACTAATGAAAATACTAAATGTCCCCTAGAATCCAACTTTTGCTTTGGCCGCCATCTTGGAAATTGGTGGCTAAATTTATGTTTTTTGAGGAACACCTGAAAACCATTACAGATATGAAAATTCCAAGGGACAAAAAATATTCTACATAACAAAACAAACATTTTTATATATAACATTTTTGTGTGGGATGAAAAGTTAAAAATTTACACAAGATTGTAAATCACAAATTTTGAATGTTATTGCGGATATGCAAAATTCAAATAGATTTTTCTAGTAGGTTTGTTATTATTATAAAATATTTTTTCTTACCAGAATAGTTTAGTCCTCAGAGGTATCAAATACTCTTTCCAGTGCTGAATTACCACAATTTGTTCCCTGACACTGTCCACACATCGCTGAGTAGAATAATCCCGAGTGAACACACTTGCACACTTGTGTTATGTACTGCAATTTTTAAATCAAACTTTACCACTTGAAAAAAAAAATGGCATCAGATAATTACAGTATGACACCAATATCAAGTGAAGATAGGGCGCGTTTTGTTTCTTTCTAGGTCGGGGAAGGGGGTGATAAGGTGAGTTTCAGCCCCGAGCGACAACTAGCTTAGTTGTGTCGCTGATATGTGGACAATGTCAGGGATCAAATTCAGAGAGTTCATCACTGGAACTAGTATTTGATAGTTCTGAGGACTAAATTACCCTGGTAAGAAAAACTATTTTATAATAATAACAATTATACTAGAAAAATCTATTTGAATTTTGCATATCCTCAATAACATTCAAAATTGGTAATCTTCAATCTTGTATAATTTTTATTTTTTATCCTACAGAAAAATGTTATATATAAAAAAATGTTTGGTTTTTATGAAGAATATTTTTTCTCTTGGATTTTTTATGTCTGTAACGGTTTTCAAGTAATTCCCCCAAAAAAACATAAATTTGGCCGCCGTTTTCCAAGATGGCGGCCGAAGCACAATTTGAATTCTAGGGGACTTTTAGTGTTTTCATTAGTATGAGGTAATAATTAATTGTACCAAGTCTCAACTTTCTTCTATTTTGTTCGGTCGATTATCCTATAGTACAGTCAATAGGTACCAAAATGTGGGTGCTGATTGCATTAAGTGAGATGGTTTTAAAAACTTGATAAAAGTATGTATTAGGATGATCTAAATAACATACTAAATTTGCAACCTCGTGAGATTTCCGTTGGCGCCGCCATCTTGGTAAAATGGCGCCTGAAGCAGAATCTTCCTAAAATAGCATTATAAAATGTTTTTCTTTCACAAACAACTCGGCTCCCTTACATTCTAGCACAAAATAAGTTATTATCGGAAACAAAGAGCTTAAATTTGCTACAATTAAGGTCCTATACATTTTTTTCGTAGAATCAATAGTTTCGATGAAACAGCCCTAGGAAATTGACATTTCTTCTTCTATGCCTATAAAAAGGTCTTGTGGTTTTTATGTAATTTGTTTTCTGTATCTGCCAGATTGTATTGTTTTTCTTTCTGCGCACCACTTAACTTTAGTATTTGCCACATTTTTCTATATTGCTTCAATAGGTTGTTACAATAATATTATTTCCACAACACCTTTTGAGGTAAAGATTGCGACGCTTTTTTTTTCTTTTTTTTCAATGTGGTATCCCCAGTAGGCCTACTCCACAGCATGTAATACAAATTTATTGTTTTGCAAGACTTCTTGTTTTTATTTGGAATAGGATCGCTAAAATCATCCTCGGTACCATTTTATAATTGGGTTCAATGCTAAAATTTTGGGTTCCATATCGCCACACTCTGATTGCAATGTGACGTCGTCTTCAATGCTTAGGAAAAATGTTTCGACCGCTGAGTCGACAATGTCTTCCTCGTATGACTCGTCGATAACTTATGTACTTGGTACACGATTGTCCGTTACAGTTTAAACAAATTATTGAGTATTTCAGTCCAGCTTTCTTGCAACCGCATGTTATTCCACACCCTGTCTTACATTTGCAAGATATACATTTCATTAACGCTGGAGGTGCATTATCCATCAATGTTGAAACTGGAATTAGATCACCAAGGCTTCTTTTCCATTCCCATTGTTCCGGATTCTTCTTAACTTCACGTCATAACTGAACTCGATGGTAAGTTCGTAGTTGTCTTGCTGCGATGGTTGTCGGTGGCTATGATGGAAAATTAAATTTACTTTTTGATAAGCATCTGGAGAAACAGTGATATCGATATTCGTCAATGGATTTTTTTCTTTCTTATTGTATCCGTATAATGCGAGTAGAAAACGTTCTCCGGCATCAGCAATAGGTTGCATCCAGTTCAGCATTTTCTTTCTGTAACTCCTGGATATTTCTTTCAAATGCTTTTGTTTACTCAAAACTGTTAGGATCGTCATTTTCCCATGACTGAATAGAGCAGAGGTCGTATCTGAGCCGCTGAATGCATGAAGAAATAGTATATTGTCTTCAATTATTTTTCCACCTTTTAACTGTTACAAAAATACAATGTTTGCAAGTTTGCTCCTTTTCCTGGCTTCAAGAAGTATAGATTTTCATAGGTTGCGCCTACATTTGCCAGAAGAACTAGGAGGTCAATATCTTCTCCAACAATTACTACATTCTCGAATAAAGAAGAGAATCTACAGTCTCTCCACATAGTGTACGTAGCTTGTGCTAATTGAAGCAAATGATTCGTTGCGAGGCCACACAACTTTATTCAGTAAATGCACTCCATCAATAACAAAGACGCTTCTTTCAAAGTTGATTTCTTCTTAAAGTGAGGCAAAAGCTTTGTATAACGAAGACTTTGATGTTTCTCGCATTCCAGCTTCATCAAACAGGGATAGTGGATAGGAAGCTAGCTCATATTGAAGATATTGTCGAAGGTCCTCCTCTGATTGTTTTGTAATAAAAAGTCTCTGAAAGATAAGCAGTGGATCAATTGAGATCAATTGATCATGGAGTTTGACACTCGAATTAACAGCACAGATTTTTGAGCTGTTTCGACAATGAAAATATCCTCATCATATTTCTGTAACAATATATTTTTCAGTATTTTTGGATCCGGACGAAAGTCTCCTTTGATCCCGTCTATAAGTTCTATTAAATTAAATTGACATTCATCACTGTTTGCCTCCAGGAACTCATATATATATCTTCCATAGCTTCAAATACAGTGGCGTATTTAGAGGGGTGGCTTCCGGGCTTAAGCCCTTCCCCCCGAAATCTTATTTACTATAGAAAAGTAAATGAAATATCTTGCAGAATTTTCACATTTCCAGGTAAAGCCCCTCCCGAAACAAAACCGTAAATACGCCACTGTTCATCTACGTTTGTAACCGGTGGACGATGTTTCTCCTTGCCAGTTCTTGAGGGTCTAGATAATTTTTACATGCACAATTTGTAGTATTTTCCATCTGCTGCAACTAGATCGGGCTTAAACTCGACTCGTTCAATAATTTTACGGGCCAATTCATCATTACGTTTTCTCAAGAATTTTAAGACTGTGTCCTTAACAGTTAAACTTCGCACGTCGTACACAATCTCGCGATCACTTACTTTAGTTTTTTTTCTTTTTGTCTTTTAAAGAATTCTGTTAATTCCTCTGCACACAAGAAGCGACATTTTTTTTGAAGTCAAATGAAACTTCACTAGATCTCAGCGAAGGAGACGGAATTCTGGTTTTAAGCTTGCGCTTAAATGAACTGGCATACCTTTCATTCGTATATCGTTTACGACACGCACCGTGAACGATTAAAGAAGTTAGTCCTTTTAAAAATTGTATCTTCTTATCACCTCTCTTAGAACTATACACTCGAAAACTATTCATCCCTTTCTCTTTCACAACACAAGTAGGACCTTCCGATAAATTTGTTTTGCAAATAAAACACTGCTGTTCTGAAGCCATCATCACACAATTCTTCACTTACAACATATGACTGTGAATTACCGAATAGAAACAGATTCTGGGTTTTTGAAGCGTCTATGCTCCCTTTTGAGGAGTCAGTGTAATGGATACTGCAATTCAACACAATGGAGACTCTTAGAATTATCCAGATGGTTAAGCATCTTCTTCCACAAGATTTTGCACTGAAAGCAAAATAAAATAAAAATTTTGAAAACGTGAGTCTGAAGTGGTAAAAGTACTAAAAACAAATGACATAAATACAATAAATTAACTTTTTGTAGGTACGGAAAAAGAAATGTCAATTTCCTAAGGCTGTTTCATCGAAACTATTAATTCTACGAAAAAATGTATAGGACCTTAATTGTAGCAAATTTTGTGCTCTTTATGTTTGATAATAACTTATTTTGTGCTAGAACGTAAGGGAGCTGAGTTATTTGTAAAAAAAAAAGTATTTTATCATGCTATTTTAGGAAGATTTTGCTTCATTCGCCATTTTACCAAGGTGGCGGCGGAAGCGGAAATCTCACGAGGTTGCAAATTTAGTATGTTATTTAGATCATCCTAATACACACTTTTATCAAGTTTTTAAAACTACCTCACTTAATGCAATCAAAAATTACCTATTGACTGGACTACTGAATTTCCTCGTCTATTAATAAATTACTGGAACATGATTTAACTACATTTAGCGAAACATGTAAAATATGGCATTACCTCTTGTAGGAAAATGTGTTGGCTAATCCAAAAGTAAGTAAACATATTGTAGAATCACACGATAACACTTGGAACCATAAATATTTTTAAACACAATGCTTAATTGAGACACATATGTCTTATAGTATGACAGAATTGACTATTTACGCAGTTATGATTGCACTGTATCAATAACTAAATAAATCTTTGACTTACATCAGAAATATTCAAGCAAACTAAGAGAATGTCTTGAATATTCCTACCACAGGCTTATGTTTAATAAAGCCTTACGTATCCCAGGCTTATGTACCAGCCTTATACAGTAATCCAAGCTTGTGTACATTATGACCTGAATAATTACTGGGTTGTGCGTTTCCTTAAAATTTCAAAAAGAACCATAAAGTGACTCTAGCTCTAAGTAAACTAAATCTATCCGTATTTTAACCACTACATTGTATTCCAAACATTTAAATACAATTCGAGATGGTATCAATAAATCGTTTCACATATAAGCTATCAAACCTAATATTCTTACTATGATTCATGGTTGTATATATTATCTTGTTTCATCCAAAATGCCGCAGTGTTTATGAGGTTCATTTCTGAAGTTAAACCTGTAACAAATAATTTCAATTTTGGTATCCCGTCAATGTTATATTTATTGCATAAACTCTAGTGATGAGCGAAATCAGTGCGATTAAACCTAAACCGAAATAAGTAAAACAGAGATGGAATATAAGAAAAATAAGGTGCCTAACTACATATATATCCGGGAAATTTTGATGTATGAAAAGGATATTTAGAAAACAATCAGACAGTTATTATAATAAAATTGTGTTCCCATAGGATTTTCCAGACCCCAGTTTATCTCCTTACATAATTTAAAATATTGTTGAGATATTTGTCTAGACGGGAAAAAATTTTTGTATCCAATTGTCATGGAAAGATACTGTCTTCTCTTGGCAGCTGTTTCGATGCTGACTTTTTAAACATAGTCTTCATCAGCGTTCTACAGCAATTAATTTATTCACTTAAAAATTTGTTAGTGTCAAGCCAGGGCCATAGGTAGGGTCGTCGTAGTATTTCTATCCAAATTACGACTTGAGTTATTGTGCTGTTTGATTGTATATAATCTCACATTCTCAAGAGAAAGGACAATGTTACGGATTATTTTTTTCTATCGCACAACGTAGTTTGCGTATAATCGCAAAATGCGCATACTTGTTGATTGTTTCAATCATTGAAAGAATTAAACACGCAAAAATATTATGACTAACGAAGAGAATTCAGAATATGACCTCGCAGAAATTTTCGTGACTTGTATAATATTTTGAATACTTTAAAGGAAAACATGTTGGATTTGATAAAGCTACACATGTGTCAAAAATCATAAGACCAGTGAGTGACTTGATGATTAATATTCTATTGCATACTACACACCTCAATACAAAACTAGATTAGATGAAATTGTTAATTCAAGCAGCAATAATCATTGTAAGGTATTACCTCTTAATAACTAAGTTTTTCTTACATCAAATATATTCAAGCAACGAGTATCAGTATCTTGGGTTCTGCTCCGTTCAACGTCAATCTTTATCAAGCTCTTATTCATGGATTTAAGCCTGAGTGCAAGAAAATACGAAACGCCATTCAGGTTCTATGTTAGTATTTAATATTCGTATTCACATATAAGTCTAGTTACATGTAAATTGTTTTGAATGTAGGCTCTGTATGTGCCCCAGTTTATTAAAATATAGTTTTAAGATATTTTAGCAGCTTGGTGCATATACTAACCATCGTGCATATATCATATGAATCATCTTGTGTGTATACTCTTATTGCCTTTCAATATTGTTTGAATTGGATAATGACCTTACAGTAAATACAAAGTTTAATTCTTACCAAATTTCGAACCTGGAATATAATACAAAATGAAAGTAATGTCTTTCATTTAAATATTTGAAATTTAAGAATACTTCACCACACCACTCAAGATACAAAATGTATTCATTTATTATAATACGTAATTGATTGTTAGTAATCAAATAGTAATTTAAGATACGTAAAAAAATAAGAAAAAATTAAGATTTATAGTATTAACTTCCATTTATTTCAATATTTTTCATTTTTTTCATCCAAAACTGTCTAGTCATATCCATCTGTCAACGCATACTCACATGTGTATTTCACTCAGAATAAAAAAAATGTTAAAGTAAATTAGGCAAATAGATTTATAATATCCTGCATGATTCCAAACAATAAGGACAATGATCAGGTAGTGATTCTTGAGACCTACATAGGACGAAAAACGAACTTAGGTGTAGAAATGCTTCCTCAGGCATAAGATCAGCCAAGATATAACCAAATCGTTACAGTTTAATTAACTCCTTAATTTTTTAAATCCTTGTCTAGGTCCGATTATTTTCAGACGCACTGTATAATATTGGAAAGTGTAACTACTGTTTACTATATACATTTTCTCGAACCTAAATATAAAATCCACCTAATATATCGATTGAAATGCATGAAGTAAGCCTTGACAACAATGAACATTCAATGCTTCGAAAGGAAGTCAGAAGTGTTAGGAACGGGCAGCTCCATGTTTTTCGTCAATGTATATTTCACGTTTTCTTCATTTATAAGTGTGAAATAAAACACTGAGAAAACTAAATACATGGAAGTGCGTCGGGACCGTAATACGGCAAATTGTGGAGGCGTTAAAATATTAAATAATGCTTTTGATAAAGTGGATACTTTCAAATATTTAAGATCAATATTAACAGACGAAAATCATATTCACGAAGAAATTAAATGTCGACTAAAAGCAGGGAATTCGTGTTACTATTCGGTTCAAAATCTCTTGTCGTCGCGAATTCTGTCGAGGAATTTGAAGCGTAAAATATATAAAACGATAATCATGCCTGTTGTTCTGTATGGTTGTGAAACATGTTCGCTTACTCTGAGGGAAGAACATAGACTGAAAGTATTTGAGAACAGGATCCTGAGAAGAATATTCGGACCCAAGAGGAACGAGAATGGGGAATGGCGGAAGCTTCATAACGAGGAACTACATAGTTTATACGGTTTACCCAACATTGTTAGGGTCGTCAAGTCTAGGAGGCTTAGGTGGGCAGGTCATGTAGCTAGAATGGAAGAAAGTAGAAACGCTTTCAAAGTCTTGACTGGTAGACCCATAGGAAAACGACCATTAGGAAGACCTAGGCGCAGATGGGAGGACAATATTAAGATGGATCTCGCAGAGATAGGAATACAAAGTAGAAACTGGATGCAATTAGCTAAGGATAGAAGTCAGTGGAGAGCTTTTGTGAACGCGGCACTGAACCTCCGGGTTCCATAGGCCATAGAGTTAGTTAGTTAGTTAGAAATAAAACACTGCAGCATACGTTTTCTCTAGTACGAGAAACAGTGCTGCTGACGATCCTTAACGCTTCCGACTTCGCATCAAAGGATTCTGTATTCAATAATATCAAGGGTTATCGTTTGTCTACTTTGGACCAATCATAAAGTCAAAGCATATCTCAAAATTCGGTTGATGGCATGTCTGGGATTTTCACCCTACATGAAATATTCTGTACACCCATTGAGCACTAATGAAATATGCATTTTTGGATTGCGTATACGTGACTTCTCTTACGCTGATAAGGACCACAATCCACAATTTTTCGAATTCGAAATAAGGCTTCCTGAAATTTGTTCTTTTCGCAATTTTGGACAGTCGTAGCTCTGAAACTTTTCAGCACAGGTCCATATGAACTTTTTCTCATATTTTGGCGTAAGGAATCACCTATTACAGTTTCTCGGTAAATTTCATTCACGCCCTGGATATTATATATATATATATATATATATATATATATATATATATATATATATATATATATATATATATATATATATATATGAAGTGTCAATAAGGATTTAAATTTTTTAATCAGAGAAACCGAGACTACAGATCTGACCGTCGGTCGCGGTTACTGTTGGTCTTGGGATCGCAACTAACCCTCCTGGTACTAAATTGTCTCTTCAGAATATTTGGAGATGTCTTGCACGATGACAAC
Organism: Thermobia domestica; assembly: GCF_964235325.1. Lineage (NCBI taxonomy): Eukaryota > Metazoa > Arthropoda > Insecta > Zygentoma > Lepismatidae > Thermobia > Thermobia domestica. The sequence continues at coordinate 317,019,375 of NC_137455.1, forward strand.
GTCATCCATGACTAACCCGGCGACGACTCCAGCTGTTCAAAATAGTGCTTTGGTTACGTTCAATCATTTTTCGTTTTATCTGGGGTATGGGCTCGAAAGTTTCATTTCGAGACGTAGAAGATTGCCAACTTTTGACGGGAATACTACTAATGGTTTACCCCGTATTTTCCTACGGAGACTACAGAAATGCCTTGGAATGTATAAGCGGTTGATCTATCAACTGTCCTACTCGAATACGAACATTTTAGAGATGTATCCAGGATTTCTTAATGAACAATACTTGATGGATCCTTACTTAATATAAAAAGAGAGAAATTGTGTGTTCCGATACTTCCTCCCCTAAGAATATACAGAATTGTAAGTTCTTGATTATTATTATTAAAAATTAACACACAACATTCAAAATCTAAAGATTTTCGATTGCACTCCTGAAACGAAAGAAGAATTATTTTTAAAAAATGTCCTAAATATATGGTTGTTGTACAGAGGTTGTTCAGTCTACATTTGGCCAATTTCGACTTACATAAAAATTTAGAAGAATCCATAACGCCAGGTTCGTAAGTGCTCGATGTGTTTCCCTTGGTTCCCAACAATAACCCGACGGCGTAATTTCCACTGTAATAGGCTTCTCTGAAGAACTGGAAGGGGAATCTTGTCCCATTCAATTTGAACAGCTTTCCGAAGTCCTTCCACAGTTATCACACGCCGTTTTCCCAATGCTCGCTTCAGTAATCCAAATCCACAATAGTCCAGAGGACTTATATCTAAAGATTTAACAGGTACCTCATTGAAAGGTATCGCCTGTATACCACTTGCCTTCTCCCTGTAGAATGCGAGGGAAATCGTGAGGTATGTGATGAGGCCTTGTCCATGTAAATGCGCACTAGATTGGCATCATTTCCGTACATTGTTGGAATCTCATGCTTATAGATCCGCCGCATGATCTGCTCCTAAAAATACTGCGAATTTATTTTGCAGTTCTTCGTCACCCTACGAATCTTCAGTTTACGTCGGTAACAGTAGCCAGTAACGCCCACACGATGACGGTTTGCCGCAGTCGGAAAGGTAAAGCCATGCTTCATCGAGCGTTACGACGTACATCCACCTTTGTTTTGCCAGATGCCGTTCATACAGCTTCTGGGCGTTACACTTTCGTTCCTTTTGGTGGGTATCCGTGAGAAAATGGACGCGAGATTTCATGACTTTTTTCAGCTTGAGTTGATGGTGTAACGTCCGGCTCACAGTCCCCAAAGACACGTCAAGACGATTAGCCATACACCCTTGTGTTGGCGGATTTTCTTGCATTGCCATTTTGCGAAGTTTCCTCTGCATGGTGGAGGTGGTCTTGGTGCATTCCCGCTTCCTAGGCAACTTCGTTGGTGATCCAAATGGTGGAGCTTCGTTGCCCTTGTACTTTTAATAATATTTTATTCCACTTAAACTGATGTTGCAACCATTCTTCTTGCACTGTTTTCTAATGACAGAACACTAAAGTGGGCGTCATAAAGAGCCGAAACATAGCCTTCGCAAAACCGGCTTAGTTTGGGCGGCATTTTGATCACAGAGCTGAAACTCACACAACTGAAAATAAATTTAACACAACACTCATAACAATGGTCCTGTTTTGTGCGTTATTGTCGTCCGCGCGGAAAAACAACTCCGTTCCCAGTAAGCCACTGCACAACACTGCAGGACGCAACGGCCAGGTCGGGTGAGTCCATTCTGCCGAAGGAACGAAATCGGCCAAACGTAGATTGAATAGCCTCTGTGGTATTAACAGTGAATGTATGAGTGAGTGAATGAATGAATATGCATGCTTAACATTCACATGTAAATGCATATTAAATGAGTTCTTAGCAAACTTTTTTTTATGCTAACAAAATTTAGTTAATGAGCAGGGTGAAAGAATGTGCAAGAATGTGCAAAAAGAGCAATAACGTGAGAATAAAATATTCAATAGGAGTCAAATAAAAGTGAATTTGGATTATTTTTATCCGTATATTCAATTAATGCCAAATTAGCTGCGTTTCAGGGGCGGCGCAACATTGACCACGACGTAAACTGGAGAATTAATTAGTTACATTATCAAACCTTGAACATCAAAGATAAATAACATCAAATGTAACACTTCAACGAGTAAGAAATATAGTACCCCGCTTAAGTTAGAGGAATACTATTAGAATTCGATGATAATGGTGATGTAGTGTTCTGCTTGAATGCAGGTCGCTGACCCGAAGGTTCCTAGGGTAAAGTAAACCCATGGTGGTTTGCCATTGACTACCATAGGATGATGATGACTAAGTGGATAAATAAGTATGTCGTATTTAAAAATTTAATCAATATTACAACCACTAGAAAAGTCTCAACTTGGAAATTGGATTGACTTTCTGACTAAAGAAGAATTAACCATTGCTTGCGGATACATATTAATTTCTTTCGACTATTCCTACACGCAAGGGCTCTATACGTATATATTAAAATTTCCATGAAATTATCGGAAATTTCATGTTCTTCATTTCTACAAACAAGCTAATTTTTAAGTTTGTAGAGGTTATTGAAGTCTTTGCAAATACCTACCCACTGATAACTTCACTCAAAACTTGTGGATACAAAGGTGAAAATCTTACAATATGGATCAAAAGTGAATTCAATGCATTATATGAATCTTCAAAATCCCAGCTTACAGAAGATATTATATTGTATATTTCTAATGTTTTACTAAGAAAGGTGTAGCCAATTTTTTTTATATATTTTATGTTTCTTCTCCCTACAATGTGGTAATAAGATTTCAAAAACTCAATGTTTCACTTTGTTCTGAGAAATTTTGTAGAATTTCCCTTTTTCTCCTTTTAGGAAAATGTAATTTTCTCAATTTTTACACAATAACAACAACTAATTAAATATCTTTTCAAGGTGGTATGGTTCATATCTCAACTGTGTTTACTATATGTATTATGGTCAGTTAAAATGAATGCTAAATTTTCTCGAAAACTTTGGCATTGCAAATAGGCTACCCAACATGCCGGCCATAGTGACCAAACCCGACGCGGAATTTTTTGGACTTTCTATGAGTTACTGAATGGGGTATTATGATCACTTTAGAAAAGGTTTTGGATTTTCTTGTTTCTTCTCCCTACAATGTTGCAATAAAAATCTCAAAACTCAATTTTTCACTTCTGTTCTGAGAATTTTTTTAGAGTTTTCCTTTTTTTCCCTTTCGGAAAAGTGTTAACTTCTTCAACTTTTACACAATAAGAACTACTAATTAATTATCTTTTTTTAACGAGATATGGTTTATGTCTCTACTGTGCTCACAACCTGTATTATAGTCAGTTAAAGTGTATGCTATGGTTTTCACGAAAACTTTGGCATTGGAAAAAGGCTACCAAATATGCCGGCTATAGTGACGAAACCTGAGATTGGATTTTTTTTTTTTTTTTTTGGAATTCCTCTGAGGTACTAAATAGAGTATCATGATCATTTTAGAAAAGGTCTTGGCTTTTTTTCCTTTTTTGTTTTTGAATGTCCGGGTTTTGCCTTTTTCTGGTCTAATTGCACTGAACTATTAAGTCGATAACTCAATTTCGGCCAAAAAGTTACAAATTACATGTCTTCTAAATGGCCTTCGGACGAAAATGGAAACAAAAATGTTAATTGGTAAAAAAAATTCAATGGTTCATAATTCAGAAATCTGAACACATCACAGAAGGGTTTCAGAAAGAGAAACATGAGGACAAAGAAGTTAGTAAGAGTGGTTAATTATGTGTATATTCAATTTGATATTTAATCATTGATATTTAATATGATGTGTGGATACACTTGATAGGTTGATGTAACCTTGTGATGTTCAGAAGCAGATTCTTTCTAAATTTTCGAATTCCTGAACATGTTTTAGTGAAAGATAGACGCACCACAAGTAAAATTAGACTTAATTGTATATACTTTTATTGTAGTTTTGAATACATGCAAAGCACAAATATTGTATTCTGAAGGTATTATGTTTGAGCGTTGAAGCGTTCAGTGTATAAGAGAATAAAGTAAACTTTTGGCTATTTTAAACGTTTTTCCACCAAAAAATCACTGTCTAAAATTCCATTCAGAGCTTAAAAGATTGATGTCCCGATACTTTAAATACATCTCATAACGTAAGAAACAGTGTTAACTTTTCCATGTACTTCAGTGTATCGTGCAAATTTTCTCTCTCCTTCTAACAACTATGATAATTGATTCGCTGGTCCTGTGAAAGACTCCTATTTCCACTCCGACTTAGTGAAAAAGAACATGAGTATGAAGATGATTAGTGTATAGAAATAAGAACTAATTATGCCATCTTCCGGCTAAGATGGATCCCCTGCTAATGATTGAAGAACAGAAACAGTCATATCGAATACCTAAGTGACAAACAAAATGAAGGAAACACATTTAAAGCATCTCCTTTTACAGGAAAGACTAATTCAAAAGATACAGAAGAGTATAATGCTAAATAAGGTTAGAATAGAGAAACTGATATTCCAGATTAAAGACAGAAATAAACACAAATTCTAATGACCTATTCTTTACTAGATTCTTGACCAGATTATGAATGCAGAAAAGAATAATGATAATATGGTAATATTGTAACTATATCTGTACGCAATTCAATGTTACATATGTGAACTTAATCACTTACCGCACACACGTACACATTCCTCTTTTGTAAGGAAATTGTTGGCGTTCCCTTCGCATCCACCATATGTAAACTTTCGGCAGATTCTATTATCAAAGTCATAGAAAAATCTTCTAGTATTGCCATAACATGGACCTGAATCACGTTCTAATCGGCATATCTCTGAAGAATAAATAAATATTATAATTAAATATAGTACATTAATGAAGGCATACATACCAATACATATCTCGTAAAGTCATCAGATTAGTGTCTTTGTTTCACATACATTCAGTGTAATTAATTAGCAAATTTCTTCAAATTAAGGACGTTTGAACTTTTAAATATAAGAATCATTTGGAAGGCTGTATACTTGTTATAGAGTCCCGGAAGAAATATACTGCTTTAAACACCAAAGGAAAATAAAACAATTATGTCCAATCCTCGATTAATTGCCAATATTCAGCGTGGAACTTCGCCATAAGGGCCATTGTGTAGTAGGGTGGATCGAAAAAATCAAAATTTGTCCAATTAAATAGCACTAGGTGTCAAGAGTTGTGAATTGACTAGTACAACATTCGTATTTTTTTTCATATTTTTTGTAATTCATCTTTATTCCCTGCAAGGGCCTCGAAAGTTTGCATTTTAGCCAATATTTGAATTTTTTGAAAATATTGAATTTCTTTTAAAGGTTCCCAATGAAGTAGAACTAGATGTCAAAAGTTTTGTATTGCCTAGTGTAACATTCGTGAATTTTTTCATAAGTTTCTACTTCATTTTCATTCCCTGGAAAGGCTTTATCATTTTGCAATTTTTATGAAAATTTGAATTTTTTTAAAATATTGATTTATTTTAGAGTTGCCAAATAAAAACGAACGAACTGACAATGTTGCAAATTACTAGATTGACTACACCATTCGTGATTTTTAAAATAATTTGCATTTTCATTCCCCTCAAGGGTATGAAATTTTGCAGTTATTATGGTATATTCTAAGGCACACTCTACAGCAATTAGATGGTCCAACAGTTGGTCCTCAAAAATTCTCGGAACTATAAGAAAAGGTTTAACCAAGTGTGAGGATTTACCAATCGTTCATTTTCAAGCAAATGAAGGAAATTTCCCGTCCATGGAAGAAAAAGACGTCAGAAACCGTAGCACAGACCAAAGATATATGTTAGATATTTGCAAAGCAATCAATGCTGGTAAGTGTTCACCAACTTTTCCATTTAAAAAAGTCCTAAAAAATTATCCCATGCAAGATGGATCACTACTACTAACGTAGTACTTAGAGTGCACTTAAGCACTACTGACCCATCTTCGAACTTGAAGGAGCTCGTTACAATCATCATGAAATTGTATGCTCTGATGTAATTTTACATTAAGTGTAACCCTGCTATCAAGGATGCTCCTGTGAACTTATATCGCTTTTTCGCGGTATTTAAGCAATGAACTGAAGCTCATTGTAGATAGGACAATTCAGTCAGTAGCTTCTTTGCCATTCGGATAATTTACTGGTATCTATGCTCCCCCATGATCGAAAGCATATTCGAAAACTAGTTATGCGTAAAATCCTTGTCGCAAAGTCAAAAGGTCAAACCAAACACCTGTACGCAAGTTCAGTTTTCCAGCAATACACTTTATTGCTCATGATTACATGGACCTAATCAACTGGCAGGAACGCGAAGTAACTGAAACATTTATCGGTAGAGGATCTACAGAAATTTGTAACAGGAGGTTTATCTTTCCTTCTGCCTGTTTTCCGCTTGCCTTGTCATACCGAAGCAGTCGGGAGGTGCATTAAAAGTGTTACCGAAGCTTCGTCTCAAGTGTGTGGTGTCTTAGCTCGAGGTCGATTTATCAGAGCAAGACTTTTGGATGTGCCAATTGTGCCCACATTCGAAACCCAACGAGTTAAAGAGATAATTTCCGAAAGTAGGGTGGATGGGATGGGCGGAAATCTATATGCAGCCATGTCTTCGTGCTAAGTTCTGGGTATTTCTGGGAATCAGCAAAGAGATGCATACCAAAAATAATTTCAATGCAAAATTATTAAATTTACATAATGTATCTTAATATGATGCTCAATGTTTTTTTTTTTTTTAGATATTACTGTGAAACTGCACATTAAAACTTGTTGGAGGTAACGAAGATGAGGGGAAAATATTTTAAAAAATCATCGAAATTATGATAGTCACGCACAAGGCTTTGTCACTATCAAGAATGAATTTTGAGATTTAGTGATTAAATTCCAAAATTTTAAAGCCTCTGCAAGTAATATGATAAAGCTCGAAAATCATTTCAAAATCATAGGTGTTACGGTAGCGAACACAAATCTTTCTTAAGTGTGAAGTGATTTGGCAGATTTTAAAACTTTTTTCAATATTTTAAGTGGAATTTCAAAATTTACAATAAAAACTGCAAACTTTCAGGCTCTTGCTGGGAATGAAGATGCAAATTATTTTAAAAATCATAAATGGTGTAGTCAATCTAGTAATTATGCAACTTTTGTCACCTAGTTCGATTTCATTGAAGACCTTTTTAAAAAGTTCAATATTTCTTTTAAAAATTCAAATTTTAATAAAAATTGAAAAAGTGTAAGAACCTTGTGGAGAATGAAAATGAAGTAAAAAAATTATGAAAACATTCACGAATGTTATACTAGTCAATACACAACTTTTGACACCTAGTGCTATTTAATTGGGCAACTTTTGATTTTTTCTATCCACCATATTGTGTAGGGTTTCAAAGATTTTAAATTTCTTCAGAAACAAATGAATACTTTTGTCGAACTTAGAATTCCATTTTTGAGTAAGATGTCAAAGCTTTTACTCAAAGATATATAAACCAGAATAATTCACAAGCCCTCTATTACATACCTGAGAAAACTGCACTTTAATCTAAAATATTTCTGAAAGTCTATGATGCTGTCCCTATCCACATTCAGGAATGTTCCTATAGGATTTCTTTGTGAAAACTAAAGTCAATTTGTGAATATTTAAATTCATTCCTCAACAGAACTACATAATTTACATAGGAAAATAATCTAAGCTTTTACACACAAACATACCACTGTTTCCTCGTCTACTTTATTTTATAAAGAGTTGTTTTAAGTAATGAATTGTAATTCTAGCAACATATTTTAGGGGAAACTCTCCATAACATACTCTAACATTTCGAGAACTGAAAACAGTTTTATATACCACTGAAACGCATAGTAGCTAGGAAGAAACACTTGAACAATATTTGTCAGCAGTAGCTACATCCACTTCAAGTAACTTAACCTCAAAGTAAAGGAGTTATAGCTTTTAGGTTAACTTTATTTGATATAGACAAAATACCCGTCAATTTGGGTTACCATTGATTTCCAACCCTTCCACTTTAAATAATACTCCAGGTTTTGCTATGCATTAGAAAACCCGAATAAATGATCTCTGAGTGTCTTTTTCCTACTATGGTAAATGTAACACATTTCCAGTTGTTTGCCTTCAGCTGATGAAGTACAGTAATCGCTTTTTATACTGAATAAAAACTATAAAAGTAATAAAGTAAATATTTTTTTAAAAAAAGTCCGAACTACTGTTTTTAGATTGCTCCTTTCTTGTAATGGGATAGATAAGGTCTATTTGTCATTTGTCCTAGTCTTAGTTTATAAGGTTTATATATAAGGTTTATGATGGGTTTCTGACCCCACACCTATTTTCCTTTTCTGTCTTTTATCGTTTTAATTCTCCATTACCGTTCCTTCTGTCAATTTTAATTATTTATTTTTCACAAGCTCCCATCTTGCTACACTTGCTACATAGTTAGTGGTCTTGCCTTGAGTGAGACCAAATTTGATTCCCTCAGGGAGCACATATGGTTTGAATCCTATGTTAAACTGTAGGTCCACGTGTCGTATAACCTAGCTTCTAAAAAGGGAACCTAACTTCAATTCAATCAACCCATATGTTTAACCTACTCTCTTTGAAAGTATTGGCCTTATTCTGATTCTACGATGAGGGCTTATCTTCAGAATTGGTATTTATAATGTTACATGGATCACGCTCCGATGTTATTGTGATGTATCTGCACGAAACTTTCCCTTTTATCATGTTAAAATAATCACTCATTAAATAAAAGAACTTTAGCTGAGGGGTAATGATCATTCTATCTTAGAAGATCCTACGTGATTGGAACTAAATGTCAACATTCGAAAGCAAATGTGGAAAAGATATATATATATGGATGCCTGTCTTACTATTCATTGAAAGAGAAAAAGCTGAAACTAAGTGTACAAATGCTAATAAAGAACTATTCACTTTCTATGTAGATAGCATTAGGTGTTTAAAAGTTAATTGTATGTTAAGAGTCATTGAGAAACTAATAGAGAATCTTCTCAAATTCGAAGTGCACAACCTTCTGAACGTCGATCGTCCAGTAACTACATGTTGTGGCTTACATAACTCACCTAACACGTAAGAAAAAATGAAAAAGTAATAATTACCCAAAATGTTCTGAGATAGCCGGATCAAAACAAGTAAATAACTTATCTGTTTTCAATCCAGTTCTTGATTGTTCTTTTTTGTTTGGCTAAGTTTCCGAAACTGGTAAAGGTTCGATATAATGGATTCTAAAAGTGCAACAATACATTTCCATCATTATTTGCTGTTTAAAGTGTCAGTTATTATGGTACAGCAGCACATCATGTGATACTAGTCGTACTTACATGGGTCATTTGTAGCAATAAAAACTCGTATTGTGAAATCTTATACAGCGGCCAAGTTTTATTCCGTTAACCGTAATGGTAATCACTCTGTTTGATCTATGGACCAGTGCCCTTCCCATACGATAAAGCAACGAAAGATCGCATGGTTTTTGCATAATATCCACTAGTGATATGATTCATTATTCCAAAGAAAGTGTTTCAACCCGCCACTCTTTCTGCTTACCGATATTCACCAGTTTATGATAATCTGATTGAAGTAGGCAACAGTGATTAGACACTCACATTCTGAACCAAAGCTTCTCAATTCGTTCCATCTTCCACAACATGACCCACTTACCTCCTTGTTCTAGTGCGTGATTAACTCAACTTTATTATCATTTTCCATGGTTTTGCTCTTATAAAACTCTAAATCATATATTTAATTATCTTAACATCTCGTCTTCGTTACAGAAAATTAAAACTTCCTCCAACTCACAAGTCCCCTTTAATTCCACCGTAATCGCATACGGTATGAGGCGAAGTAATGGATAATGGAAAGATAGTATGTGCCTTAGGAGACATGATTGTCCGAAATCTTTCAAATCTAATGCTTCTTCATCGGAAAATTAACGGTACCAGCAGTCACTTGAATTAATTTAAATAGCGTAACACTGGCTTGTGTCTGGGAGTTTCACCTTTATTCGTTATTAATTTTCAAATAACACGTTTTATTTTACCTCGTTTTCGAAGTACTATGAGATAATAACTGTAAATTTCGCATTTTTGACGACGCACGCATTCACTTATTCGGCTCACACCATTGGAAGTTATGGAAAATGTATCGCCGTAGCCACCCCTTACAACACTTCACACCTCGTGATAGGCTGTCCAGTAACGAAATTGTTCCAATTATTGAATTATTTCTTTCCAAAATGATGATTTCTTTGAGTTCTGTGGCACCTTCTAGTTTGCAATACTTGCCTAGCCTGAAATCCGAAGCTCAATATTCATTTTCAATGAAAACTCATTCACCATATAGTAGCATTACAAGAAAACATAATCAATTCAAATGGGAACCAAAATGCATTTTCTAATGATAAACAGAAAGAATAATTTACTTATTATTTGAATGCGAGATTTTTATATTACATGTAGAATAATTTTCACACTGTATGATTGAGGTGAGAAATATTTTTAATTCATTTCATGATATTAAGTAAGAAATGCATTGTCAGTAACTGGTAAGTTTGGAAGATGAAACGTATCATATACTAGTTACTACATAAGACCTTTTCAAATTTTGAGCTATATAACGTTCAAAGATTATATTGCTCAATGTATTGTTATAGCATATTAAGTATAATTCCAAGCATAATAATCACTGTATTGAATTTAGAATAGAAAATAAATCGTAAGCAAAATTGATCAAATGTTGCAGTGTTTGCCAGATTTATGGCCCTAGTATGGAGGAAGGAAATGAATGGAAATAAAAGTGAAGATTTTTCGCATGATTTTATTAGTCGCGCATTAAATGAAACTTTCATATTGTAAATAAATCACCGTTTGTCCGGTGATATTCCATCGGATGAGTAATAATCATAAACATCTCTTGGAAGAGTGAACTCGATTTTCGTGAATTATGGTTTTATCTAAATGTCTACCCTTTCCTGATATCCCATCGGACTTGTAAAGGAACATTTAGAACAGCATAATAAATGTAGACAAATAAGCTAATATTTTTGTACTTTAGACTCAATATTTTTTTTATATTAGCAAATTGCTTACCAGAACGATCTGACAAACATACTGACATTCGATACGTAATATGGAGAATGACACTGCTTTGAAATAGTCGTATGTATTGCGTCATCTGAAACAAAACCCGAAATATTAGTTAGGACAAGATGAACATTCTTTAGATTTTAAGTAATTCCAGTTCAATGCCAAATCATCTAATGAATTAAAATTATTCTCAATACCAAGAGAAAATTTTCAAAATTTAAAGAGGTAATTGATGTGAGAATTTTGTAAATATTGTAACATTTTTAAAATAATTAGTCATTAACTATAATTCTTTCAAATAATGCAATACTTATAGGTTTAACCCTACTCATTTCTATAGTTACCTCGAATCCTGAAATCAAAAACTCTTCAATCGTTCGGATGAATTTCGATCAATGAATAATAAGGTTCTTGGTTTAGTTGAATTCATAAAAAGCCAAGAATCTTTTAAGTCTTATGCAGCGTAATACTTATCAGGAATAATCATTCGTGTAGAAATCAGAGTTAGTGACTATAATTAGTAAACTCTTTTTTATATAGAAGAACAGACGTATACAATGGTTGATGATTATAATCTTATCGCTCTTGGTTGTCACCAAAAACAAAAAAACAAAACTTTCTGCAGTGCATATCTGTGTTTTCATCTGAATGAGGCATCCTGAGATTTAAATAAGACTTTAATAATTAAAATGAAATGAAATCTTTAATTTTTACGTCCCACTATTATGTTTGTTAGAATAAAGGAGACGGTGATGTTGAGAAATGAATGAAATCGTGGAGTGAAGAAAGTAGGAAGAAATGGGAGAACCCCGTGAAAACCTATTCACATCGATGTTTTCCACCACAAAGTTCCCTTGGAGCGAGCTGGGATCGAAGCAAAGACCCCATTGACTAGAGGTGAACACTACCACTGAGCCACCGCGGTCCCTAAAACTAATAACGGTACTATGCTATTAACTCAAACGCATATAATCAAAAAGAGAGCTAATAATAAGTTTTAGAGTCACTGGACACATGGTTGTTAAAACGTATGATTTGAAACATGTTACAGACGTAGATTGATGTTAGTTAAACTCTTGTAAAGATCAAATAGTTACTTTCAATGTTATGTCGTGTTATTTTAATAATGTACTAGCTGAACCTGCGCTCTTTACCCAGCGCATCATTCCTATATGAGCATGAATCTCTTTGTTATTCCTTACATCTGTACATGTCCCTTTGCAGTAGTGTTGGGCAAACCAATTCACCTCTGAGATCGCTCACTAAATTGAATCGATTCATTTGAACGACTCAGTGACTCACTTATATTTTTACAGCGGGGAAAGGGGGTAGTTAAAAACTAAAATTGTATTATCAGCCTAAATGCATAACATAAAATAAATTTAAAAGGTATAACTCCAAGTTTAGATTACAAGCATACTGCTATTAACAAATTTAACTTTAAGAAATTAGAGGAAGTTACACTTTTAGACTAATGTAAATTATAATTAACAGATGTAATACACAAAAATGCAATTCAGATACAAAATACACATGGAAATTAGACTAAATAAAATTACTATTAATAAACGTGAAAATACATCAAATGCAAAAAATCTATATGCAAATTACAGCTTAAATGAATCAAAATACGCAATGCAGACTATTACAACTTTAGACTCAATGCTATAGCAATACAATTTTAGAATTACTGCAAAAGTGTTGTAACTTTAAATTCAATACCAAAAATATTATTATTTTATTACAACATGGTTCAAAACTATTTTTTTTTCCTAAAAATGTTGGCCACCACATGCCCCTTAGAATACACATTTTAATCAAACTAACAAGTTCCCCGTGGCTAAGAGGTTAGCGTACGCGCCTTGGGCGTGGGAGACGCGGCGTTCGATTCCCGGGAGCTCATCTGGTTCGGGTTCTACGTTTATATGTAGGTCCACGTCTCATATAGGCTCGCTGCTGAAATAAAATGAGATATTTTAGTTTAATGACAAACGATTAAGCCCTGCAGGTTAAGAAAGACGATGATTAAAGCAACTAAATGATGATGGAAGAATTGGTGGAATGAGAAAGTGGGAGGAAACGGAGTACTTGAGAAAACCCACAGACATGATATCGGCCACGAACTTACTTGGCCGAGGATCGAACCAGGGACCCCACGCACCAGGGATAAGCGCATTACCACTGAGCTACAGTGCCTCGCTACTGAAAAGAACGCTAAACTCAAAACCAAATCAAATCAGGTCCGTAGCCAGCCCAAAAATGTAGTGGGGCCCGGTGGATTCTAGGGAGGACGATCCAACCATATTATATAGGTCATTTGCAAGCCTACCGGGAAAATTTTAGGTGAGACAGAAAAATTTAGAAGTGGCCCGGCCCCTTGTGGATACGGACCTGAATCAAATTAAAGTAACATGATAAAAACTGAATTCTAAGTAGGTGTTAATAACTATATCAAAAAAATAATTTTAAACGGTTTAACTGTTTTCCGTTGACGTGATTACAACATTCCTGTCATTTTATATAATAGACGTATTGTGTCACTAACATAACATTGCGGTTTAAGAACTGTTTTAAGTGCAGAAAACCTTAACAGGGGCACCAGTCCCACCCATCCCAACCGTGTGTGCTTCCATAAAATTCAGTTATGTTGTAGGTACAACTTACGGGAAATACGTTTTGACTTTTTTACATCACAGTTTTAAGAATTTCCATATAGGCCTATATTACAAAAGTATCTTAAAATACCCTTAGGTAGACCTTCGTTATTTAAGCTAAAATTACCTTTTGCAACGAAAATAATGAACTAAAACAGTCAGGATCAATTCTCTCCTAATATAAAATATATTTAAAATTTACTGTAATTATTACGAGTTTATTTGAATTACATATGCTCATTTTAACATACCATTTCCCTAGCGAATTGTATAACACATACTTTTGTTTAAAACTAACAGTTACACAATATTGATGTACGAACAAACACAGAGTGACTAATCAGTTTTTATCTCTACTACTTGTGAGTTCTCAACTGAATATTCAATTGTCTATGTGCGATTGCAAGAGCGGTTCCAGAGAAAAGGAAAGAACCGGCTCTTTCGGGATTTTACGTACTTGACCTACTCCCACATTCTGCAGATTCGATATTATCTGATGGTTAAAAATTTACGCTTTATATGTAAAATATCAATGTAAGTCCAACTGCCACATCAAAATTCTAATCATTTACATTGTTGATACTCTTTTTAATTTGTTCATACCAGAGGTACAAATACACTAAGGTAACGCACATTGCCGAACTCGACTGAAGAGGCGCTCGCCATAGCGAGAACCAGCGAAACTACCCCTCCAAAACAGCGACTGACTGAACCAACGAACAAGATTAAACAGCAAGAGGGCGGTTCGCGACTGAACGACGTATAAGATTCATGTTCTCCAAACATTGCCACTCCTAAAGAATCGTCTCTTCCAGAGAACAGTGGTTCAGAAAGAACCATGACTCCTGAAGAACCATGACTCCCGAAGAATTATGATTCCGGAAGAACCACGACTACCAAAGAACAACGACTCTCGAAGAGTAACGACCCTCGAAGAATAGTTGTTCATTCCTAGTGAACAACGACTCACTCACTCATCCAAAAGAGTTAGTCAGAAGAGTCGGCTCACTCGCGAGCGATACATCACTACTTTGCAGACACAAGTGAAAGAAGTCTTGCTAAAAATCGCCAAGAGATACCGTAAAGGGGAGATTTTTTCTATTACTTTTTTCAATATCTCGTGCCGTTTGCAAGATTTGAGCCTACTTCCGGGTAAAGTTTTTAATTCATGTATGATCTGTGTTTTCTTTCTTCTTGCATGTAGTATATAATAAGCAAATACATAAACTAAGTAACTCTATGGCCTATGGAATCCGGAGGTTCAATGCCGCGTTTACAAAAGCTCTCCACTGACTTTTATCCTTAGCCAATTGGATCCAGTTTCTACTTTGTATTCCTATTTCTGCGAGGTCCATCTTAATATTGTCCTCCTATCTGCGACTACGTCTTCCTAATTTTCGTTTTCCGGCTGGTCTTCCAGTTAAGATGTTGAAAGCGTTCGTTCTTTCTTCCTTCCTGTCTACATGACCTGCCCACCTGAGCCTCCTAGATTTGATAACCCTAACAATGTTGAATAAACCGTATAAATTATGTAGTTCCTCGTTATGAAGATTCCGCCATTCCCTGTTCTATTTTCTCTTGGATCCGAATATTCGTCTCAGAATCTTGTTCTCAAATACTTTTAATCTATGTTCTTCGTTCCGAGTAAGAGACCATATTTCTCAATCATACAGAAAACAGACATGATTATCGCTTTATACATTTTAAAATAAGCTAATACATTACATATACAATCAATTATAGTGTCAGTGATATATGGTGTTTATTGGGCAAAACACTCTAAACAATAAAGATTCAACTTCGACTGGAGAAATGGTTATCCTTCGTTTTTCACAAACACCTGAGAGATATGCAGTCCCTATATACAATCATATGGTGTTTGAATGGATAATAGGTAGGATATGATGCTTTAGTATTTGTTTTAATTCAACACTTCCAGTTTAAAAATGTAATAAATAAATAATGGCCATGTCTTTTTAATATTGAGTTAAAACTAGACAATCTACGCAAAATTTGCAATCGATCAGTGAAAACATCATCTTTCTAGAGCCTGTAATTTCTGAGATCTCACTGTCGAAAGGATTTGCAACAAACATATAAACGTCCACAAGCGTATAGTATAAAAACTCCAGAGATGGCAGCACAATTCATTAGCATTTATTTCGGAGAAGGCTTATTAAAATGCAAAGGCTTTGAACAATAATTTAAAAGAATAAACTTTGTAAAAAAAAAAAGATCTCTTTAAGTAATTTATTTAAAGTACACCTTTTAAAGAAATATTTGTCTATGTAATAAACGTAAAATCACAAATAACCGTAAGTCAAATGTTTGACAGCTAAGTTATAGGTTGGAGCTCAGTCGCTCTTATTTGCTATTTTAGCATTTTAATACATAGATAATTAAAGCATGTAGGAAAGTGAAATTCACATGACAAAAATCTAGGGTAATATTAAAATTCGAAATGGAGAAAGATAACACAATAACAATAATATGATTGCAAGTATCACAGTGAGTCATACATCGACAAGGATATTATTCACGAACATCTTTACTCATAGGAAAACAGGTATTCTCTTTGTTACTTCTTGATATGAATCCATCTCATATTCTGTCATTAGCTGTTTCACAGAAATACGAGTATATATGAGAACATATTATGAAACAATAACTCTGAGTACATGGGCGTCTATTGGGTTAAGAACAAATGCAGTTCTTAACTTCCAATATTTTCCATATTCCAGTTATTTCTTGTCATTTCATATTTGTAATTCACTGAGGATTACAAACTCTGTTCTTTGATTCGTTGCGCTAATCTCAATGACACGAATGCGACTGCTTTGAATCGGAAAGATAATGGAAAATGCTGCTCCTGTAAAATAGGTTCAAGAATTTTAGTGAACGATTTGTTACAAGAATGAAACATAGTGAGTTTTGTATAGATTATTTAAATGATTCATGAACATTATTACTATGTATGTGATGAACTATATTGATAGTTGAAGAAAACTGAATACTTTGCAGAATGTCCTAAATCTCGAAAACAGAAAGCAATGAATAAATGTTGAATGTTCATGTGCTTACGACCAAACAATCTCATCTTGCCCTGCATACTGAGTTTGTCCTTTTCTTCTCAGTGTGGTTCGCCTTCGAATTCAAACACTAGTTGTACTACGAAAGAACCAAATTCCCAACATAATTCCCTTTCTTGATTGAATACAATCAACAAATAACGAAACATAATACAATAAAATGATCCCATACATAAACGAAAAGGAACCAACTTGCTGATGGAACGTTTATAAGTCTCAGGTTTTGTTCAGATACTTGTCATTCTTGTAGACTATGTCGAATACTCCCAGCTGCCGTGATAAAGAAGGAAGGTTAACACCTTTTACTAAAACTATAGTATTTGGTTGCAAGTTTTTTTTTATATTTTCTTCCACTTGTTCCGTTGTTGCAATCCAGGAAAATAATCTGTAGAGCAACGTTTCAATATTAACCGTAGATTCTGTTGGATGTATTGCCCCTTTGAAAGATAAATCTTCTTAACACCTTTGGAATCTGATTTAGATAAATTCATCAACGGTGAGCCATTAAAAAAGGACTATGACTAAGATAGCTAGCGTCAGTAGGTCACTAGACAAAATAGTGATAACTCTGGAATTAAGATATGCTTTTATATGGGTTAATAAAGTACTCAATTCTTCATATGTGAGTGCAGTATTACTAACTAATAGCGTTAGCTGATATCTTATTGAATACGTGGTACTTTCGTGAATACCATCAAAATGTGGGTGCATTGGAGGAATAAAATAAAAATCTATAGTTTCTAATGCAGTAAACTCACTAATAGAATATTGCAACATTTCTGAAATGAATAACGTGCACAATGAATTCAATTCATGATTTACTACTACAAATTGGATCCACTATCACTGCCAATGTGTGAATACTTTAATCTTAGTGGTATTAATCCTTTAAGTACTGCTATGATTACTGATACGGTTAGATTAGATACTAATTCAAAATGAAATTTCGTTAACATAGAAAACGACTCATTTTCATTTTAATTACTATTCTATTTGCATATTGGCATCTAGCTTTGGCAGAAATGTGATAGTATTACCTCATCTAACAGAGTTTCTAAGTTCATAGTCATAACCATATTCAAACTAATATAAACCTTATTAACGAATTCTATTCCTTTGTCCTTTATTTATTAACAGAATTAATCTTCATCCGGTCCTGTATATATGTGACTGCTATCCAACTTTAATTTTCATAAAAATCAATAATTACATTAAAGGCTACATCATTATTCTTCTCAGTCACTGCCAACGACTCTATTAACTTCTACGCTTCTCGTTTCAAAGCTTATCTGAAGAAAAGAATATTTTGTGTCGCTTGCAACCCGTTATCGCTGTGGACCTTAATCTTAAACTATCCACGAAATTGAGCCAATTTTGATATCATTGAGTAGTGTCAAAGGTATGCTAGGGGGTCTAGTTTGACTGACAACATTCGCATTAGTCTCTTTACTCTTTGCTCGCTTTTGTTCATAAGGATTGTAAATTAAGCTTTGTATTTAAGAATATACACTAAAATACATAGTTTCAAATTCAGATTCTTTTGCGATTCATCCTCCTTTTCAATGTAACTCTCAACATTCTCAAACTTATTGCACACTTACATTAAATGTCTTAAGCACACATACAGTTCTACTATAATACGTGTTTAGCAAATTCCTGCGTACAGTTTTGCATATGAATGATGTTGTCTTTTATAACTATCTTTGTTTAAGCAATTCATTATTCCTCCTATCATACAGTGTAAAACGCGTTTGATAAACAAAAGAAGTTATGAAATAAAAGTATAATACGTATACAACAAAAATTATAACAATAGAACTGCTGTTGCACTCAATGAGAAAAAACATCGTTCATTGCTAATGCCCATTAACTAAAATCCTGTATAAATCCTATGTATTGCAATGTTACTCCCTATATAAATGACGAACTTTTAAGTCTCCTCCACGGAATGCGATCCGTTACGTCATGTCTATTTTTGTTTATCCTTAAGCTTTCCTACGCTACTCGACACTTCAATCCATTAATAATGAAAACCGTTTTGTTCCTTCATCCACTCTTCCAAATAACTACTTCAATCACGTTCATGAAGAAACACAGTTATTAATTAGTTGAATACACTTCTGAGTTTAATTTCATTGTAATTATCATCTGCAAAACATCCAGGAAACAGAGGACCAATACATGTCACTACAATGAGCTCTATGCCAAAGAGTTGAAAAATTATAACTATACCTATAAAACGATCTGTGTTGAACACATTAACTATACTGACACTGAAACAAAACTAAATGTTGTACAGTATGCCCTAAATCTCAATAATAATAATAATAATAATAATAATAATAATAATAATAATAATAATAATAATAATAATAATAATAATAATAATAACAATCGAACAAGTGTTGAATGTTTATGTTTGTATTAAACTACTATTAAACTACACTGTCTTCGTTCTCTTCTCAGTATTGTAAACCACCAATTGCAAACACTAGTTACACAACTAAAGAAGCTAATTCATAACAATGTTAACAGTGACGAAGTTGGTATTTTATGTGTGTATTTATTTTTTGGTACTAGCATTTCTCGAACTATGTTACAACGCACCTTCAATGTCTCAATGGTTAGGAAGTCAGACAGATACTGCCTAACATCAGTTAGCTCTAGAGCGACTTTTGCATCGTTGTTGGAACCAAAAGATTTGTAATGGTTCCCAAATAGCCTTTCCTACCTCATGGAGTTACATTCATTCCATTAAACTACTCTCATTAAACTACTCTCATCTTGCACTGCACATTATCTTCGTTCTCTTCTCAGTATTGAAAACCATCGATTGCAAACACCAGTTACACAACTAAAGAAACTAATTCATAACAATGTTAACAGTGACAAAGTTGGCATTTTATATGTGTATTTATTTTTGGGTACTAGCATTTCTCGAACTATATTACAGCACACGTTCAATGTCTCAATGGTTAGGAAGTCAGACAGATACAGCCTAACATCAGTTTGCTCTAGAGCGACTTTTGCATCGTTGTTGGAACCAAAAGATTTGTAATGGTTCCCAAATAGCCTTTCCTACCTCATGGAGTTACATTCATTCCATTAAACTACTCTCATTAAACTACTCTCATCTTGCACTGCACATTATCTTCGTTCTCTTCTCAGTATTGAAAACCATCGATTGCAAACACCAGTTACACAACTAAAGAAACTAATTCATAACAATGTTAACAGTGACAAAGTTGGCATTTTATATGTGTATTTATTTTTGGGTACTAGCATTTCTCGAACTATATTACAGCACACGTTCAATGTCTCAATGGTTAGGAAGTCAGACAGATACAGCCTAACATCAGTTTGCTCTAGAGCGACTTTTGCATCGTTGTTGGAACCAAAAGATTTGTAATGGTTCCCAAATAGCCTTTCCTACCTCATGGAGTTACATTCATTCCATTAAACTACTCTCATCTTGCACTGCACATTATCTTCGTTCTCTTCTCAGTATTGAAAACCATCGATTGCAAACACCAGTTACACAACTAAAGAAACTAATTCATAACAATGTTAACAGTGACAAAGTTGGCATTTTATGTGTGTATTTATTTTTTGGTACTAGCACTTCTCGAACTATATTACAGCACACGTTCAATGTTTCAATGGTTAGGAAGTCAGACAGATACAGCCTAACATCAGTTTGCTCTAGAGCGACTTTTGCATCGTTGTTGGAACCAAAGATTTGTAATGGTTCCCACATAGCCTTTACTACCTCATGGAGTTACATTCATTCCATGAGTGACATGATTTTCATTCAAGAAATCATAGAAAGTTATTTCTAAAGTACATGTATTGTATTGCAGTCGTGGTACAATATATTTTCGCCCACCATATTTAAATGTATTCTTTAGGCACTACGTTTGGGATTAGATATATACCATGATAGAAAAAAACAAAAGCAATCAGTTCAGTCATTGTTATCAACCTCGTAATTCAGTCTCAAATGTAGAGAAGGCGTTGTATCTGCTAAATGTAATACAGTCGCTTTTTATGCATTTTTTTACGATAGATAATTTAGTATGTATACGTAACAAACTCATTCAAACTCATTCAATGACGTTTAGGCATCAACTTTAGAAATGTAAACATAATTGTCTGCAAATAACATCACCAAATCGTTGCATTTAATCAGCTTTTATTCTATGACGACTTTATATTGGTTGAACTGTAAGTACCTGAGAGGTGTCTGTGGTGGTACAGGCCATATACAACCTATGTGCTTGAATCCAGTAACATGTAAAATGCTTACCAATATTGCTTGTCACATCTAAATTTATTACAACGCACCCAATTGTATGCGGTGTTGTAGAAGATAGTTTATCTGTCATAAACAATCTTCTGAAGTTCTTTACTTGTAACTTACGTGATAGACGTTTAATATCGACATCAGTGAGAGCTTCTTAAAGCCTGCGTCACACTTTAAACCTAAACCAATTACATGTAGAAAAAGAATTGCAGCTTGAGTCGTTTGTTTGTATTGTTTTTACACAGGTTATTTCGACTTTACTTTTCTTAGCATCTATTGCTCTCCTGGCAAATGGCACTGATCCGCGTACTACGCTCCCTTACCAACCAAATACAGCTAATAGCCAGGACAGTTGAAATAAATCCATTAACTTATGGCTACTTAAATGTCTTTAGTTGAGATAGATTCCATGTAACTTCAATAGAACTCGTCCTATCGTATTGTATATTCCGTACGCAGTTCTATATTTGCTGATGAATAAAGATCAGTTCAATCAACTATAACGTGTTAGGTTCTACTTCAATTTTAACACCCTTCCTTCATTTTCGGTTTATATCTGCACTGGTATTTTCATATACATTAGCACATTTGGGTTTTATTATCTATAGATAGAGTAACTCCTAATGCTGCTAATGTTTTACCGATACTGACTTCATTGCTAACAACAGGACTATTGTTTTAACTTTTAATTCCTTGTCTGCTCTATGCCTTGCATTCAGATCCTTTTTATACTCCAGAAGATTTTAGACACAATAATATGTTCTCAGTCTCTACTACCTCTACTTTTCATCGAGACGAGTGTTCGGACCACAAAATTGATACCCAGTAATATGCAACTAGAAAGGGAAATTTCACTAGTCAACAAGATTTTGGCATAGAAATGAAAATATCTGATTCTAGTAGAACATTTCACATAGAATTCGAATCTGGAATCAGTTTTTCTCCATCGCCCTCAGTTTCGCCGTGACAGAGGGATTTTCGGGAAATTTCCCTTTTTTTACAATTTTTGTAACTGTAGCTCGGGTACCCTTAGGTACATAAACACACAAATTGTATTGTGTGTTAGCTTGATTTATACTTAGTACGCCCTCTAACTTTCATAAGAATCGCATTATTCTTACTGGAGAAATAAACATATTTATATTAAAATATGCTGTGTGTACTGTTCATTTTACCATATTCATTAGTGCAGATAAAAATCACATATAACTTCCACGAAAATTACAATATAAGCACGGTTTATGCCTCATTGGATTTGAAATAAAACATATTTTCAATGATGTGTACACCATGTCGCCATTCTTGTATGAGGGAATTTCTAGAGGGATTTTGTGGAAATTCCCTCCAAAAGTAGTTTATAAGATATTTTTGTCTCAATTTGCAATTTGTATAAAGTGATACAGAAACAGGAACGGCACTAAAACATAGTTTTGTATCTACTTAATAAATAATGTTAATTTCATGTGAATCGCATTATTCTGTCTAGAGATACAAACTATTGTGTCTGTGTATAGGTAATAAAGAATATATTATGCAAGACTTTTACCAACACAAAAACCTAACGTTGACGTATTATTGTCGGCATATAGATGGATACTCAAATACAAGCACAAGTACACGCATGCTTTCTGTGGAAAATAAGTCACTTTTTAAATTTTTGATCTGGCAACAATGCATAAAAAATTGATGACTCACATAGCCTGATGACTGTTAGCAGCGTTGAATGGCGGTCCAAGCTGGACGAGCTTTAGATTTGGCCGCATGTGAGTTGAAGTGTTTGTGCATTGGTGGAGTTCGAATAGATTGTGTGGTGTGGTGACGCACTGAGTTAGATTACGTTTGTGCTGCTTCATGATTGGTGGAGTGTAGATTCGTGTGTGTATGTGTGTGTTATACCTTACAGGATACGAGATGCCATGGAAGTGTGTAAATCACATGGACAATTTCTGTTATGTATGTGGGGAGCTAACATTTAAATCGCAACGTCGATGTTTTACTCCACTTGTGGGGAAGTGTTATCAGTTATATTTCGGTTGCTGTGTAGGAGATCAACATAGGAATTGGGCTCCTCACTACATTTGTTGTACTTGCGTGAAATGTCTGACTGCGTGGGCAAATGGTGAACGACACATGAACTTCGCAGTACCGATGATCTGGAGGGAACCAAAAGATCATTCTTCAGACTGCTACTTTTGTATGACACAGATAAAAGGGATAACCAGTAAATCTAAGCACACAGTACACTACCCTAATTTGCCACCAGCAATTAGGCCAGTTTCACACAGTGCAGAATTACCTGTACCGGTACCTCCTGCTCATCTTACGGTAAATGAGGATTACGTACTTGAGGCAACTACTGAAGTTCCAAATGAAGAAGATGATCCTACTTATGTAGGAAGCACATCTGCATTGGATCCCCATCTGATAACTCAGGGTGAACAAAATGATCTCGTATGGGATTTAAGACTCTCCAAGATACAGGCAGAAATTCTTGCTTCTAAACTTAAAGGCTAGAATCTGCTAGGGATGCGCACGAGACAAGATTTGGGACTGTCTCGTCTCGAAAATGTGCTGCAAAAGTGATGTCTCGACTCGAAAAATATATATTTTTCTATTGGAAGAGCTGAGTCTCGACTCGAATTTTGTCATGAAAATTCTGTCTCTACTCGACTCGAGGGCATCCCTAGAATCTGCTCCATCGTGTCACTAAAATGTGTATTTTTCGAAACCGTCATACAGAGTTTCAAAACTACTATAATAAAATGATTTCGTGTGTTGTAATAGTGTCTGTGCTGTGATGAATCCACTCGGACATGTACATATAAGTACAGAGTGGAGATTGTTTATTGACTTTTCCAAAACTAGTTTGAATGCTGTCATTTTGCACAATGGCAACAAATTTCCTTCAGTGCCTTTGGCTTATGCAACTAATATGAAGGAAACCTATGAAAACATCAAAATAATGATAGAAAGAATTCAGTATGAGATATATAAGTGGACCGTTTTCTGTGATTTAAAACTTATTTTCTTGTTAATGGGTTTGCAGCGCGGTTATACGAAATATTGTTGTTTCCTCTGCGAATGGGACAGCAAGAACAAAGCGGAACACTACATCAAGAAGGAATGGCCAAAGCGTGTATTAACTGCTGGACAGAAGGATGTTGTTTATTCCTCACTGGTGAGCTCTGATAAGATAACATAAAGTTGGGGCTCTTCAAAAACTTTGTTAAGGCAATGGACGAAAGTAATGCAGGATTTTGTTACCTCAAGGAAAAATTTCCTCGGGTTAGTGACGCTAAAATCAAGGAAGGGGATTTTGTAGTCCCCAAATAAGATGTTTGATTCGTGACGAAAAATTTGAGGATCTCTCAACTCCGGTTGAGAAAACAGCTTGGTGTTCATTTAAATGTTTAAAAGAGAATATTTAGGAAACCAGAAAGCCCCCAATTACCGTGAAATTGTGAGCGAGTTCCTGCAATCATTCAAGGAAATGGATTGCAACATGTCCCTTAGAGTTCACTTTTTAGACTCCCACCTGAATTCCTTTCCTGAAAACCTTGGTTCTGTTAGTGACGAGCATGGGGGACGTTTTCATCAGGACATCTCCTCCATGGAGAAGAGATACCAGGGACAGTGGAGTTCACAAATGCTAGCTGATTACTGGTGGACACTTAAAAGAGATGTTCCAGCAGCCAAACACAAAAGAAAGTCGACAACTAAAACATTTTAGTTAAGGTAAGTAAGTGTTCATTTACTAAGAAGATACCACTCACTTCTTTTGTATTACGTATTAAGTAGACATAAAATTATGTTTTAATGCAGTTCCTGTTTCTGTATCCCTATATACAAATAGCAAGTTAAGACAGAAAATCTTATAAAATACTTTTTGGAGGGAATTTCCCAAAAAATCCCTTTAGAAATCCCCTCATACAAAAAATGGTGACACGGTGTATACATTATTGACAATATGTTTTATTTCAAATCCAATGAGGTATAAACCGTGCTTATATTGTAATTTTCGTGGAAGTTATATGGGATTTTATCTGCAGTAATGATTATATTAAAATGAACAGTACACATAGCATATTTTTATATAAATATGTTTATTTCTCTAGAAAGAATAATGCGATTCTTATGAAACTTAGAGGCCTTACTAAGTATAAATCAAGCTAACATACAATATAATTTGTGTGTTTATGTACCTAAGGGTACTTGAGCTACAGGTATGAAAATGGTTTAAAAAAATGGAAATTTGAGAGGAAATTTCCCGAAAATCTCTCTGTCACGGGAAAACTGAGGGTGATGGAGAAAAACTGATTGCAAATTCGAATTCTACGTGAAAAGTTCTATTAGAATCAGGTATTTTCTTCCGTGTCCCAGATAAAAAGTTTTTTTTTTTTATTTGTCGACTAGTGTTATTAATGATATTGTTGACCAACCAGTACCTTTATGCGTTTTCCAGAACAACGGTGTATTAATTAAGTGATCTTAATTAAGAAACTGATGCCTTTAGGATCAGCCACAACCAAATTAGGCAAGAGAGAGGCAATCATATCCATTGTACTTACATTTTATTGTTGAATGATCAATTACCAGCTATTACTTTATTTGAAACCATATACAGTGAATTCTCATTTTCAGATAATGTTAAAATATATTTTAATTTCTATTTTCATCGTTAGTAACAGTTCATTTACATGATCAGATATAAAGCAATTTCTACGTTGTCTTGACTCTTTTCTTTTATGCATCTGTTAATGAATAAAGGTACAGATTGTTCCTTTTCCCACATTATCCGACAATCATTACCTTATTATAATGACCACCTTATGAGACGTAAATGTCACTCTAGCTCTTTTGTTTCGATTTGTGTTTCCACGATTTGAGAGGCTTTACCTTTTGTAAGTATTCACTTTTCACCTCAGGATTTTCTTTCACTTTGTTGTGAGGAATCATATCTTACAATTTGTTGAAATAGTTCATAAACGAAAAAAGGAGGAATCTCACAAAACTGCATTTTCGAGAAAACGTTTTTATATATATATTTAAACCCCGTAAAAAGACTAGGGTAGTTAAATCTTTTGACCCTTTTTACATAGACATTTCAACATCTACGCATGCGTGACATATACTGTCAAAGAGTACCAAGAGTCACCAACAGGTAGGACAAAGCACCCAATAAAGCACACACATGGACATTCCTTGTTTTATCTCCTTGCCCTTCAAACATTCTGTGCGCAAACACACACACACACACAAGAAACAATGTTTGCAACATTCTGTCGTAACACAAGAACAACAATGTGGTCAACCCAATATAAAGTATTTTTTCTAATTGCATTACGTTGGCTTATTACACATTTCAAATCTACTTTTAAGCAAAAACTTACAACGTTAATTTTTATTCAATGTACCAATCCAAGGATGCTACAGTATCATACACATTCCAATTTTGCTGATCTCTACAACACTAATAACTCAAATAACATATATGAAGTGATGCATGTATAAGGTATCTTAGTGTCTGATAATGTGATCAAGATACGAGATATTGTGAATTAAGACGAAAAATATTACAAGGAATTGAAAAGTTGTCTTTTCATTTTTTTCGAAACCTGCTTAGATAAATAATTCATCCAATTGCATACATGGTAATTATTAGATAAGAATATTGCAATGCTGTTCAAAGCAATTTGATATCTAGAAACTGTTCTTGAGATATGGTGAAAAACACTGCTTAGGATTTGAAATTTTGTAAACTTGTTTACATTACACCTACCAAAACTATTGTTGTAATAGTAGTGAAGGTAAATACACAACAAATCTTGTCAAATCGCTTTTAAACGACATAATGATCTTTATATCTATTAGAAATCATTTACGTAATTCGTTGTGCTAGTTATCTCAAAACTTTTTTGTAAAGAGTTCTTTGAAAATAATTGAGTTTTGAATTGCTTGCGACTTTATTTCTGCTTGTTTGAAATACGACACATAATGACCATGGTATTCGACACTAAATGACCTGTGGTATGCATTACTCCGAGCACCTCATTTGTATTTTTAACGTTTGGAAACTACCAAAATTTGGCTATTTTCCGTGTTTATGATGCTGATGCATCCTAAGTTTGTAACACTGCATTGCAAGTGCATTATTGGAAGCTTTAATTTTTTTATATATACATTTAAATTATGCAGAAACCAGATGTAGTACTGTTCAGTTATGTTCTGTTGGGAACACTGATAACCTTTTATCGTAGAGCATACCAAAGAATGTCCTCCTCCGATATTTGCGTAGTAAAAATGATTCCTTTTCTTCTTTAGTTCAAAACTTACAAAAGTGTATCAGGATAAATAATTCACTTTACATTATGTGAATATATATGGTGGCGTTATATACATACATATATATATATATTTCAGAATGGCGAATGTCTAAATCGAATTACGTCAAAGTAAGGTAAATTCAAGAAAAGCAAATTTTCCTCAAAGTTGGGCTACATTTTACTTCGATATAGGCGTAAATGATTTGCAGACCTGGGAAGAAACTTGTACTGTATACGGACAATATACATTATCTAAAGCAATAGTCAACGGTTGGTTCAGCATCTTTTTTCAGTGAAACCTCGCAGTGGGAACCAATCAAAGCAAAGCTGCATACATTCTAACAAGATCGGCATGTAACCATCCATGATATCGCTAATGACCAAAACATCCGTAACCGAAGAAGAACCTTAGAACAATTAAGGAAAACTTCCTTCAAAAAGAAACTCGAAATTTGGTAACACATGATCTGATTCTGAAGCATTACTTGATCTAATTTCCATCTCGAACTCTACTAAATGGTAAAGAACATCAACCATTTCTAAAGCAGTTGCTTACTGGTGATAAAAAGTGGATAACATACGATTACAATGTACAAAGATAATGGTTGAAACGACAAGCCGACAAGCGTTAAAAATGGTTATCATTCAGAACAGATGTGTAATTGCAATGCAAGTAACGGAGGAACTTAATAAGTACGTAACACAGCCCATGTCGACAACTACACTCTACAGTGAGTTAAATGACATGGACAAGGGGAGTAGAGTAAAAGGTAAGAAACAACATATAAACGACCAAAGCTCTCTGACACGAAGCCAGTATTGCTGCAAATATGTAAAATGAATCTCTGATGACTGGTATCGTATAATATGGTCAGGTAAATGGTGTTTATTTCAAGCAATGGTTGGTGTTTATATGTGGAGGAAGCCAAAAAAAAAGTTTATGCTCCACAGTGTCTGCCTCCAACCGGAAAGCATGTTAAGGACTCACTTATGCTCTTGGCCACAATGCCCTTGTTTTCGGTTAATTCTGCACCGACGAATACCGGCTTGGTTACAGACAGTGGTAGCATTACCATTTTTGATGACTAGATTGATAATAGTTTGCAGCTAAAATAGTATTTCCGGGGAAAAACAGAATATTCCATGATGATTATGCAACCATTTACATGGCTAGAGCTGTTGCGTGATGGTTTTAAGAAATCGGGATGAAATTGAACACCTCTCTTGCTTAACTCAATTACGAACGAAATTTAGAATTGGGGCTAAATTTTAGAGACATGAATCTGACCCCATCAACTCTCAACGAACTGAGTGATGTTCGGCACTCAGAGTTGTGTAATATTCCACCTACTACTGTTCAGCAGCTTCATGACTAAAGTCCACATCACATCAGAACTACTTTCGGAGCAAAAGGTGCTCCAACGGAATGCTAATCTAGTAACTTTTCTTTTCTTCAGTTAATTCTAATTGATTGATAAGTATTTGTAACATTTAATAAAAATAGCAATTAAGCACCTACCTCAGGTGTACCAAATTTTCATGGAGATTAGCTTCTAGAAGCTGCTCTTATCATCATCAATGTTGAAATAAATAATAAAGCATACACACCTAAATATTGCGTTTTAGAATTGTGTTGTACAATGTGAAGATAAATATCAATGTCAGTGTGAATATATGTTCTTAAAACAACTGTTACATGTTATTGGTATATCAATTGTACAATGAGAAACATGTTTAATTGTGTAAACTGAATTGATAAATCGTCACCTAAGAAATAATTGTATATACAGCATTGAAATACACCTGTTGTAAATTCTACAAGAATTGTATATAAACTAGACTTCTTAGCTCATACACATTTGAGAAGGAGATTGAAGTATTTTAACACTAGAAGGACGGAGCTGTCAATTTGACCTTTTCTAAGTTTTCCTGTTGCTGTTCTCTAACCATTTTACTTAGAAATCTGACAGTCCCTGACTTTTTATTATTTTTATGGTAGACTATATGTAAAAATTTTGGAGACTGTCATGTCATTAGGGGAGCGTTATGAAACAATACCCCCAGAAGGACTAAGTGGTCAATTTGACCGCTTGCTTATATTGACACTGAAAACATATTATTTGCAATTAATGGTCAGTAACTTTGTTGGGCGCTAAATTCGTTGTACAAAAGCAGAGGGGTGATTCCTGAGAGCAAAACAAACAAGAAAGTTCTAATAAACATAGGGCGAAAATCGCTTCGTTTACGTGTTATAAGCTGCCGAAAGCATGGGAAATCAAACTTTAGACTTAAATATTGCACAAACTGCTTAGCGTAGACGTGATGCGGCATGATATCATCAAAGAATCGTAACCTGCTCTACCCAAATTTGCAGTTTTCAGATTTCTGCAATGTCGGCGCAAGGGATTCCTCAAAGGACGTTAGAGATTCCCGGGCATTTTGTGACGTAAATTAAGTTGACAAGAGTATGTAAAAGACGTCTCACTACCTGGAAATAATACCGCGCTGCAAATCAATACACATACACGCAGATAAAAGATGGCGGATAAGGTAATGATCACTGTGCATGGTTGCATACCTCCTCAAAAAGTACTACTAAAGACGTTGTGTAAGATTTCACTACAAACGCTACAATGTATAAATACGTACAATACAAGCCGATAGGAACAGAAAATAAAGAAATTCCGATTGCTAATCTGTTCATATTAATGATATCGCAACACTTTTAAGAACGTGTCTACCTTTAATACTGCAGGCATTGAAGAAGAACTACTATTAAGAGACCAACAAAGAACGATTATAACCGGGATTAAAGTCAATTATTTGACAAACACTGTATAAATTCATAGTTGTTTATTCATGCTTAAAAGTGTCAACTACTAATATGTTAAATATAAAACTCCCTTATAATTAAATTATGAAGTTTTCCGAGTTTTGGAAAGGACTTTTTCAGGCAATATGTTATCTCCATATAGGGGATCTCAGTTTATGAAATCGCGGTCTATGCTTTCATGCTAAGGTTAAAAGCATTTTATTAATTGGGTGCGAATTTCAATTTATTTGCCAGTGTCGTATAAAAAAGAATATTCATGTCGCCCCTTAGCCCGATGAGATACTTATATCTTGGCAAGAAACAGATTAATCTATTTTTATTATTTTTTTATTCAATTTCCTGTCTAGCGCGAAAAATCTAAATTTTTATTGGTAAATGATCTTGACCTTGGTGGGTTTTGGAGCCAGCCATGTTGTCTTACTCTTTGACCGTAAAGCTAGCACGTCGTATCAAAGTGATCTGCTGAGAATATTCACGGGCTGGTTTTAACTATACCATTGATTGAAGTTAAAACCAGGTAAATTCGTGCTAAAATCGAACAGGAACAGTTAGGAAGCAGAAATAACGAACTGAGAACATTAAGGAGCAATAAATTCGAAGTAAAAGCAACGAATTTACAATTGCAAATGTTTGCTGGATAATCACCATCTTACATGTAGGAAACAGAAAGGAAAGTTGAAGGGAAACAGTTATTTTTATAGAATCCTCAAGTGTCCAGTGCAACTAATTTCGGAGACATCTGTCCTTCAGTGGTTTTCCGCTCCCCAATTACTACCGGTTTCCCGTAGCCAATATAGTTAGGTTAGCAATTTGTGTATATTAGTTAGAAATATGGCGGTGTTAAATATACTTATTTGTGGCAATCTGACACCTATAACGCACGTTGTAACGGTGAAGTTAAAAAAAAAACAATTCATTAATAACTACGGCACTGGACAGTTGACAATATGAGACATTGAACTTTCATTAATTCGCTATAGATGACAGGTTTTCATGCGTGATTGAAAGCAGTTCTGTATTGTGCTGCCATCTACTGAAATTAATGGTAGATAATACAACCGATTGCTCGATGTATTTGATCAAGGTAATTCATCGGACCAACATGTAAAATTTTCTTAATATCAAAACTGGTTGTAGTGGATTTATAGATATGTGAAATGAAAGTGACAATTGTGTATAAAAGTTTTTGTACTAGGTGCTATGGAAAATAACGACCTGACCGTTACCTTATTTTGTGTTTTTGTTTGGTTAATTGCTTCTTTATGATATTTGTGCTGTGTCCAAATAAGGTCGTATTCTTATTGCCCATAGTTTACTTCATGGTAATATATTCCTTGTTTGGTAGAATAATATTGTTTAGGCACAATCTCTACAAAATTCTAAATTATCTAAGATATGATCCAATTTGTACGCCGTCAAACGGAGATATAGTTGGCATTAAGAAACAAATGCTCCCTTTCAATATTAAATTATGTAGTTTTGTTACATATTGTAAATGTTGAAAATATCTATGTAATTTGTTATAATAAATTGTTATCTTATCGAAAACTAAATTTAAAATCTACATTCCCAATTACTGCAATAAGCAACTACCAAAATTTCTCGAACTTAACCTTTAGGCCTCTAGTGCTTTATCCATCTGCGAGTTGCCGTTACAACATTTTAGTTACTTTGATCAAACACCGTTGTTTGGTGGTTGTGTGTTGCAATTTAAGAAAATAAACGGAATCGAACATATGAAATGTATGTTACAATTGTTAAAATAAACAAACTGTTTAGGAGACAGATTTATCACGTAGACTCTAAGAGTAAAATTGTAATAAACTATAAAAGAGGAAGAAATAATTGTAAATGTTCAACTATGTACTTCACATTGAGACATATATGTAAAGTCACGAATAACTGTTATGAATAAGGTATCGATGCTAATTAGTGAAATTGTTCAGTTAATATATTTTGTTCGTGGCACACGATTCGCTGCGTGGTTTAGCGATACAGCACCCAATACTTAAAATACCATTAGGGTTAAATTCTCTACGTGTAAATTATGCATACCAGGATATCCCAAACAAAACATTGGTTTTTACAATCTTTAAATCAAGCGATAAAGTTCAGTAATTGGAACTACTGTTCCCTTGTTCCCTTGTTCACAGTGATCTGTCGCATTTGAAATCTCGTTGCAGGTTCCCCTGTTTTCACTCTGCACCACCAGACGCAATTCGTGTGGGGGAAGGCCAGAGACCAAGACATGCATTAAGAAAAAAATTGGATAGTGAAGGACAGCAAGTACCTTCTAATTCTTTTTCTAATGGAATGCATGCCATCCGCAGTGATGGAGCAGCCATTGAATGGGGAGTTCCAGCGTCTACGCAGCGTCGTCGCTATCGTCAGTGGCGGCTCCGAAGGGAAGTCATCCAATCCAATTAAGGCCAACCAAGTGAATCAAGGGGTGTCCAGAACAGCGTCAAATCAGTACCACGGACTTCGGAGCCTAAGATTCCGTCTTAGCGAAATCGACGATCCACACAGGCTGATTTCTCAGGGGTGAACTACAACCACATTTCTTCTTCTAGACTAGGCCATTCCTTAGGGACGAATGAGTACAACCGGACTTTGGCATCCACACCTGATGATTACTTAGGGGCGAGGTACACCAACCGACCTACGGAGAGTGAATAAGCGGTTCCTTTAGGGGCTAATGACATCACCCGGTCTGCCGCTTCCAGAACAGCTGTTTACTTATTATCGAATAACGTCACCAGGGCTTCAGTTTCCAGACCAGCTGCTTCCTTATTGGCCAATACTCCTCCCCAGACATCTTCATCCAACTTAATTCATTTCTTAGGGACGAACAACATTGGAAGTACTTCAGTGGACTATTGTTCGACGGAAAGCTACGAAACAGTACCATCTGGTATTCCTGTATCTAATTCTGTTCGGCATGCGTTTACGAAGAGAATTATAGAAGAACTAAATGAGGTTCAATACTGTGCATAATATGTTTTAATACCGAATTAATACCATATGTTAATGCTATTTTTAGGGATTATAACAATGTGATAAATGAAGAGTTGGGTGAGACACGGGATTATCAGTATAAAATTCGGTTGGTTTACCTCTTCTGGTGGTATTGTACTGCCCTCTATTGAAATTAACATTATATAATACAACAAATTGCTCGGTGTATTTGATCAACTTAATTCATGGAATCAACATGTAAAATTTTCTTAGTGTCAAAATTGGTTGTAGTGGATTTATTGATATGTGAAAAGAAAGTGACAATTGTGTATAAAAGGGTTTGTACTAGGTGCTATGGAGAATAAGGACATGACCGTATATAGTATATTCATTTTCTATAATTACTTTATTTTGTGTTTTTGTTTAGTTTAGTTGCCTCTTTATGATATTTGTGTTGTGTCCACATAACGTCGTACTCTTACTGTCCATAGTCTACCTCATGGTAATATATTTATTGTTCGGTAGAATAATATTGTTTCGGCACAATCTCTACGAAATTCTAAATTTAAATGTGTTAAATTAACTAAAATATTATCTACTTTGTACCCTGTCAACCAGAGATGTAGTTGACATTAAGAAAATAAATGTTCCCTTCTGGTATTAATTTATGAATAGTTCTGTTATGTATTGTAAATGTTGAATTTATCTACGTTGTTTGTTATAATAACTTATCGCAAGCTGAATTTAAGATCTACATTCCCGAATTTCTGCAGTACCAAACTTCTCTACCCTAATCACTAAGCCTCTAGTGCTTTATGCACCTACGGATTGCCGTTACAATGTGTAAATTTCGTTCGGTTGCTCCTGTGCATAACAATGGGTTAAAGAAGTTATATTTCGAGAGTCTCTTTCCCTCAGAAAGGACCCAGGCTTCTTTGTTTAAGCCATCTCCGAAAAAACGTGAAAACAAAGTAAAACGTTTTGTAATTTTTTCCCCACAAGAGCCAGAAATAGACATTGAAGATTATCATTTAAAGCAAGGTAAGTGATCTTGAAATAAATTAGTTAACAAATCCAATAATTTTGGCTTACATAGGTTACCATTAATCTTAGGATACGTATGTATATGTAGTATGTATGCGTGTACATACTACATGTAGTATTGTTTATTACTGAGTTTAGATGTATGCGTGTGTGGTTTTATTTATTTGTGATGCGATATTCATATTTGTTATTGTCAAAATTTCATCTCTGAGTTTAGAGTACATGTTATTTCAAGTACCAGTATATTTGTAGGTTCCCCATGTAGAACGTATACGCGTGAGTTTACTGTGTAAATTTTAACATTCTCAGTACTTAACCTAAAATATGTTTAGTTCGTTTTGTTAAGTGAAAGAATTAATTTCTATGCAGATCCTGACATGACATTACTGACTTGAATGTGTGTGTCGTAATTCATTTGTTCTTTGCTGGTATACCTTACTTAAGATAAAACTCATTTTTAAAATGACCTAATTTTATTGAATATTTACGCTCAGTGAAATTTCCAGTTATAGTACGTATATAATTATCAAATAGGCAACGACCGTTAATGATATTCTAAATGTTATTTCAAATGTGCCATAGTTGAGCAGAAAAATCCGATTTCCAACTTTCGGTTCGCCCTTAAGTTGTGAACACCTATTTTGATTCGTTGGTACACTGTATTATGTACTTGTTTTCGAAATCTCGCTGCTGAAGTGATTATTCGTGGTTGGTATTTTCTTTGTAAGTATGTGTGAGTGATTTAGTAAACCAAATAGTAAAATTTAGTAAACCACACTTGAGTTTACTACCAAAGAGTAAATAATGATTATAAGTGCTTGTTATGAAAGACATTTGTATTCAATGTACAGGTTAGCAAACAATTTTTTCACATGTAGTTAGTCGGAAATTTCGATTCGTGATCCTGGAATGGGAATTCTATGCACTATTTAAAACTTTCTATACGCAAACGAATAGTAAATAACGAAATCTAGATATCAGTATATGATTTACTTATGTATCGGAGTGCTAGCATTTACTCAGTATAGATCGGAAATATGAAGTTTATTGTATTTGTTTTCTTAGACAGTGCGTAGGAATTATTTATCCAAGAATTAGATTTCCTAATAATCCTGTTCCGACCGGTAATTACGAAGTATAAGAATTTAGTTTTACTAGAAATACGGAGGTGTAGTGGCCTTTGGGAAGTTAAATGTATAAATGCGCTAAGTGTCTAAAGGGCTTAATCATATTTAGTTAGGTTTGGTGTATCAATGGTGCGCCCTGTTAAGTAAGTGAATATTTAATTAATTACTTTAATTGAAGAGAGGACTCGTTCCTCGTCTTATGTAAAATTGCGTCTGCAGTAAAGGCAAAGTATGTTTATTTAGTATAAACCCCTTTGTATCTCGGCTACATAGATAGGTACACGTATGTGTGGGTGTGTGAGGATGTATGTATGAGGAAGAAGTAACTCACGGTTTAGAAGGTTTTTCCTGGATTGAAAGTTTTATAGATGAAAGATGCATCTATAAATCGGATATCGATATTTCGAAACAATTTCGTCAAAATTAAATGGTTACCGCTAATTGAAGGATTTGGTCTGGGTGAAGATGAAGTAACGGTCTTACTTCGAGTCCCGAGTTTTTCGAGTATATGTGTGTATGTGGTTTGGAGAAGTTATGTGTTTTGAATGTGGACATACACCATACCGTTGTCTGAGATTCAACAACGAGTATCCCCTATTTTGTCGAATTTCAGTTTTTGTTACCATTAGAATTGGTATAGGATGGTGCACAATCTGGTTAAGTAGTACACCTATATAACGATAAGTGGCTCTGTTATTCCCTCAAAACAATACCGCGTATATTGAGGCTGAAGCGATATTTTAAACAGTTTTTTTTTGTCTAACCCATGAAATTGGTGAAATGTTACCTACCCGCTTCTGAACTTCAGACGACGATATGCGGGACGAAACAAACTACAATCCACAACAATATAATTTATTTTCTTCTGGTAATGATGAACTAAATTTAGAGTATAGGATGTTGTCGACCATTTGATGAATATTTTCTTTGATCAGACACGGAGGACGGTCGATATGCTGAGCTCGAATTTGTAGTCGTTACCTCTTGTTTGATTTTTCCAACTGGGCCTTCGAGTTCTTGGAACTGGCATATAGTGGTCAATATCGTATAAACTCATTTCGTTTACCGGTACCAAGCTATTCTCGTACCAACGCGCCGCCCCAATTCCCCTTCTATTTTGATTATTTCTATTCATAGTAATAGTTGAAATTAATTGCACTGGAAGAATCACGTCCTTTTGATGGGAGTGACCACCAAAATTTCGGCCTATAACAACAAGATAGTACAGAATTGTTGTTAATTCTTATTTTTTGTTATTTTCGGCTACCCCACTCAATATTTTGTTTCTCTTTCCTCCCTTTTCCGAGATATTTTCTTCATCTCAAACGGAATTGTTTCTTTCGCTGCCAACGATTTTTGTTGGGAAATTTCCAAATTAAGGCAGCGCAACCAACTTCGAACATAGTTTGGCCGAACCTTGGCCAATTTGGCCGGAAACTGTGTGGTGAAAGTTTCGTAAACATTTCTTCCTTTGCGAAACTCTCATCCCGGCACGAACTAGCATATTTTTCGCCAAGAGACCTAACGTGACCGTATAAGGCCCAAACTTTGCAGACTGTGGCATAGTTTTTTCTTTAAAATAAACATTTGTCGTATTTTTTGCTTTATTTGAATACCAGTTTCGGTAGCATTTTTCGTCTATTTATATCTCTCTCTTATATAATCTATTTCTATTCCACGCTCCAACTTTCTCTTCGAACTATTCCTTCTTTTGCTTCTACCTCCACATTTTTTATGTCCTTACTAGTAACTCTTCCATAAATTTTAAAGTTTAGCGAAGTATTTAGTTATTGTCAGTCTTAGTTATAAATGTAAGTGTTTGTGTAAGAACTTATTTATTCATTTCTCAGTTTATAATATTTAATTTTCGACATTGTACAGGACAGATTTTTCGTGGCTTAGGTACCTTTGGATCAAATCTACGGGACTTTTGGTCTATAACCAGTGTGTTTCCCCATCTGGATTTTCAGCTTTTCTGAGCGTACGGTATGGTTTTCGTACTTCTTCCCGTATTTGTTTTTTATTTTTTATTTTCATTTCTTTATTTATTTATTTATTTTGGTTTAACACGGAATATAATTTTCTCAAAAGGAGCTGTAAGTTTAAATAACTGGTTTTCAGGGTCCCACCAATCCGTTTATAGCTTTTAACCTATCAATGTCCTTCAGAGGTGAATTTAGTTAATTATGTAAATTTTGGGCCCACAATATTTGGTATATATATATATATATATATATATATATATATATATATATATATATATATATATATATATATATATATATATATATATATATATATATATATATATATATATCCGTGTAGCGTGGGTTCCTATCATCACGCCATGGCACGTCCTCAGGTTGCGGATCGGGGAGAAGGTCTCTAGATATAGAGCTTAGCTGCAAATATACTGAATAAGCAGTCGCGGACAGACGACTAGGAGTGGTCCTCCAGCTTGGGGGTTTGGGTAAGGCTAACAACCTCATCCTGTAAAAAAATGCACTTGTTCAGAAATATTCACAAAAGCCTCGTACAAGGACTGATAACTTGGCACGACCTCAGCAAAAGAAAATGGACATGAGATTTGGAACTTGGAATATTAGGAGTCTTTATCGGGCAGACGCGTTAAAATCCGTAACGAACGAGTTAGAGAAATACAGGATGGACGTAGTAGGAGTTCAGGAAGTTATGTGGGAAGGAAGTGGATTTG
This sequence comes from Thermobia domestica, assembly GCF_964235325.1. Classification (NCBI taxonomy): domain Eukaryota; kingdom Metazoa; phylum Arthropoda; class Insecta; order Zygentoma; family Lepismatidae; genus Thermobia; species Thermobia domestica. The sequence continues at coordinate 317,057,531 of NC_137455.1, forward strand.
TGAATTCCGGAAATTTTACATTCTTTTACGGGGAAGGAAATAATAATCACCAGTTAGGAACAGGGTTTTTCGTCCAAAAACTAATATTACCAGCAATTAAACGGGTTGAACTTGTTACTGACAGACTTTCTTTTATTACTCTTAAGGGACGGTGGTGTGATATATCATTGTTTGAAATGTACATGCCCCAACTGAAGATAAGGATGACGAAATAAAGGACAGTTTTTACGAAGAAGTGAAACGGATATTTGACCAACTCCCGCGATACCATATGAAAATTCTGTTAGGGGATCTCAATGCGAAGATAGGACGAGAGGATATTTTCAAACCGATTATAGGGAAGGAAAGTCTGCATAAGGAAAGTAATGACAACGGTGTTAGACTCGTGAACTTTGCAACATCCAAAAACCTAATCGTGAAGAGTACAAAATTCCCACATCGTGACGTTCATAAATACACTTGGACATCACCAGACGGAAAAACACATAATCAAATTGATCATGTTTTAGTGGATAGAAGAAGGTAATCTCGCATAATTGATGTCCGGTCGTTTAGAGGGGCTGATTGTGACACTGACCACTACCTGGTAGTAGCGATAATACGAGAGAGATTATCGTTAAATAAAGATAATATTCATTGTCCGAAAACGGAGAGATTCAATTTAAAGAAATTAGAAGAGAGCAATACCAGATTGAACTTTCGAATAGATTCTCGGCTTTCGAAGATTCGGAGTGCACTAGTGTTGAGGATACCTGGACTGAAATTAGAGATAGCATTAAAATTTCAGCAAAAGAAAAATTGGGACACGCGGAAATACGTAGGAACAAACCTTAGTTCGACCAGGAATGCATTAAACTAGCAGAGAAGAGAAAACCCCTCAAAACTACGCCGGCTACAAAATCCGAATGAAATAACTACACAAAATTTCTCAGATGCCAGGCGGGAAACTTCCAAAACGTTTAGAACAAAGGAACGCAATTTTTTGAAAGCTAAATATAAGAAACTTGAAGATAATAGTAAAAATAAAAACATCCGGGACATCTATGAGGGAATCAGCGAATTTAAAAAAGGCTATTAACCTCGTGCTTATATATTAAAGAAATCGGACGGTACAGTTCTCACTGATACAAATAGCATCTTAAATAGATGGAAAGATTTCTTTGACGATTTGCTTAAGAAGCAACCAAAAACTAGTGTGCCTGGAGTAAAGGAGATACACACCGCAGAACATTATATTCCAGAACCCAACAGAATAGAAGTAGAAACCGCTATAAAGAAATTAAAGAAACACAAATCTCCGGCTGTAGATGAAATTCCGGCTGAGCTAATTTTAGCTGGAGACGAAAAATTGTAGAACAAGATACACAAACTCATCCTCCTTATCTGGAACAAGTAAGAATTGCCACAAGAGTGGAAAGAATTAAACATTGTTCCAATTCACAAGAAAGGCAACAAAACTGACTGTAATAATTATCGAGGCATATCTCTTCTGTCAACATCCTATAAAATACTTTCAAATATTCTATTAGCAAGATTGACCCCATACGCAAATGAAATTATTGGAGGTTATTAGAGCGGATTTAGACGAAATCGATCAACTATCGACCAAATATTTACCATTCGCCAAATACTCGAAAAAGAATGGAAATGCAATACCCCGGTACATCAACTATTTATTGATTTTAGAAAGGCGTACGTCTCGGTTAGAACAGAAACATTATACGACGTTCTTACAGAACTTGGAATACCGAGAAAGCTAATTATATTATCTAAGATATATTTAAATGAATCCCAAAGTAAAGTCCAGGTAGGAAAATTTTTGTCCACGAACTTTCACGTCGAAAATGGCCTGAAACAAGGAGATGCGTTGTCGCCATTATTATTTAACTTTGTTCTAATACGGTACAAGGAAAATCAAAGATAGCAACCAGGGCCTAGAGTTGAACAATATTCACCAGGTTATGGCATATGCTGATGATGTAAATTTAATAGGGGATGATAGGAGAACAATAGGAAGAAATTCAGAGATCTTACTAAACGCTTGCAGGGACATGGGTTTAGAAGTGAATGCAGAGAAAACTAAATACATGGAAGTGCGTCGGGACCGTAATACAGCAAATTATAGATGCGTTAAAATACTAAATAATACTTTTGATAAAGTGGATAGTTTCAAATATCTAGGATCAATAGTAACAGAGGAAAATAATATCCACGAAGAAAATAAATGTCGACTAAAAGCAGGGAACTCGTGTTACTATTCGGTTCAAAATATCTTGTCGTCGCGAATTCTGTCGAGGAATTTGAAGCTTAAAATATATAAATCGATAATCACGCCTGTTGTTCTATATGGATGCGAAACATGGTCACTTACACTGAGGGAAGAACATAAACTGAAATTATTTGAGAACAAAATCCTGAGACGAATATTCGGGCCCAAGAGGAACGAAAATGGGGAATGGCGGAAACTTCATAACGAGGAACTACATAATTTATACGGTCTACCCAACATTGTTAGGGTCGTCAAGTCTAGGAGGCTTAGGTGGACAGGTCGTGTAGCTAGAATGGAAAAAAAGTAGAAACGCTTTCAAAGTCTTAGCTGGAAGACCAATCGGAAAACGACCATTAGGAAGACCTAGGCGCAGATGGGAGGACAATATTAAGATGGATCTTGCAGAGATAGAAACACAAAGTAGAAACTGGATGCAGTTAGCTAAGGATAGAAGTCATTGGATAGCTTTTGTGAACGCGGCGTTGAACCTCAGGGTTTCATAGGCCATAAAGTGATATATATATATATATATATATATATATATATATATATATATATATATATATCACTTTATGAATACACTGATACGAATATAAAAATTCCCATTGAATACTTTCAAAAGGATAAAAATTATATATAAGCTCCGAAATGTGATAGTATAATACCGTATATATATATATATATATATATATATATATATATATATATATATATATATATATACGGTATTATACTATCACATTTCGGAGCTTATATATAATTTTTATCCTTTTGAAAGTATTCAATGGGAATTTTTATATTCTTATCAGTGTATTCATCGTCCTGCTCTTAGAGTATTGTATAGTATGCTCTTTGTTGGTATAACGCGGTCATATTTTTCTGGTCGGGACTCATATAATGTTAATATTTGAGTATTGACGTTAAGAGTGTGTAAATTGAGCACGCTTTAGCAAGGCGATGATATACATATATTTGTAATTATGAGAATCATTTATTGACGTAAATGTTAATAAGCTAGCTATGCAAGCTCGAAGTGTAAACTATTACCTTTTACCAAAGCATGAGCATAAAAGACTTAAACAGAATATTTTTGTGTATTTAAACGATGATTGGCCAGGTAAGAGGCCATAGTGACCTAACAAAGGAACTACCAAAGAGTTCATTTTGACCTCTCAACGTCATTCATCATTTTTAATTTGAACATTAATTGAAATATGCGAAACATATGATGCTACTTTTCTTCTCTTTAATCAGTGTGATTATATGCTAAATATCATATTTGAATTATTTTTGGTTTTCTTTATAAATGAAGATTTACCTAGAACTACCACGGGGGTCATTTTGACACCTGCCTATTAATTTTGAAAATGAAACTGAAATCTCTCAACTTTACGTCCCACGCTTATGCTGACTAGGCTAAAGGAGACGGTGATGATGAGAAATGAGTGGAATGGTGGAATGAACAAAGTGGGGTGAAACGGGAGAACCCCCAGAAAACCCACGCAGATTGTGTTTGTCCATCGTAAAGTTCACTTCCTGGATAAAAAATGTCTTTATAATTTTTGTTTATACTTTTTACTAGGTGTATTATAGAAGCCCTTCAAACACTTGTGAACAGCCATTGATTTCTGGTAGTTGTTTTGAAAAACGAGTATCACTGTTTACAAATGATGGAGTCTTGAGGTAGTAAACGACTTACAGAGGCAGAGTTTCTATGACACTTACAGGAATCAATGACGGAAATGTTTCTGGTGATGAAGACGGTAACAGCTGGATTGAAAAGGAAGACAAGGAATACCTTGAATAAGAAGACCTTTCTAGTAGTGATGATGTCCAATATACTGATTCTAGTGATAATGCTTCAAGTGAAGAATCTGAGCAAGGGAATTCTACTCAAATTAGTGGTAGGCCTAGTGAAGTGGTTCCGGATCAGATAGTGTGAACGGTAGTGGATGTAAACAACAAGATATGTGGAAGATTACAGAAACATTATATAGTTCGTATTAAACCAGGACCCACATCACTTGTTACGCGTAATATGGATGATACTTGTGCAAGTGCATTTAGACTGATGTAACCGATACCCTACTGCGAAATATAAAGAAATGTACAGAAATTGGAGCCCTTGAGTTTTACATGATCCCAACTGTCCAATTTCTTTCGATGAGTTTGATGCATTTATTGCATTGTTGTATTTCCGTGGAGCAATGAGGCTGAATAGTGTCTCTGGTCTGGAGAGCTTGGGCTGCAGCTTCTTTCGGGATGTCATGCCCACAAACATGTTTGAAGAAATAATGAGATTTATAAGGTTGATATCAGATCTACGAGGAGCAAATGACGTAAAACTGACAGGTTTTGCTCATTTTCTGATATTTGATATCAGTTGACTGAAAATACCCGAAAGTGCTACAATCCGGATATTTATTGCACTATTGAAGAGTGGCTCTTTCTCGCTGCCCATTTATTCAGTTCATAGGTAGCAAGCAGGATAAATATGGGGTCAAATTTTGGATGTTTATTGAAGTGAAGAAAAATGCTTTGTAAATAGTATTCCATATCTAGGAAAAGGTAAAACAAGCCAACGAAAATCTTTCTTGCTGAACATGTAGTTTTACATCTTGTGAAACCCTTCATACACAAGGGATTGCATGTAACATGAGACAACTTTTTTACGTATCTACTTCTTGCAAGGGAACTAAAAATTAACGGAACAAATTTGCTTGGTACTATCCGAGGCAACAGGAGGAAAATTCCAGCTTCCGTACGTTCCCATAATAAAAATTTCTACACCACAGACTATTCAAAACCGTGGATATCATACTCAGCATATATCAATGTAAGAAAAACAAAAAAGTGCTGATATTGAGCACCCTTCACTCTAACATACAGATAATAAGTGGTCATGGAAAGAACAAACCTGAAACTTTTGTTTTACAACTAGCAGAAAATTGGTGTAGACATTGTAGACCAGATGGATCGTAGATATTCTGTCAAGGCTGTTACAAGAAAATGGCCGGTACAGCTCTTTCATATCCTACTTGATTGGCATCTACAAACTCTTTTGTCTTGTACAAGAGTATTACTAATAGGAATATTAGCAGACAGTACTTTCTTCTGAAGTTGGCTAAGGAACATTCTGAGAAAGTAAGACGAATGTGTGTTTCGAAAGATTTACCAACAGTATCAACGACTTCTACCGGAGAAAAGGAAGAAGTGCCAAACCAAGACATGTAGCGGAAACAAAACTCTTGATCAGTGTATTGATATTTATACCTAAATGCCTAATGCTATTACTATTACATAATACTATCATATAATACTGTATTATTAAATAATAATATTATCACTAATTAGATTTACTCTTGAAACTTGCACTTGTCTATATACTCACATCTTATATTTTTAAATTAACGCGTAAGCTATTGGTATAGTAAATATTCCTGAGTTTATCTTTAAGAAGATTTCTAGTGTACGTTTATGTACAAATTGTCCAACATTTTGGGGGTGCGAGACCATGGTTTGATACCTGGTTAAGGCTAATGAGATTTTTAAAACATATTAACATTTATATCTAGTCACATCGAGTCCTGGTTGCCAAAGGACCGCTAAATTCCAATCTAAGAAACCTCTAAAACACAAGGGCTAAAAATGACCCCTTTGGTAGTTCTTGTATAATTAATTTCCTGGTAGTTCCAGTGTTGAGGACCAAAGGAGATTTTTCCTCCAAATTTTAGGTTATAAACGTTAAAGTCTTAGCTACATTCAGTATCTTTTTTTATATAGTTTTCAAATGTTTGGTACCTTGTTAGTGATTCCATACACTTGTTATGTCGACGTCAGATTTAACATAAGGACCATTCAAATATATAATTATCTCTCAAATTTTGTTCTTAAGTCATGTCTAAAGTACTCAAAATCATCACATTCTCGTTTGTTGTTTTCAACTAATGTGACTACTAATTTAATGATCACAATTCGCATGCGTAAATTTTGAATTCTGGAGATGCGTATGAAAATGTTCTTACTCAATTAACAGAAACAATGAAAATAAATTAATATTCTTTTAAATTACTATATTTTTGTAAGATGTTTCGTGGATTATAATTTGGTGTTGATGGAAATTGAATTGTCACTTATGAATGGAGCTTTTTCTCTTTTCTAGTCTTTCTTGACTTTCTTCTCTACTCACTAGTTTCATTAAAATGTTTTGTTCAACTGTAGTTAGTGCCTTTCCTATAAGAAAATATTTAAGAATATACCTCATATACCTAATATATATGCATATAATGTTTGTTGTTTAGTTGAGTGAATGGTAGTATGGATGAGAACTAGTTTTAAGTTTGAGAACCTAAGATAAATCAAAGCAATACATTCTATGAATTGGTTTTGATCTGTCCAGTGTTGTATGTAATAACATGTGTCTAGTTGCGACAGGTTCATAGATGAATCTGTTTTCTTTTGGTATTATACGCAAAGATTGGTAAGTGAACACTATATTCAACGTGTCACAAGTTTCTAATTATATTTCAGTATTTATCCTAATATCTCTTCTCTGTTTTCTTCACTCTTATATTTCTTTAACTATTCTTTCCTTCACATCTTTCTCGTAATTCTTTCTCTTGTATCGTTTCTTTACCTTCTATCCTTTCTAATGAATATTCTTTAACAAGTCATCCTAGTCTTTTTCTTCTCCTTTCTTCTTCTTTTCCTCCAATTGGCTTTACTTTCTTTTCCTATTTCTAATGTAATCTGTAGTTGTGCCTTTATAGTCGAGTACATGGTCTAATATTTAAGTAAATAAAATCTGTGGAAGTCTGAAGGCTACTTTAGACAAAACAGTGTTGATCTTTTACCTATCATAGAGTAAATGTAGTAATAGAAAACATTCACAGAACAGACTACAGATTGGCGACAATTTCTTCATCATTTATACACGACTCCCAATAACGACCTAACAGTATCAGATTACAAGGTGCTAGAAATGGTAGAGAAAAAAAAACAATTTTAGATATTATTGATAAGAGGGAGAGAAATTGGTTGCGACATTGACTAAAAAAACTGTATCATGAAGGTGTGGTGGCAGGAAGTATATTATTACATTTTGACATTACTGATGCGTTACTTTTCATTAATTATTAAGAACAATGTCGGGTGTACAAACTGAATGTTATTCTGCTAAAACGAAGTACATCATTACATATTTTAATACAGAAATACATAACTTTTTATTATTGCTTTCAGGTATCACCACTGTTCTATGTTTCGCAGAAATACTTGTCGAATATTCAATGAAGACTTCAATTGCTACTTTTGGGCATATTATTGTAAAACTGGTAACATTCATTTTTCAATCTGGAAAAGAAAAAGTGAAATAAATTACAATTGTTTAATAATTGTCAGTGAAAATCAAATTATGAACAATATCTTGCTTATCTTCTATCCTAAGCGATAAATCGAATTCAGTCGAAAAATTATCTTAAATAATCTTATATGAGTATTGCAGTTTCTTTCCCTTATTTCTATTTCTCTATTCAGGAAATTTCATTTACATTTTCTGATGAAGTTCTAGTTATTTTGTAATAAGGTTTTATGACAGGAAACTATCATTCCTAACAACACTCTACAAACTTTCTAATATTTCTAATAGTAACGACTCTTCTGAACTAGAAGTTTTTGGATATATATGCAATACTAGTTGAGCTAGAAACATAAGATGTATTTTCTCTTTTACTTTCAGAAAACATAACATGCGTCCCTGTAACACTAAATTCAATTAAAGTCACTTTAATGTGAAATTCAGTTCAGATAGAACGCGGCTTGCGAATCATCGCATAGTGGCATTCACAAGTTTGGTCGAAATGATGCAGTTAGTCAGAATACGCTATTGTTAGGAGTATCAAAATTGTACTATGATGGAACAGGAATCTCTAAGACATCCTTGTTTACTACGTAGAAATAAAGAAAAAGTTAATTTTGCTCAGGGCGCGATCTTGTATAGTCCTCGGTGGTCAGTTCAGAAGCAAGCTATCCACTTGAGTATTAGCAGTGAATACCATCATTCACCAATCCTTCATACAAATCTTCACTAATATCCTGACATGATAAAACTTGTCAATAAGTTTATTGAACGGGATAAGGAAAAGCAAAATGAATTTTTCAACAAATTCTTGAAAGCTCTGCAAATTCAACATGATATTATGAACTGGTTATGGATGTAATATGAGGTCCATCCCTACTTGTTCGATTGTCGTTCTTAAGCTACAAACTACCCACGAGAATTGATAGAACGTCCTATTTATAACGCAAAAGTGATATCACAATGCACTATTTCCTCCGAGAGATTACGAGAAAGTGTTCGTCTGTATGGTGCAAAATAACACTTTTAAGAAATAATAACATATGTTAAATCTCCCAGGAAAAGAAAAATTAATATCAGTAAATAGTAAATAATTACACTTGCTGAAGTGCTATTTCCTTTTCAAATTCAGTAGGTAATTCTTTCTCATCCTATATATATATATATCCCATAAAAATCAGGGTATTATTACATTTTGCAACATGAAATCTGTCCTTTACATATAAATATGTTTTTCTTACGTATTTTTGCATGAGAAAATCAAATCTGTAATTACGTTTTGTGTATCACATACCAATTTTGTGAAACATTGCAAAGTTTGAAATGCTACACTGTGAAATAGCGTATTTTTACGGGTGGTGATGACATATGATTAATGATCGATTTGGTAATTGAAATTTAGCGTAATTTTCTTCAATCTTCTTAAATTTGTGAATTGTCAAAATGAAATAACGTATTATACAATTCTGTACATTTCATTGGTCTTTTTAATTCCCTCCTATGGGTAAAAGAAACACCAAAATATAAAGATAAGCATTACGTTGTACCACGTGGAGGATGTTCGATTCATGTTATTGACCTTAATGAGGTTTAAGAAATTATATGAATATATGGTAGTGTACAGGGATTCATTTCCATTAATTGGACTATACACTTTAACGCTGCTTTTCAAAATTTGTTGCGGTTAATTGGGTCACTTCCTAAGTTAGGGAGTTACCAAATAAAATGTTTCTAGACCACAACTTGTTCTGGTTGTTTCCTTTTAATGTAAACAATTCCCAGAGATTATTGACCTAATTGGTGTTCTCAGAATGAGACCTAACTACAATATTTAATTATATGGTTAAGTATATGGTTAATTCTAATACATAATTATACTGATGCACTTTGAGACAGGTACGTAGAATCATTATTTAAATTTGTAAATTGTGATAAATTAAATAAATTCAATACTCGATTAATATGAAACAATACTTAGAATTTAGTCACAACTCATAATCTAAGATCGTTGATGAAAAGTTATCTTTACTGCAATGCCATTGGTTGATTTCACCTCCGACTTGAGCTTGAAATTATGGGCTTGAAATCTGATAGATAGCCTTAACAATTTCACTCTTTGAATCTTGGAGTTGTATTTATGGCTCACAGTCTAAAGACAATATTTCAACATATGATAAGTGATGTGCAACAACACATTGAACTTTAGTCACTACTGACTGTCTAAAGTGATGCAACTGGATTAGTTAATCACTGACAAATTTATTGTTGATGCAATCTGATTCGTTGATGACTTTCAAATTTTTCCTGCATACAGTTTTAAATGTTTTGATTGACATTTATCGATCAGTTTTAAATATTTATTTGAAATGCCTAATTTTAAAAAAAAGTGTTATTTTATTTAGAGAATTTGGGTAAAATTTTTCACTTTGAACATCTTCCTTCAACGTTTTTGAACTCACTGATAAATATTTTCAAGAATTGACACCGTTTATTTGTTAATCGAATTGTCAAAAATCGGATAAAGTTTGACGGTTAATTGTGAAGTTATTTTGGTGTATTTTAGTTGAAAGTTTTTGTTTTGAAAGATATGTTCATGAATTTAACTTCGACTAACGATGGAAGAGTTCAGAATTTTATGTCATCGAAATATTTATGTTTATTGAGAAATTCAAAAAAAAATAAGCTACTGGGCCTGAGAAGCCCCGCTTGCCCGGATAAGGGTTAAAAATGTGCATTACTACCTTGCGAAACATAGCGCCGAAGTTCCTTTACTACTGTCTGTGTTCCTCTTATGAGATACGTTCGGTGAATCAGTTAACTTAAAAGGAAAATAAGTAAGAATAGCGAGGCGTTTGAAATTACGTTAATGGTGAGCGACAATTCGGTAACCACTCCTGATTTTTTTCATTATAAGGATAAATCATTTTTCTAAATATAAAGTTATATTTTGAAGTAGTTTGAGGTGGTTATAAAAAGAAAATCAGATAATCAGTCAGCGTTCAAAAATCTGTCACTTTTATACGAGGACGATGCTATGGGAAATGCTAGCACTACTAAAGTGGTAATATACTTCTAAATTAATATCAAATTGAAAATACACGTCCAAAATGAGAATTCGTGTTTCCGCTTTATATGCGTGGTGATTATTTGGTTTACGATGGACAATAGTTATTGTAATTCATAACATAGTTCTTTCGTATAAAACAATACGAGCAATCATATAGAAAAGATACTGATTAATACGAAATTGTATCGAAATCCTAAAAATTTGCAATAACCACTTTTCTTATTTCTTTTTTAGAATATTTACGTCAATATACTTGTATACGATGTGTATTATCTGATATGTTACATACAACTATCTATAAATTGAATTTAATTAGAAAATAGTTCTATTTAGCTTGCGAACAGAAGAAGCATACGAAGTTAATGGTTGTAATTAAAATAGATTTTGCATAGTGTAGAAATATTTATCATGTCCCAATGAGATAAGTAGTCATGGATGATGGCATGAGAACCCCTAGTACTATTAAGAAAAGAATAGATTTCCGAGATGAATACCAACATGAAACCAACCGTCTATATTATAGATAAATATACATGGGCGGATCCAAGAATGTATAGGGCCTTTAGCCTTACCCCATACGTTCCGCGTCCATAGAATCCGCCTTTCTCTTTCCCTTTCTCTCTCTCTCTGTATATAGGGTCCGGAAAAGTAAAGGAACGTTCAAATATCTCAAAAATATATAGAATAGAAAACTGAAACAACACTTGTTAAATAGTTTTGAAAAAGCTATTCAACGATACCAAACGCAAACCTCTATTCCCACCCCATTCGGGGTACGTGAAGTAACTTTAAAATTTTAAAGTGGAACCCCCATTTCTTATTGCACAGTTCGATTCTCCAGAAAAAAGTGATTTCATTCAGAATTGAAGGCGGTTCCTTCACGGATGGCGCTTTGATCGACACAGAAAAAGAGAGGAACCAAAACGTAATGAAAATGTGGGTTGGCAGGCCCGTGCTATGCATTTATGTATATTTTTTGTACTCAAATAATAATTCATTCATTTTAACTTCGCAAAAATAATGTGATTATCCCTAATTTATTAAATTGCAAGAAAATACAAATTGCGGCAAAAACGGTTTGGTTTTTGTTGTAAAAAATAATATGACATCTAATCATAATAAGCGTATTACAAAGTACCACTTCATAAAGCTAGTTTGCAAAACAAGTATAGAAATTTATGTTCTGTAACTTGAATAAAATACTAACTGAAGCTAAACTGTATAAAATTATTATTTGTGAAAACAAAAAAGACGTTGCCTTGCGCGGGGATAGAACTCAAAACCTCTAGCTCCACAATCGAGTCCACTAACCATATGACCACAGACTGCGGAACTGATAACCGCTACTTTCATAATATTTTCTTTCCCTTTTTTGTGTGTCGATTCAGGCGCCATCCGTGAAGGGCTTGTCTTCAATCCTAGGCCAAATTGTTGACTATTTGTTCTGGAGGATCCAAAAATGTAAAATACGAAATGTGAGTTCCTATTTAAAATTTGAAAGTTACCCCCCAAGGAGGTAGAGATAGGAGTTGCGTTTGGTATCATTAGATAGCTTTTTCAAAACTATTTAACGTATGTTGTTTTTGTTTTGCTCATCTGTATATATCTCGAGATATTTGACCGATATATATATATATATATATATGTTGTTGTTGAATTGAGTTTAACGTCCCTTTTCAGCAGCGAGGCTATATGAGACGTGGACCTACTGATTAACGTGGAATCCGAACCATATATATATATATATATATATATATATATATATATATATATATATATATATAGGGTGGTGGGTAACTCCACCGAAAACGTTTGGGAGACGGTTTCTTATACGAAATACAAGAAAAAAGTTCTAATATACATGGGTCGAAAAACGTCTCCTTTCAGAGTTATGAACTAACGAATATTCGAAATATCACTTTTCAAAACTCCCTAACTTAGAAACTAAAGGACCTATCCCAAGTGGTTTAAGAAATTACACAGAAACTGGTATACACTCTATCTAAATATCCATGTTTCAGAATTCACCGGTAACAGCGAAACGAACGCACCACTAATACTTAAAGGAGTATCCCTATACTTCAACTTCCTTTTTACAGTCCCTTCCACCGATAACGGAGGATGGTAAGACATGGATATTTACATAGAGCACATACTAGCTCCTGTGTAGTTCCTTAAACCGCTTGGGATAGGTCCTTTAGTTTCTAAGTTAGGGAGTTTTGAAAAGTGATTTTTTCGAATTTTCAATGGATCATAACTCTGAAAAGAGACATTTTTCGGCACATGTTTATTAGAAATTTTTTCTTTCAGTTCATATAAGGAATCGCATCCCAAAGTTTTTCGGTGAAGTTACCTATCACCCTGTATATATAACGCTTGTGTTTTCTATAAACAGTTGCAAGTTTAGTTCATAATTTTGTCAATTTACATAACGTTTCCAAATACAAAATTCCTACTAACAATCAGTAATAGTCAGGCTTTCTAATTTTGATATAACCATACCGATACAAGATTTCGAATAAAGAGCACACACTATGACTGTCATTGGTTTGAATCGAGCTTTGGAAGTGGATCTTTAAAATTATGTTTTTCTAATGTGGTGTAATAAAAGGATATACATGTGTAGAAGTGTTAACGCAAATATAGCAAAGCATTGTTTAGCAGATATATCACTGGAAAAAGATATTAAATTTTAAACCAGGAAGTAGAACTTTACGTATTGTTTTTTCTGTAAAACAGATTATTGTTTACCTTTACTGGAAAATGTTGTTGTGTCAAAAACATTGGGCGTAGCAAAAAAAAACAGCAATGGAACGAATTAATTTCTTTACAAAAAGTTGTCATTTCTAATGGAAGCAAGTATGGCAGAAACACAGAAAATAAACATAAATCGAATCCTATCTTAAACCAAGAGTCACAGAACACTATGATGTTGAAAATATTTCCATTGATTTCGTCTTATGCCTAGAGGCAGTTACATGAACAGTACAATATTGCCTGTTAAGGTGTAAAAATTTCCTTAAGGAAAGCAGATCAAAATACTAAATATTAGATCTTATCACTTACTAAACAACTGTGCAGTGCTCACTTTAAGTCAAACAACATATATCGAAATAAGAAGTGGTTCCTGGCTGTTAGCAACTAAAATCTACTACTTTATGAGCTGTTGCAACAACCAACTGCACATACTAATAGAAATAGAAGCTACTGCTAGAATTAGAAGAGATTCTAATACTTCAGCAAAAGTGAAACAAATGCTTTGAAGCAATTGAATCCCGAATACTATGAAAAATTATAATAAATGACCGCAGCGAGAAAAGAACATGGACTCCCAGGTTTTTAGTTCATGACTTTACCGTTTTTTAAAATATAACTGATTCACCGAACGTTCCTCATTAACTTGCTTATCTACTTATTATTAGTTTCAACTTAATTTTACTCGCGTGGGCCGCAGTGGTTCACAGGTAGAACGCTCACTTCTGGTACCTAGTGTCGCTTGTTCAAACCCTGCTCAAGCCAATTGAACTATGTGGTGGACAAACAGCGTGTGCGTGGGTTTCCTCGGGATTCTCCCGTTTCCTCCTACTTTCTTCATTCCACCATTTCATTCATTGTTCATTAATACCGTCTCCTTTAATCTAGCCGGCATAAGCGTGCTACGTAAGACTCAAAATTTTAATTTTTAATTTTACTCGCTTTTTCCTTGTTTAACTTACTTTACCAGTAACCTAGAACGACAGAGACACGAACACAGAAATATCGAGGACAGTTAAATTCCAACGGCTTTTCCACCGGGAATCGGACTCGGGACCCCGTACACCAAAGGCACAGTGCTAGTCACTAGACCAGCGGGGAGGCCACCGTTTGAGAAACGACTATTTGCTTGCTTTCATCTGGTATATCAATGAATTTCGGCACCACTTAGGAACATGAACAGAAACATTAATTTCCGTGAACATTGAAGCGAAATAATTAGAATGATGGGATTCATAGTTTGAAGACACTATTGCCAGGCTGGTGGGGCAATACTTACAACATTACGCAAACTCCATTTCATATGCAACCATTATTATATATTTCATTTTCATAAATTTGCTATTATGATAACAATACCGATTCCTAATTAAATTCAATGTATTGATAATTGTTGGTTTGAATTGATATTGAATTTAGTGTCCGTTTCAGTAGCAAGACTATATCAAACGAGACCTATTGATTAACGTGGAATCCGAACCACATGAGTTCCCTCCGGGAATCGAACCAGGGTCTCTCACGCCAAAGGTTTAAATAATTATGTTTTACATAGCAGCTAATACTTTTGCTATAAAGTATAATATAACTAAAAATTTAATGTTCAATTTTAAGCAGAATACCTAGGTACGTCTGTATGACTACTCAAGTTGCTTTATAAAGATGCAGATCATGAATTATACTAATGTTTTGAATGAAACGAAATTCAATCTTTAAGTTTGACGTCCCTCGACCATGTCGACTAGGTGAAGGAGACGGTGATGATGAGAAATGAATGAAAATCGTGGAACGAAGAAAGTGAGAGGAAACGGGAGAACGCAGAGCAAACCCACGCACACGGTGTTCCTCCACCACTTATCTCATTTTGTGCAAGCTGGGATCAAACCAAGGACCCCATGCACCAGAGGAGAACGCTCTACCACTAACCACTACCACTATGAAAAATACAACCATATTTCTCTCCCTCTCTCTCTCTCTCTCTCTCTCTCTCTTGTTTCTAGAAATTCATCAACAGTATTAAACACGCTTGACCACAGAAGCCACTGACGAAAATGCATTGTGATATTGCTAATAGAATCGCTCCAAGTGCAGGTTTACACTTGTAGTTTCAAATAGTCATTTCCTGTCTTTTTCAGTAATTTCAACTGAAGATATTGATTGATGTCGCATATTGGAACTTTGGGTGAAGTGTGAATTGTATGTTCATCTCAAAAATACTTTGTTTTCTGTTCTTTTAATTTAGGGGCTGAGCCAAGGTACCCCTGCCAAAATTTAGAGGGGATGGTCGTAGGTACCCGTCGGTCATTGAACCCGATGCAGGGGCATTGACTTTTGAGGAGTGGCTCATTCCGGCGAACGCCTGTCATTACTACTTTGTCGTTACTACATTTGATAGGTTGATGTAACCTTGTAATAGTATGACGTTCAAGAACATTCTCCCCGAACTTTTCAGTTGTAGAATATGTTTTCGTGGAAGAAAAAATGAAATGAAATCTTTGAGTATTACGTCCCACGGTCATGCCGGTTAGGCTAAAGGAGACGGTGATGATGAGTAATGAATGAAATGGTGGAATGAAGAAAGTGGGAAGAAACGGGAGAACCCCGAGAAAACCCACCCACACGGTGTCTGTCCACCACAAAGTTCACTTGGCGGGGGCTGGGATCGAGCCCGGGAGCCCAAGCACAGAGGTGAACGTTCTACCACTGAGCCACCACGGCCCCCTCTTTTTGTGGAAGATTGATAGCTATAAGTCAAATTAGACTTAATTGTATACACTGATTATGGTTTTGAACATATGAAAAGCACAGTCACGCGTTCAGTTTGTAAGAATATAAAGCAAATTTTGATAATTTTAAACACTTTTTCTGTCAATTTAAAATCACAATCTAAAATTACTTTTAGCGCTTAGAAGATTTATTCCCCAAATTTAAATACATCTTATAATGTGAAAAAACAGTGTTAACGTTTGCATGTAAATGTATGGTACAAACTTTTCGTCTGTTTCTAGCAGCTTTGATAATTGATTCTCTTTTACTGTGAAAGACCGCTATTTCCATTGGGACTTAATAATTTAGTGAATAATTTGTGAGTAATAATAATTTAGTTTCATACGATGTAATACTTCTGTATAGACATATATGTATACTTATATTGTTATTTAGATAACTTTAAGTAAATTTGTTAAAGAAGCTCCAGCATTTGGGTGTATTCCGAAAACTGTGCCTTAGTTAAATTTAATTTAAGCAATCAATCAATTTCCAATTTGATAATCTATTATCCTTTTCATTTGAGTCTTTAAAATACATCTATTTCTTTCCATAAAGTTCAGTATGAAATACGTATCATCTGCATTTAATCGCAAATGGATGTAACAGTTTAAAATACGTGTACGATTATTACACTTTGTATAAAACAGCAGAACCCAAGGGCCTCTTCAGGTACCCTTCTGCAGTTGTAAATTAATAATGATCTGTTGTAAATTTTATTTAGCTATATTTTTCAGATATAAAAGAATAATTCCATCATATTTAGGGATGCACGCGAGACGCGAGAAGTCTTGTCTAGTCTCGCGTCTCACGAGACACGAGACGAGAGTGAAAACTTTATGCGAGACGCGAGACGAGGCTAAACTATGCGAAACGAGACGCTAGACGAGACTCGGTTAAGTCTCGCACGAGAAGTCTCGCGAGACTTCTCGCAGTCTCGCAACATTTATGAATTACATGTAATTGTATATTTAGTCATTTTACATTTAGTGAGTTTACTAAGTTGAGCGTTAATGCCTCCAGGAACAAAAACGTGATTGGGGCAATAGACATTTTATGAGATTTATTATTATTCAAGGTTGATTTTCAGAATTAAAGCCTTTTTTAGTTTTTAAACATTATTAAAAAAGAAAATCTTTGTAAATTGGAAATTTATTACAGCATCGATTTAGGACTTTATTTTGCGACACAAACACATACACGCGGGCTAGCACGAATACATGAACTTCTGTTTTTGGTCTGAAAAGCAAATAAGACTCCGTATTGCTGCGAAATGTGATCTTTCTATTGTTTCTGTCTTTTTCACATTACTACTAGCTATTAATGTTGGGGTATGACGGGGAAATGCCCTCTCATCAAAGTTTATCCCCGGCTCGGCTTGCAGAAATAACGTGATATTTTTACATGGAATAAGTATTTTCTTTCTATATATTTATCAAAAACATCCCCCTCTAGTTCGGAAGTTTAATTCAAACACTGGTTTGGTAGGATGGCCCTATAGGTTTGGTGCGAAATGGTAGGAATGACCCTATATCTGTCAGTAATTTTGTTTTTTAGATCTGGCAACACTATATAAGTTGAAAGCGAAAGTTGATAAAATCTGATAATGCAACATTGCTACAAGCGCAAACGAACCGAAAGTATTCGGTTGTATTGTGTTGCGGGGAGTTCTTTTGTTGTCTACAAGCGCTTTTGGTGGTATAAAAACATCTTTATAATGGAAAATCACCCTTCAAGGAAACGATCAAAACGTGCAAATGTTGATAGTGGCGACGATATTTTAGAAGAACCCAAATATTGCTGAAGACCTCTAAGCTGGAAAACAATGTTGGTTCCAGCAACAATTTATGCTGGAGCTCCCTCGTGGCTAAGCGGTTAGCGTACGCGCCTTTGGCGCGGGAGACCCGGGTTCGATTCCGGCGGGAGTGCAAGTTGTTCGGAGTCCACGTTAATCAGTAGGTCTACGTCTCATATAGCCTCGCTGCTGAACGGGACGTTAAACTCAACCTCAACTCAATTTATGCTGTTTTCATATTCCATGGAACATTCATCCCATGCAAAGCAATGGCAAACCACCATGGATTCACCATGCCAAAGGACTTTTAGGTCAAATACTTGCCTTCGAACAGAATATCACATCATCATTAATTAAGAGCCATAGAATAACATATTGCAAAATTTTGACCCAGAATATATGCAAGATTGTGAGACCATGCGAGAAAGTCTCGCGCGAAACGCGAGATGAGACTCAAAACTTTATGCGAGACGCGAGACGAAACTTCACATTTGCCAGACGAGACGAGACCAACATTTGAGGCTGTGAGTCTCGTCTCGCGTGCATCCCTAATCATATTATTCTTGTTCGTAAATACAGGCCTGTTAATTCAAATATGATATATTAAAAAAAACATTATTAAATACATTTGTAAAATCAGATATAATGGCTCCTCGGTTTCCTTTTAATTTATTCTCATATTTTGCCTCGTTAATAGATCTAGTAACTCGATATATGGTATCATATTTTACCTAATCATTACTATATTTAAGTTTAGTACTGCGATTTCTGTTTAGCCCTGAAGCAAACAGTAGGGCTTAATCATGTGATATTTCTTATCTTGGGGAAATCTAGAAACGATTGTAAAATCTGTTGCTATTTTTTTTTCTTATAATGTACCATGAAGATGATGACGATTTGATCTGTTCTCCAAACGTCGGAAAACGATGAATTTACGTCGTTCTTAGTCCGAGAAATACTACGTTCATCAGGACACCAGGAAAGCTTCAGATCTTTGTAGGTCATATTGTTTGTAAGCGGTCAGAAACAAGTTGTCCAAACTCCTCCAGGTGAATTCTCAACTCAAGTTAAATTGAAAGACCAATAGCAAAAGGAAATTTGATTTGTAAGAAAATTACTGTCCATTTACTATCGACTTTGCAACTGAGATTTAGGATCTCAGTTTTCGTGACTTCATACTTGTACTTTAAGCCAGTTACATTAAATGCTGGATACCGTACTTTGATTTATCTTCTGTTCTGATGCGTTTAGAAAACTACAACATTAAACTATTCCACGACTGAAATTCAGCAATCGAAGCAATTCTACTAAACCTACAAGTTTCCAAAATTGTTTGGTTAGACTATTTTACTGTATGTGTTTCATGGATTTCTCCCAATAATAACGATCCATTTAGTAGTTTAATAATATTATTAAGTTATTCTGCTGCAAATATTAATCCCATATTATAAACGAAAAATGAAAACCCATTAATAACATTGTGGTGGTTACAATCTATGGTACGAGCGGCGTCATCAAAGCAAATGGTAAATGAAGGATGATGTCCCTAGAAAGGGAAAACTGAAACGGAAGTTAAGAAATGCTAAATAAACTAGAAGTTATTAATTAACAATAATATTAAAATTTTCCAAAAAGGGTTGCAGAATTAAGTTCTTTGTAAAGTTTTCTTACATATTTTACTTTCAAACGCAACAAACACAATAAGGCTGAACTAACACAAACGAAATTCGGGGAATACATTCAACTAGGTAAGAGTAAAACCACCAAAATAGTTTATACTTTCTGTGCTCATAAAAAACACCCTAAAATCGTGCTACAATCTTGACTACTAAGAACGAGGGGATGAACGGTGACTAGTGTATAGAAATACGAACTAATCGTGCCATCTTCCCCTTAATCAGAATCCGCTGCCTACGGCTGAAAGACAGAAATAGTAATATCGAATACAAAAGTGAAAAATAGGATTCAGAAAATACAATTTAGAACATATCCTGTTAGAGGAAAGACTCTTCCAAAAGACACAGAAGAGTATAATACTAAATAAGGTTAGAATAAAAAAAATACCTAGATATTCCAGATTAAAGAAAGAAACACAAACTGTAATGATCTATTTATTACTACATATCTTGATCAGATTACGAATGCAGAAAATAATAATGGCAGTATTGTAAATAATATTTGTATGCAAATCAATGTAATATACGTATTTAAACCTAATCACTTACCGCTCAAACTCTTACATTCTTCTCCTGTTGGTGTTCCTTCGTATCCACCGTATCTGAACGTTTGGCATATTTTATCAAAATCATGGAAAATTTTCTAGTATTTCCATAACATGGACCTGAATCAGGTCTAATCGACATCTCTCTGAAGAATAAATAAATTGTTAAAATGGAATATAATACATTGATGAAGACAATACAAAGCTCGTAAAATTATTATACTATTGTCTTTATTTCACAGCGTAGTTAAGTATTCGTAATTAGCAAAGTTCTTCAAATTAAGGACACTTGAATTTTTAAATATAAGAGTCGTTTCGAAGGCTATATACTTATTATATAGTCGCGGAGGAAATCTACTGCTCTAAACACTAGTGGAAAATAAAACAATTGTATTCAATCATTGTTTAACTGCTAATGTTCAGCGTGCAGCTTCGCCATAAAGGCCATTGTGTAATTTTTCAAAGCTTCTGACTTCCTTCAGAAACAAATAACAAACGATTCTGTAGAACTTAGAATTAAATTGTTGAATAAGATGTAAAGCTTTTATTGAAACATGTATAAAAAGCCTTATTCATAAGCTCTTCGTTCCATTTCTGAGATAAATACAAAGTTAAAAAAATATTTTCACCATAGATGCTGCAATCTTTTTGAAAAGCGATTATGCTGTCCCTTTCCACATTCAAGAATTTTGCTACAGGATTATTTTGCGAAAACCAAAATCAATTTGTAAATATTTAGATTCAGTCCTTAACAGAATTATTTAATTTACTGATTAAAATAATCTAAACTTTTCTACACAAAACTACCACCGTTTCCACTTTTATTTTATTTTATAGAGAATTGTTCTAAGTAATGATTTGTAGTTCTTGCATCCTATTTTAGGCAAAACTTTCCATATCCTACTATAATCTATTCCGAAGACTAAAACAAGTTTTATATACCACTGAAATGCATAGAGCAATGGAGAAATCTTTGAACAATATTTGTCAGCGATAGCTACATCTCCTTCAAGTAACTTTACCTCAAAGTAAAGAAGACGTTGTAGTTATTAGGTTAACTATATTTGATATACATTACTTTCCCATCAATTGGAGTTACTATTGCCGGCCCTTACACTTGGAATAATTCTTCAGGATTTGTTAGGTATTAGTAAACTCGAATGAATATTCTGTGAAAGTCTTTTTTCTGCTATGGTGAGTGTAAGCACATCTCCAGTTGGTTGTCTTTAGCTGATAAAAGTTCACTAATCATTTTTTATACTGAATGAAAACAAGAAAAGTAATAAAATAAATATTTCCGAAAGTCGGAACTACTGATTTTAGATTGCTCCTTACTTGGGATGATGGGGTCTATTTTTCGTTTATTCAGGTGCTGTTTTATAATCATACGTTTTTCTATAGATACATATTGCGTTTATAATGCGTTTCTGACCACATACTTAATGTCCTCGTTTGTCTTTTACTATTTTAGTTCTAAGTTATTGTTCTTTCTGTCGAGTGAAATGATATATTTATCACGAGCTCCCTCCTTGCTACTTTGTTAGTACCCTTGCCTTGTGAGAGACCCACATTTGATTCCCTCAGAAGCACATGTGGTTTGAATCCCATGTTAAACTGTAGGTTCAAGTCTCGTATACCTTAGGCTTTGAAAAGGACACCTAACGTCAATCCAACCAACCAATATGTTTAATAAACTCTCTTTGACTATGGTGGCCTCATGATGATTCTACGATGAAGGCCTATCTTCAGAATTGGTAGTAATAATGTTACTTTGATCCATGAACGCTCCGGTGTGATTGTGACGTAACCACACGAAACAACTTTCCCTTTTACGATATTGAAATAATCACTCAAATAAATAAAAGAACCTTAACTAAGGGGTCATGATCATTCTATCGTAAAGAAGTCCTACGTGATGAGACTGAAGGTCAACATTCGAAAGCAAATGTGGAAAAGGCAAGTATATTGTAATATACTGATGTTGTAAACAAACAATTCCACGCACCAGTGTTTACAAACACCGCCACGTGGTTTGGCAAGAGGATCTCTCACCAGATGGACCTAATCACATGTAGACGACGGCTTCTGGCCCCTCCCACAAAGCAGAAGACGACATCGGAGCAGCAGCGCCACAGCCACCCAAAGACCCTATAAATTGGATAGACGAAGGCAACTCGACACCAGTTTTCTGGTGACCCTCCTTTAGTCTGCTACGGGACTCTTGGAATAACCTAACCCCAGGCCTCTAGTCTGCTACGGGACTACGCCTATCCTATCTCCTGGCTTAGCCTGCTACGGGGCTCTGTCTGGGAATCCTAACCTCAGCCGCTTAGCCTGCTACGGGCTCTGTTGGCCAATTAACCCGCCTCTGCTTGCTACATAGCATTGGTTCCTTAATTCCACTTCTCTTAGCCTGCTACGGGGCACTGTTGGATATCCTGTCTGCGACCTTACGGTCAAAGACCACCTATAACTAACCTTGATTCTAGAGAGATTAATTTGTACAGTATTTTGTGAAAATACTTTATAGCGGAAGTTTTATAATAAAACTGGTAGTGGGAGTCGATTTCCGGACGCTCTTTTTATTAAATGCTCTACCCAAAATCCTACATGAGACAAAGTTTTACAATATATTAGCATGCCTCTCTTATTATTCATTGAAAGGTAAAAGTATCCGCTAAGGCTGCTACGAATGCAAATAAAGAACTATTTACTTTCATTATTAATACATGTATTAATATGTAGATAGCAGTAGGTGTTTAAAAGTTAATCATGTGTTAAGTGTCTTTGGGAAACTAATAGAGAATCTCACCATATTCGAAGTGTACAACCGTCTGAATGTCGATCGTAGAGTAATATGCTGTTACCTATATACGTCACCAAAGAAAGGATCATACTGGCAATAATTACTCAAAATATCCTGAGGTAGCTCGGATCGAAAGATATAAGTAAGTTGAACTCTTTTCAATCCATTCATTGATTCTTACTTTCTGTTTGGCTACTTTTCCGAAATTAGTTAAGGATCGATGCTATCGTTTTCAAAAGTTTACAATACATTTCCAACATTTTCTGCTGTTTAAAGGGTCAGTTATTGTTGTACAGCTGCACATCGCGTGATACGAGTCGTGATTATTAGTGTCATTTGCAGAAATAAACACTCGTATTGTTAAATGCTATACAGCTGTCAAGCTTTATTGTGTTCGCCATAGTAGTACACATTCTCATTGATCTACTGACAATAAACAATCATAAGTGACAAAGCAACGGAAGATCTAATGATTTTTGAATAATGTCCACTAGTGATGTCAATCATCATACCAAATAAATTATTCAGAACTCGCCACACTTTCTGCTTATTGAAATTCACTATTTTCTGATAATCTGACTGAAGTATACAGCAGTGATCACAAATACTCATATTTAAGAAACAAAGCTTCTCAATTCGTTCCATAGGCTAGCACATGACCCACTTACCTCCTTGTTCTATTGGGTGATTAACTCCACTTTATTTTCACTTGTTATACTTTTGCTCTTATTAAACTCTAAATCATATACGTAATCCTCTTAACACCCCGTCTTTCTAATAGAAAATTTAAACTTCCTTCAACTTACAAGCAGACTTTAATTTAACCGTATTCTCATAAGGTAGGAAAGGAAGCAATGGGTAATGGGCAGATGGTAAATGCCTCAGGAGACATGATTCTCTGAAATCTTTCAAATCTAATACGTTTCTTTAACGGAAAATTAACGGTATCAGCAGTCACTTGAATTAGTTTAAATAGCGTAAACTGATCTCTGTCAAACAATACATTTTATTTTATCTCGTCTGCGAAGCACGTATAAGGTAATAACTGTAAATTTCGCGTTGTCGACAAGGTAGGTACCCATATTTTCGACACTCATCATTTTTGGTATATAAAAATATTTTGTTCATTAAAATACACTACATAGCAAATTAATTTCTTCTCAACTTACAGTATATTTATTCGTCATTCTGTAGTCTTCTCGGTAGCAGAACTTCTTTAATTCTATAATAGACATCAACCACAATGCATACCATCAAAGTTTGAATTCCTTCTGAATTGATGGTTCTTCCATAACAGTATTCGATTAGCAGGTCAGGAAGCTTGATCTTAATAAATGAAGTGGTATTAGTTTTTCTACTGTCTCCTATTGTATACACTTTCTAAGCTACATCTGTGTAATATAATGATTCCCAGACTCCTTCCTTTACATTCAAATCAAAAGTGAGTTGCCACAATTATTTTCCTTTCCGTTGTGTTAGACAACTTCTTTCTCATTTGTATATCACAGATGTACATTATTAGTATTGGTGTTGTTTTGTATGCGTAAGTTATTTCTTGATACCAAATATGAGTTGTCAACATCATGTTATGTTTAATGTGCTGAACAATACATAACATTTTCTATGTTATGAATAGCCGGGCAGTGAATCTTGTCTGTAAGATCTTTCTTACATTGCATATAAGTGTATCGCTAGTATCAAAGTAAGTTTCAATGCTAAACCATTGTTCAGTTTCATTTTTTAAGATACTTTCCTTCTCTCCAGCCTTTATTTTGTCAGAAGCTTACAGAACACTGGCATCAAACTTTTTGCATGCATAATCTTTAACACTTTTTCTCGTGTGCTTTTCTCAACTTTAGTGAGAAGAGAGGCCAGAATCGTGTTGTTAGAATTACATAGCAAAATTAAATGAACGTGAATGAAAATTTAGTTTAATTTCCCACGAGAAAGTTCTCTAGGCTAAAGGAGATACATGATTAATAAAATAATAACGGACGTAATACTGTTACTAGTACTATTTAAATCACAATATACCTTAGTCAGAAGAAAATAAAGATTTGTGTATATATAAGAACTGCAATGCTGAAAGCTTTTTTGTGACAAAGAAGTACAATAAGACAATAAACACTTATCATTGTATACGCCTGTTGTTCTACATAAATAAAACTACACATGCTGAGTTTGCTAATTAACCCTTAAAGGATCTTATGGTACAATATGTACCATACGGGTGTTTCATGGTACATTGCGTTATAACTCTTCTATTTGAGTCTTTTCGTCAGTTTTTTTTTAAGTCCAGAGGCATTGTAGAAGACGTTACGTGTGGTTTCACGCCTTCCTGTGTCGAGACAATGTTTTATTTTATTAAGCCTATGTTCATTATTTTTTGGCGGGCTTATTTTTGCAAGTATAAGATTGATATTTTGTACAAACATTCAGTATACCGAGTAGTATTTACCAGGTTTTTTTAAATTTCTGCGTTAGCAGAAGGGGGGTACAGGGGGCAAAAGGGTAAAAAAAAGATATTTTTACCAAAAAATCTATTTGTCACTATTTTTACGCCTCAGATACATGATGGAGACACGTAAGTGGTACCGTCTGAAAGGCAGTTCTATTCTAAAGAGAATGATGTGCAAACCATGATCCTAGGGTAATTAGAGATGTCTCAGGAAATTTTTTACCTGAGATCAGAGTCTTTTGCAGTAATTGTGGGGATTCTTGATAAAATTTCTCCCGCCCTTATTATTCAAGATAGAAACTTGAAATTTAGCACACACACTTATTCTATTAAGTAGTATTTGTCAAACGTTTTTGATATCTATATGTTCACACAGGGCCGTTCCACAGGGGCCCAAATTGTAAAAAAAATATTCCCCCAAAATGTTTCCTTTGATCTCAGTTTTTTCCTCTCCTGGTATATGGTATGGGTATATAAGTGATACCAGTTCAAAGCCTGTTTCATTCGGAAGAAAATGAGGTATGAACCATGATACTAGGATAAATAGCAACGATACAATAGCTACTTGACTGAAAGTCTAAAAAAATACTACCAAAACCCAAGATCCTTGGCATTAGGTCCAATTTCTACTCGGGTGATTATTCCGGATAGGTATTACGCTCTTTAGGACTTAAAAACTTCTTGCCTTTTATAAATTCAACTGTACTAATAAGTTTATTACTCATTGATTGAAATTGGTCAAAATGACTGAAGAGGTTTGGCTTCCATAATTCTAGGTAACTATAGAAATGAGTTTAGTTTTAACCACAAGTATAACATTATTTGAAAGATATATAATTAATGACAAACCATTTTCAAAGTGTTATAATGTTTACGAGATTTATATATCAAATACTTTAAACTTTCAAACTTTTCCTTTTAGTATTAAAAAATAGTTTATTTGACATTGAACTAGAATTACTTCCGTGTAACGTGGGTTCCTGTCACCACGGCATGGCGCGTCCTCAGGTTGCGGATCGAGGAGAAGGCCTCTAGATATAGAGGTTAGCTGCGAATATACTGAATAAGCAGTCGCGGACAGACGACTAGGAGTGGTCCTCCAGCTTGGGGGTTTGGGTAAGGCTAACACCCTCATCCTGTAAAAAAAGGTACTTGTTCAGAAACATTCACAAAAGCCTCGGACAAGGACTGATAACTTGGCACGACATCAGCAAAAGAAAATGGACATGAGATTTGGAACATGGAATATTAGAAGTCTTTATAGGGCAGGCGCGTTAAAATCTGTAACGAGTGAGTTAGAGAAATACAGGATGGACTTAGTAGGAGTTCAGGAAGTTAGGTGGGAAGGAAATGGATCTGAGAATTCCGGAAATTTTACGTTCTTTTACGGGGAAGGAAATAAAAATCACCAGTTAGGAACAGGGTTTTTCGTTCACAAACGAATATTACCAGCAATTAAACGGGTTGAATTTGTTACTGACAGACTCTCTTTTATTACTCTTAAGGGACGGTGGTGTGATATTATTGTTTTAAATGTACATGCTCCAACTGAAGATAAGGATGACGATATAAAAGATAGTTTTTACGAAGAAGTGGAACGGATATTTGACCAACTCCCGCGATACCATATGAAGATTCTATTAGGGGATTTCAATGCGAAGGTAGGACGAGAGGATATTTTCAAACCGATTATAGGGAACGAAAGTTTGCATAAGGAAAGTAATGACAACGGTGTTAGACTCGTGAACTTTGCAACATCCAAAAACCTAATCGTGAAGAGTACAAAATTCCCACATCGTGACGTTCATAAATACACTTGGACATCACCAGACGGAAAAACACATAATCTAATTGATCCCGTTTTAGTAGATAGAAGAAGACAATCTAGCATAATTGACGTCCGGTCGTTTAGAGGGGCTGATTGTGACACTGATCACTACCTGGTAGTAGCGATAATACGGGAGAGATTATCGTTGAATAAAGGTAATATTCAATGTCCGAAAACGGAGAGATTTAATTTAAAGAAATTAGAAGAGAGCCAGGTAAGAGAGGAATACCAGATTGAAGTTTCGAATAGATTCTCGATCTTAGAAGACTCGGAGTGCACTAGTGTTGAGGATACTTGGATTGAAATTAGAGATAGCATTAAAAGTTCAGCAATAGAAAAATTGGGACACGCGGAAATACGTAGGAACAAACCATGGTTCGACCAAGAATGCATTAAACTAGCAGAGAAGAGAAAACAGGCAAAATTACGGTGGCTACAAAATCCGAATGAAATAACTACACAAAATTTCGCAGATATCAGGCGGGAAACTTCCAAAACTTTTAGAACAAAGAAACGCGATTGTCTGAAAGCTCAAATTAAGGAACTTGAAGATAATAGTAAAAATAAAAATATTCGGGACATGTATAAGGGGATCAGCGAATTTAAGAAAGGCTATCAACCTCGTGCTTATATATTAAAGAAATCTGACGGAACAGTTCTCACTGATACGGATAGCATCTTAAATAGATGGAAAGATTTCTTTGACGATTTGCTGAACACGCAGCCAAAAACTAATGTGCGTGGAGAAAAGGAGATACACACCGCAGAACAATATATTCCAGAACCCAATCGAATAGAAGTGGAAGCCGCTATAAAGAAATTAAAGAAACACAAATCTCCGGGTGTAGATGAAATTCCGGCTGAGTTAATTTTAGCTGGAGACGACAAATTGTGGAACAAGATACACAAACTCATTCTCCTTATCTGGAACAAGGAAGAATTGCCACAAGAGTGGAAAGAGTCAATCATTGTTCCAATTCACAAGAAAGGCGACAAAACTGACTGTAATAATTATCGAGGCATTTCTCTTCTGTCAACATCCTATAAAATACTTTCAAATATTCTGTTAGCAAGATTGACCCCATACGCAGATGAAATTATTGGATATCATCAGTGCGGATTTAGACGAAATCGATCAACTATCGACCAAATATTTACCATTCGCCAAATACTCGAAAAGAAGTGGGAATACAATACCCCGGTACATCAACTATTTATTGATTTTAGAAAGGCTTACGACTCGGTTAGGAGAGAAACATTATACAACGTTCTTACAGAACTTGGAATACCGAGAAAGCTAATTAGATTAATTAAGATATGTTTAAGTGAATCCCAAAGTAAAGTCCGGGTAGGAAAATTTTTGTCCACGAGCTTCCACGTCAAAAATGGCCTGAAACAAGGAGATGCATTGTCGCCATTATTATTTAACTTTGTGCTGGAATACGCCATAAGGAAAATCAAAGATAGCAACCAGGGCCTAGAGTTGAACGGCATTCACCAGGTTATGGCATATGCTGATGATGTAAATTTAATAGGGGAGGATAGAAGAACAGTAGAAATAAATGCAGAGATCATATTAAACGCTTGCAGGGACATGGGTTTAGAAGTAAATGCAGAGAAAACTAAATACATGGAAGTGCGTCGGGACCGTAATACGGTAAATTGTGGAGGCGTTAAAATATTAAATAATGCTTTTGATAAAGTGGATACTTTCAAATATTTAGGATCAATATTAACAGACGAAAATCATATTCACGAAGAAATTAAATGTCGACTAAAAGCAGGGAATTCATGTTACTACTCGGTTCAAAATCTCTTGTCGTCGCGAATTCTGTCGAGGAATTTGAAGCTTAAAATATATAAAACGATAATCATGCCTGTTGTTCTGTATGGTTGTGAAACATGGTCGCTTACTCTGAGGGAAGAACATAGACTGAAAGTATTTGAGAACAGGATCCTGAGAAGAATATTCGGACCCAAGAGGAACGAGAATGGGGAATGGCGGAAGCTTCATAACGAGGAACTACATAGTTTATACGGCTTACCCAACATTGTTAGGGTCGTCAAGTCTAGGAGGCTTAGGTGGGCAGGTCATGTAGCTAGAATGGAAGAAAGTAGAAACGCTTTCAAAGTCTTGACTGGTAGACCCATAGGAAAACGACCATTAGGAAGACCTAGGCGCAGATGGGAGGATAATATTAAGATGGATCTCGCAGAGATAGGAATACAAAGTAGAAACTGGATGCAATCAGCTAAGGATAGAAGTCAGTGGAGAGCTTTTGTGAACGCGGCACTGAACCTCCGGGTTCCATAGGCCATAGAGTTAGTTAGTTAGTTAGTTACTAGAATTACTTAATAGCTTGCGGAATTTTTATCTTGTCTTAACTAATATTTCGGGTTTCATTTCAGATGGCGCAATATATACGTCTGTTTCAAAGCACTGTCAGTCTCCATATTACGTTCCACATGTCCCACTGTATCCGAAATCCTTCTGGTAAGCAATTTGCTAATATTAAAAAAAACATTAATAAATACAGTAAGTCTTAAGTGTGAAAACATTAGGTCGTTTGTCTAAACTTATATTTCTAACCTCAATCCTACTGTGTGAAAATTATTCTACATGAAATATAAAAGCATCTTTTCAAATGATACTTAAATTATTCTTTACGTTTATCATTAGTAAATATTTTATTTCCCGTTTGAATTGATTGTGTTTTATTGTGATGCTAGTGTATGATGACCGAGTTTTCATTGACAATAAATATTGAGCATCGGATTTACGGCTAGACAAGCATAGAAAAGTGTCTGCGAAACAGAACTCAGAGAAATCAACATTTTGGAAAGAAGTAATTCAACATTTAGAATAATTTCGTTCGTGAACAGCGTATGACTGGGTGTGACGTGTCGCACCAGGTGGCCTACGGCAACAAATTGTCTAGGACAGCAAAATCCATCAAACACCGACAGTGAATATTCAATTCTTGTAAAATGTAATAGATTGTCTCTTACGATCCTCTACTTCACTAAGTATTTGCGATTGGTCCAGGAAATGAAAATATAAAAAGGGTGAAACTACCTAAATTAGATAAGATTTCGCGTTTCACTGGAGTCGCATCAGTTTCCGAATTTTAGTCGCAACGGAATATCAAGTTTGGATCTTCTCAACGAAGCGTATGTCGACGTTAAATTTGAACTAGCAGATCAATATGTAACCGAAGTAGTTTGGTTCAATAGTAACAATTTAAGTGGATAAAGTGAACGGATATCACTGAACCTCATTTTATGTTTGACTATTTATCAACCGAGACAGAGGTCAGTATCAAAAAGTCAAGTTTGTTGCAGGTTAATATTTTCTCAGTATAAATCATACTGAGTTTCCTGAACGTAAAATCCATATCGTATCCGATAGGTTTAGGAAACTAATACGTCTTAAAGTAAATTGAACTTGTCGAATATTGTTACTGACAAATGAGATGTGTCTTTAAATAACAGTGTAATCAACAAAACTAGAATATAGACTGAAATTTCAATCAGCGATAGCATACTAGTAACTGTTTCTGCCGCATGTATTATTATAGACTTACACCACTAGACATGCTGAAAATAGTTGCATTCCAGAACGTGAAGACGACAGTCTTGATAACAACTTCAATAGTGCCACCTGGGAATCTGTAAAATTACCATCATGAGAGTGGTATTTCCACTAGGAATCAATATGCAGCTACTGACAACCTTCATCCGGTAGAAATATCATTAAATGTCTGTCAATAGTCTGCCAAATGTGACTTTTGTTTGGCTTAGCTTTCCATAAAATATGTACCATTGTTCTATTACTTAAGCGCCTGTGAACGAACGAACTGTGAACGAAAGAACGAACTGTGTTGATCAATGAACGCAGTCCGTAGAATGTCATGTTTAATTGCTTTCGTACTCGCATCAACGTATATTCTTAATTTTAATTATTCCTAGTGCAGAAGATTATAACTTTCTCCATTAGTCTATTGATTTCTAATCTGCTTTGCATTTGTCGTCTAATTCTGCTATAAAGACAGCTTTATAACATCCGATATGTTGCAAATCTCTTAACATCACATTCAGTTACTATTGTTACTGCTGTTTAACTGTATCTGTTTGCTCGAGACTCTAACACTCTTAAAAGCAGACACGTAACTTGCTATTTTCAAGAAGCACGTATCCAATTATTTTTTTAATGTCGGTATTAAAGGAGGTGAAGGACCAATTTCTATAACTGTTGTTCAGTATTTATGAATGATCAGCAAAACAGATGAACCGCTTGAAATGATTTGTTTTCTACTAAATTGTATTTAGCACTTGGGTTTTTATAATGTTACATTCGTTAGCATGTATATCGTAAGAGGAAAGGTGATACTACGTATACAAACATCTTGTTTTAGAATACTGAGCAAATCTTCCATCGTTCTCACATATCCGCTTTGAAGGGAAATGGGAGCATGTTCCAAATACGTGGCCAATATGTAAAAGTGACATCGTGATTGTCTGTCTGACCATCACAAGAAAATGAATGAACTGTTTGAAATGAATATGTGAAAACATCTAGTACTTACAAAAAATGCTTAGTATAGGTCCGAGGATTAATTACGCCTAAATAATTTCGAGTGGAAGTGTACACTAGCAGAGAAGTAATAAGGATTTTAAGTTTAACATTGGAAGTCATTGACATGTAGATGCGCCCGAACGAAAAGAGTAATATTTATAGGGTTTGGCCACGGGATTAACAGATTATTTTCCCCAAATGCTCGGATATTTCTTATGAGTATCTAAAGTGTTTAGCTGCTATGAAATTGGTGCTGACACGTTACAGGCTGTCGAAAATACTATTCCTTATTGAGTTTTAATACTAAACTTCTCTTCAACCTCATAACTTCTCAGCGTGTGCGCTTCCACTTCTGTTTCATTATGCAGGCATAGGCTACCATGCACTAAATAGTGTCCAAGTTTACCAGTGGGTACCACGTGACCAGTTCTTAGTTAACTCGGCCGAGCTTTTATCTTGTTACAAGTTTTATTATAATGCATATCGTAAGTGGGGAAAGGAGTATTAAAAATGAGCTTCACAAAATATTGTATTTCGCGAGCCTCTGATTATAGGAACATGAAACTGGGTATTTAATCTTCTCATTACAAACTGTGATTATGTGCTCCATGGTTTTCCAAAATTCCGCTTGTGGCAAAGAAAGGAGTAGCTGCTCAAATTTCTTATTTCCTATTTTGTGTTCATATATTGGCAGTAAGAAAACACTTTAATTGTTTAAAATGAATCTTGAACATAGTTAGCAGCTGGATTCGCTTGGATCTTTATTTCAGTTTCATTGACATGCAATCCTATTGAAAGAAGAGGTTTACATATTTCGCAAATAATATTTTCATAAACTTTTTCTTCTCGTTCGAAAAATGGGAATTTGAACTAGCTTGTGTCTGCCTTTCAAAGATTTCCTCAGCCAATAATTTGATAGGAATTGTGTATCCAATGTTATGATTTTTATAACAAGAGTCCTTTGAGCCCATATTAGGTGTAATAAATAACTGAATCGATGTTCACGTATACAATTTCAATGTTAGTCCCATATTTGGATTTCTTAACCTCATAATAGAACTTATACATGACAAGCTTGAGAGTTCAAGTACGGTTACGTCAATATACATTGGTTTCGGTAACTTCATCTACTTTTTCACAATATTGAACAACGCAAGGTTTTCTTTATATAGAGAAAGATTCTTTAGACTTAGAGATGCTAGTAGCTTTCTACAATTTCCTCGTTGTATACAAGTATTAAATCTTGATATTTGCTGACGTTCTCCAATATTTTACCATAAATGATATTTTTGAGAAGTTTGTTGACATTCTTCCAAAGATGGGTTTTGGCTACTAAAAGTTTGCGTGCGTTGAATTCAATGTAACGAAGCCAATTACTTCGACTATCTAAACCATACTACTTGATGCATACGTATGCTCTAAAGCAGATTTACACTCCGTATTCCCCAATAAATACTACAGCAGATGGCAATGAACAATATCATTTGATTTATTTTTAAAAGCTTGCAGTAGTTTGGTTGCTGACTATAACGTGAGCGTTCACAGAAGTCATTCAGTACAGAACTTTGTCATGAAGCTCAGCTGGGTAGTCTAAATCTATCACAAGAAAACAGCCTTGAGGTTGATCTTCTGTACAGTGCATAATATCATCCTTATTGTATATCGATACTTTAGTATCCAATGAAAATCTCAAACTACAAGTCTCGCACGTGCCTGTACAAGTTATTGAAATTCTCGTATATAAGGTAGTTATAGGTTTATGTCGCTCAAATGTGTCTAGATGTCGCACTACTTAACAAAGGTTTTCTTACATAAAAGGAAATAACTGTTCTTAAAGGAACTTTCTGCGCTGAATTCGAATATGCACTCGGTTTTTCTCCATCATGTAGGATTTTCCCGTAACAGAGGGATTTTCCGGAAAATCCCTCAAAAATTTCCCTTTTCGATTATTTTACACCCCAAGATCTTGTCCCCTTGCATATACTAACAGAAATTATACCTAAGTATACTTTGATTCATATTTAACAAACCCTCCAAGTTTCGTAATAATCGCTTTATTCTTTCTAGAGAAATAAATATGTTTGTATGTATACTGTGTGTACTGTTTATTGCACCTTATAGTAATGTTTTCAGATCTCTTAAGTTGAGGTAAAACGTTTTGCTTTATTACCACAAACACATATATAAAATATAATACAATATAATTTACAAGTGTGACAATTTACAATAAACAATAATACAAATGTACCAAAAGGTCATGAAAAGACAATCAAAACTATCACAATATATGAAACTTCCATTGGGTTACAAAAACGTACACTACTTCCTTCTTTTGTAAGAAATATTGCATTTTCTAACAAGACCCCAACAATATTCCCCCATCATTGAAGGATCCCATCGTCCCTGGTACCTTTTCTCCATTGCCATTATATCTTGGTGGAATCTTTCCCCCTGTTCGTCGCTGAGAGCACCTAGGTTAGCAGGAAAGAAGCTGAGGTGGGAGTGCAAAAAGTGGATTTTTAAAGGCATCCTACAACCCAACTCTTTGTATTTCTGTATCATGTCCTGTACGATTTCTGTGTAACTCTCAGCTTTGTTATTGCCCAGAAAGTTGCGCACAACACACTTAAATGCTGTCCAGGCAGCTAGCTCAGCACTGTTTAACTTGCTGTCAAAGCTATCATCAAGCATTAATTTCCTAATTTGGGGACCAATAAACACTCCCGCTGAAATCTTAGCATCACTCAGGTTAGGGAACTTATCTCGCAAATACTTGAAACCTTCACCAGATGTGTCCATGGCTTTGACAAAGTTTTTCATAAGTCCTAACTTGATATGAAGTGGCGATAGTAATATCTTATTAGGATCTACCAAAGGAGCGTATTTGACGTTGCATTCTCCAGGTACGTAATTCACTCTAGGTTCCCATTCCTTCACTTCATAATGTTTGTCATCAGCTCGGCTATCCCATAAACATAAAAAACATTGGTACTTCGTGTAACCGCACTGCAGTCCTAATAAAATACCAACTACCTTGAGATCACAACATATTTGCCAACAATGGTCCTTGTAATTTATAAGATTTAGCAAAGTTGACATGGTGTCATAGGATTCCTTAATCTTCACTGAGTGCGCAAGTGGTATAGAAGGTTTTTTATTTCCATTATGTAAAAGGACAGCTTTAAGGCTGACCTTTGACGCGTCGATAAATAACCTCCATTCTTCTGGAACGTAAGGAATTCCTAGCTCCGCCATCAACCCATTTATATCCGTACATACGCACACATTATCTTGCATTGAGAATTAGCTTGAAAATTGAACATGCCTTTTCCTGTACACTGATATATTCGTTTCTGCATCCAATAAGTTCCACTGCTGGAGCCTTGATCCCAGAAGTTCCGCCTCTTGTTTTGTCAGGTGCAAATCACGGACTAGGTCATTAAATGTGGCTCGCGAACACAGTCAGGAATGAACGTTGGATCCTTGGATGTACATGTTGATGTCGATGGTTCATCAAGGTCATGATCATCATCAGAGTCTTTTGGCCATATCTGTTCCCAGTTGGTTGGGGGCTCGGGAAGTGGAAGTTCATCCCCGTGCGGAATATGTCTAATTGCGGATTTAACGTTGGGATAACTTATTGTGTATTTGCTTTTTTTAGAATGTCCCTTAACTACTGTGAGACAAAAATAACAATCATCCAGATGGTTGGTGGGTTCTCTCCACACCATTGGTACAGCAAATTTCATGAACCTCCGTTTCCCTTTGGC
Organism: Thermobia domestica; assembly: GCF_964235325.1. NCBI lineage: Eukaryota > Metazoa > Arthropoda > Insecta > Zygentoma > Lepismatidae > Thermobia > Thermobia domestica. The sequence continues at coordinate 317,093,194 of NC_137455.1, forward strand.
CCATGCAAGTAAAGTGACTTAGCACGACGCACAAATTATGTTGGGTGCCCAAGTTTTGTCCTGATCTCCCACACGACATCCGAAATATATATAATATGCTAGTTTCACCGATGGCGTAATGGATCTACACTGTCCTTTAACTACAAACTGGCCACACACATAACAAGAACTATTTGGTGAGTTAACACACGAACGCCGTCCTCTTGACGCCATTGTACTGATCACAAACTAAACTTCTGGTCTTAGTTGGGTATAATGCCGTTAAAATCAAACATGAAAGCACTCTTAGCAGCAAAGACAACTTTGAAAGTGAAGTAGTGTTAAACCACACGTCAATATAAAAATGTAAAAACTCCCTCACCAGGTGTCAAGAACACCAGAAAGAAAGAAATGCGCGGGGGGAGGGGGAAACGATACCGGGGGGAGTGTGTTGTTGACTATTGTAAATATTCATTTTTATGTCTGTGTTTGTAGTAATAAAGCAAATCGTTTTTACCCCAACTCAGGAGATCTGAAAGCATTACTATCAGGTGCAATAAACAGTGCACACAGTATACATACAAATATATTTATTTCTCTAGAAAGAACAAAGCGATTTTTACGAAACTTTTAGGGTTTATTAAATATATATATCAAGGTATACTTAGGTATAATTTCTATGTTACTATATGTAAGAGGACAGGAGCTAGGGGAATAAAATATCTGAAAAAGGAAAATTTTTGAGGGAATTTCCCGAAAATCCATCTGTTACGGGAAAACTGTACGTGATGGAGAGAAACCGAGTGCATATTCGAATTCAGCGCAAAAAGTTCCTTTAAGATCAGGTGATTTTTCTCATGTAACAAACAAAAAGTTTAAATTTGTTAACTTGTGTTATTGGCAACACCATCATGAAGATTCCACTAAGTAATTCCACTTCGAATACTCGAATGTTAATTACTGGTTACCATTTAAAATACAATCCACTTTCCACTAAGTAATTCCACTTCGAATACTCGAATGTTAATTACTGCTTATCATTTAAAATACAATCCATTTTGTTTCCATTAGTATTAGAGTTGCATTCTAAGAGAGACAAGCCTGTGTCCAAAATTTACATTCTTCTATACAAAATGTTCGGAGTCTTTCCAACACCTCTACTGTAAGAAGAATGTCACTCAATAGATAATGGACATGAAAATCACTCCACGTTTTGCATGATAACACCATCCATTCTTGCAGAACATTTTCGAATACTTAGCATCCTCACATTAGTTTCAACTTAACAGATCATCGAACACACCTTGAGATTGCGGTCTATTTTCTCTGAAATTGCTTCTATTTGCTGAGAAATTCATACCAAAATTTTCATTTTCTCTTGTCTAAACCTTACTTCTCTGCACTAAAGTAAGAAGATCATTTTTAGGTCGTTTACATCCAAACTCTTTACAAGTTTGTCGAGATTGTCTGGAAGGAAGTGCTATAAATGAAGAAAACGCAACTCTATCAAGTCCTAATTCTGATCATCGAACACGAACTATTTTGATAAAGCTGTATATCTCATCATTCTTTGCTATCACTTCGGTTTTACTCCTATGAACCTTATTACCTTTACAATTGAATAATGACATACCGACTGAGAGTAATGTATTGATTTTGTTGTTTGTAAGTTTCACTCCTTCTCATTGTGTGAATCCTAAATGTTTTACAAACGGAACCACTTTGTTTCTAAAACAATGTTTTTGTAATGCGTCAATACCACGACAAACGTGCACTTAGGACATGAAAGATCTTATCAGCACTAATGAATTTAATAGAGTTGAAAAGGATTGTGTTTGAGTGACGATAGAAAATTTACTGATGGTCAGAGGGGAACAAGAAGAGAAAGCAAGAAGCAAGGCTTTTATTTTCTAGAACGTTTGTCAATTAATCAAAGTGCTTAAGAATTTCATTGAAACTCTGACAAATGTTTTGCTTAACGTTTTTCTCAGAATTGCAATCTTCACTCTACATGCATGTGTTTCGTAGCTTGGCTCACTTATAGGAAGTTATTGTTCTACTATGACTTGCTTTGAAGAAAGGAAGGGAGACGGAAGAAAACAAACGTAAAGAAATGATAAAGAGGTTGGGTTTTCTAAGGATGGCAACATTTTTTCGAAAACGAAAAATGAAAACGAAAAACGAAAAAGTTTTCGAAATAAGAAAAGCGAAATTTTTTCGAAAAAACGAAAAACGAAACATTTTTCGAAAAACTAGAAACAAAATTTTCTGGAATACGAAAACCGAAAACTTCTTCGAAAAACGAATTTTTTTTCGAGAAACGGAAAACGAAAACTGCCGAGAAACGGAAAACGGACAATTTTCGGAAAACAAACTGAATTCATTTCATTTGTTAGTACTTCCAAACTATAGTATACTATGCATACGTATAGGAAGTCTTATAGAACGGCTAGGTTCATCTGTCTGTCTATCCATCCGTTCGTCTGTAAGAAATAGCGAGTAGCATACACAGTTTTGCAACACGAATAGATTAATCTAATCCATTTGACTTTTATTTAAGCCAGAAGTGGTAGAGATGTATCGCTTTCTGCTACATTGTTGATCGCCACAGAACACAAACGGTAATATATGCAAAGACGCGGTTTTCCAGAATCAATTCAATGTCCCGAGAATATATTCAATGTTCGCCCTTATTACACTTGCAACTTAAGCTATGCATAAGTGTCGGAAGTCTTTAGAATGGCTTTGTCCGTCTGTCTGTCGACAGGTGTCAGAGCACAAACAGTAACAGATATTGAGAAGTCGTTTCTTGCGGTCGATTTACAGTCCCTAAAATAAGTTCGATCTCTTCCATTAACCCACATTCAAACCGTAAGTGTTTCAAATACCATTTTTTGGTTTCAATTTTTATATCTGTAGAACGAAAAGAGTAATAGATAGCGAGAAGCGATTTATTGCAAACAATTTAGCGTCTGAAGATAACATATGCCTATCCACAACATTCAATCAAAACCAGATATTTTTACATTTATTATTATTTCCGGTTTCAATACTGAATTACGAGAAATCGAGATGTAGTTTTTTACAATCGATTCAGCAACCAAGAAAGAGGTCTATCTTTTCCATTAATCCTCTATTCAGATCGGAAGCTGTTTCAAATAACCATTTTCGGTTTCAGCATTGATTGATATAGAACAAAAATAGTAATAGATAGCCACAAGTGTTTTTTTTTTTTCAATCGAATCGATACAGCGTCTCAAGAGTATATATGTCATATATCGTCTCAACCCACAATACTATTGAAAGCGAAAGTGGCTGAATTAACTAGTATATTGGTTTCAATACTGATTTTTATAAAGGAAAAACTTGGAGAAATCGTGATGCGGTCTTTTGCGACCGACTAAGCGTTCTAAGAATAGGCTCTACCTTCTCCCTTGATCTCTATTCACACCAGAAATGGTTCAAATTAACGATTACAAGTTTCAACATTTATCCCCAAAGAACAAACCTGGTAATATATAGAGACAAGTGGTTCACCTACAATCGATTCAAGGTCTCAAGAGGAAATGCCATTACAATCCGCAACACTCCACAAAGAAAGAAATGGTTGAAATTTATTACTATTTTTGATTTTATAGGTAATACTAATTTTCATAGAGCAAAATCGGTGAGAGATATCGAGTTGCATTTTTTAAAAATCAATCCAGCATCCAAAGAACAGATTCCACCTTCTTCGTTAACACTTTACTTGAACCAAAAGTGTTCCAATTAACCTTTTCCGGTTTTTAACACTTGTCGCGATAAAACAAAAATTGTAATAGATAGCGACAAGCAATTTTCTGAAATCAATTCAGGGTTTTAAGAGATCATATCGTCATAACCTGCTTCACTCTTTTCTAACTAGAAATGCTTGAAATTTACTACTACTTTCGGTTCCAATACTTATATTCATAGAGCAAAAACTATAAAAGATATCGAGAAGAGGTTTTTCTGAAATCGATTTAGCGTCGTAAGAATAGATTCCATCTCCTCCCTTGACCCTCTATTCAAGCTGGAAGTGGTTCAAATTAACCATTCCTGCTTTCAATCTTTATCGCCATAGAACAAAAATGATAAATGATAGCTAATAATGGCTTTTTGATACGGTTTCAGCATCCGAGGAACAGATTCTATCTGTGATCTTATTAATATGTTCCAACCAGGAGTTTTAGTTGTGCTACTTGTTGTACTGAAGTTTCAGTATTCAATTCGCATAAATTGGAAGTCTACCGTAGTTTTACACTGTGAAACGAAACTCACTTGTTTCTGCACAAAAACAGAAACTAGGAAAAATGTATCACAACCAGGGGCGAATCCAGTGGGGCGATCGAAGGAATGCCCCCCCCCCCCTCCGAGAAGAGGACAATTTCTTATTTTATATATAAATAAAACCCATTCCAGAGTTTGGTGCTCTTAAAAGTAGCTCTAAGTAGCAGTATTACAACCCACCGCCACCCCCAGAAGTCCGTCCTGGATACGCCCGTGATCACGACTCCCGGTTTCAGTATTGATCACCATAGAGCAGAAATAATAAGAGATAATAAGATATGTTTATATATATATATATATATGAATCCAGGATTCGATTATTGTCATCTCGACCGCTATCCCTCTATGTAAACCGGAAATAGTGAAAAATTAACACTTCCGGTTTCATAGTAAAGAGAAAACGATAGCCGGAAGCAGTTTTTGATATCGATTCTGTACCACAGTGGTAGTTTCCATCTCTAAGTTTATTGCAACTGAAAGTGATAAATACTTACTATATCTCTGGTTACAATATTTTTTTCTCATAGAACGAGAGAAGTACTAGGAAGCGATAAACGTTACTTTTAAATATATAATTTCATAATTCCAATAAAAGATTTCAAGCCCTGCCCAGTGGTATAGTGGCTAGCGCGTATTCCTTTGATGCACAGGGTCCCGAGTGGGAAAACATTGAACGTATTATGGTGGCTCGGATTCCACTTTAAAATGTAGGTCCACGTCTTGTATAGTCTCACTCGATACTGAAAAGGGACGCTGAACTTCAACAAGCAAACATATAAAAAATATTTCATCTTAATAGTATTCTTCTACTGAAGTTAGTAGCAGTAAAAACTAATACGAAAACGAAGACTCACATCTTTAAAATTTGAATTCTCGTTTGATGAGATTATTATAGTCAGATACTTAGTTCTTTGTCCTACTATATATAAAACCTCTTTAGAACAAATAAACCATTCAACAGTATTTTGTTAGTATTAAATTGCCTATTTTTGAAAGCAATCAAATTGTTTTTGATACTCACTTAATTAGTTATAGAAAATAAGAGAAATGAATGGAATGGGAGATCTTAGTGAAAAGTCTTTAGAATCAGCATCAGTACATATAATCACTTCATGTTTCATATTTTGTTAAAATCAATTGTTAAAAGTCAATTTATTAGAGAATTGTCTGATACTATCACGATCAGTTTAGACAGTCTTTTTTTACATTATAAAATATATTGTCGGGTTAACTGCTGTATCGCCGGACCAATTTTAGGAAATTTGCCGGGTCAATTGGAGAATGTATTTAAGTTTATGAGGAAGAGTGATTGAAAGTCAGGTAAGGGGAATAGTAAAAGCTCAGAAAGTGACTGTATTTGCTGGTTGTTTTTGATGTTGTAAGCGACACTGTATGTATAGGTGGATGGACAATTTTCCGGAGAGGTACACTTGTTTTACTATACGGATCCATAGATTGTAAAATGTACAGGAAAATTTGGGCAAATCTTTGATTGGCCCATTTCATGTCGAGAACAGAACCCAACCAACCCCTGCGGGGCTTCTAACCCGTTCCTACTACTACTTCTACCCGTACTCCTCCTCCTACTACTACTACTACTACTTATACTATGGATCAATATAGTAAAACTGCGCACCTAATAACATAATCTAACGTAACTTGATGTAATCCAACCAAATATAACCGAATGCAGTATATGTTGCTCCATTTTCGATTTTCAAATTGGTCCGGCGATACAGCAGTAATGCTAAATTGTCGATAACACATCAATAATCACTATTTGTAAATAATTATTATTTTTAATATTCTGTAAAATATCAATTTTACACTGTTTACCTTTGCGAATTATTATTTCTAATTTATATCCCTCAAGAATCGAGAACCAAACGTCTGTGCATCACAATATTTCGTGCTGAGCTCGCACGCGTACCAGACTCGTTAAAGTCTCTGACCATATCAACTTTGGCCAATATCGGACAAGTTTGAAGCGTTCTAATGAAATTTCTTGATTTTACTAAGTTCAAGTCAAAATTTTCTGGACAGTATTTTGAGAAAAAAGTACTGCTACCAGCTAGTCAGAGCATCAATGCAGCTGTGTACTGTCAGCAGTTGAGCAGTGTTCAAGAAAAAACTCAAGACTCTGTAGCCAACACTCTGAATCGCAAAGGGGTCCTCCAGCCACAGGACAACGCTAGTCCCCACGTAGCTAGGATGATCCGGGACACCATTCTACACTTTGCATGGGAAACACTATTGCATCCGCCATACTCCCCGGACATTGCACCGTCCGATTATCACCTGTTCCATTCCTTGGACAATCAGCTTAGAAGACGCCAGTTCAAATCCCTAGTAGAGGTGCAAAATGCACTTGATTCCTTCTTCGTTTCACGACCCAACAAGTTCTACCGCGATGGAATGCATGGCCTTCCAAAACGTTGCAAGAAGGTCTTTCTTGGTTACCTTTATAGTTGTTAAGCTCGTCAATATCTACCACCTTGCCAAGTTTGGTAAAAATTGGATGAGTTCCATCTTTCACGCTTTAATGAAATTTCTTGATTTCACTGATTCCAAACTTAACATTGATAGCTAATAACTCAGGAACAAAAAGTCTGTAAACCATAATATTTTATACTGTGCTTCCATGCATACCAAGCTTGTCAATATTTACGATCCTACCAACTTTTGTCAAGATCATTTGAGTTTAATCAAATGTGTCTTAGCGAAGTTTTTTGATATCACTAACTTAAAACACAAATTTGATTAGCAATAACTCTGGAACCAAAGTCGCAAACACCATAATATTTAACGTGTGTACTAAATACATCCCAGTCCATAATCATACTAATTTTGGTCGTGATTGCATGAGTTTCGTCAATACTAGGCATTATAAACTATCCTTTCATTAAATCCAAATCCAAGGGGGCACGGTAGCTGTGTTAGAACGCTTACCCCTTGAGCATTTCATCCCATGTCAAGTAAGTTCGTGGCAAACAACATCGTGTTCATGTATTTTCCCGGGGTACTCCCGTTTGCACCCGATTTTCATTTCACTAATTCCGAAAACTTTTCGAGAAACAAAAAATCATCGAAAAACGGAAAACAATTTTTTTCGATAAAACGAAAAACGAAAAACCTTTCGAAAAAACAAACGAAATTTTTTCGAGAAAACGAAAAACGAAAACTTTTTCGAATAATGAAAAACGAATTATTTTCGAAAAACGAAAAATGAAAAGTTTTCGAAAAACGAAAAACGAAATTTTTTTTCGAAAAAGCGAAAACGAAGAAAACGGAGAATGAAATTTCCGAAAATCGAAAAACAGATTTTTCGAAAAAGGACATTATTTTGTAACAAGTTTGTGAGGTGAATAGTTTGCAACCGCGTTAGAAAGGTTGAGAAAAATAAGAGCACCTATTTTTCGAGTTTATATAGCAAGGGTGTTCACTAACATCCTTACTAAGTGTCTAATTGTCCACTGGTTTTTGGTCCTTCTCTTACACAGGTATTCATGTATAAAGTAACATGAGTTGATTATTTTTTTATAGTATTGAGTTGATTTTGTTATGAACTAGTTTTACTATGTGTGATTATTATACTCGCCCTCGATAGGAACTTCTCGTGACTAAAGAGAAATAAGTCAAAGCTAACCTAACATAAATCAGCCAATCAGAAGAATTCGTACCTCCTTTATATATAAAACACCCTACTTACCTATTTAAGAATAAGTAGGAGCGCATATGGGAATTTTGTTGGGAGCATATGTAGAAAATATATCGTGTGCGTAACTCCTGCGCATCGACTGCACATTACTGAAATACGAATTTTTTGATAGCATATGTGCGACTTCTTTTAAGACAATAAGAGCCGTTGCTCTATAATTCTTTCGTTTCGATGTGTATTTCTCAAGCTTTTGAGCGCCTTTACCTCTGAGACTACTCAAGTTTCACCCTTGGACCTTATTTTTATTTTCGTGTCAGGAATCACATCTTACGCTTTGTCGAAATAGATCATTAACACTCTATACACAACACACACACACACACACACACACACACACACATATATATATATATATATATATATATATATATATATATATATATATATATATATATATATATATATATATATATATATATATATATAATGAACCATCTTTCTTGATAAACTATTGTAACCAAGCGATAAAATTTCTGAAATTGTATATTATGTAAATATCAGCGGAGGGACATTGTTTGCAATATTCTGAAAAATATGAAATATTCTGACAAGTTATGACAGCACGTCAGAACATTGCATATTTGACGGTGTTCTGAGATACCAAATTGCTTTAAGCGTCATAATGACCTCTATGTCTACTGGAAATCACTTACGTAATTCGATGTGTGACTTATCTCAAAATGTTTTCGACAGAAAGTGTCCTTTGAAAATAGTTCAGTTTTAAATTTCTTGGAATTTTATTTCTGATTCTTCGAAATACCTATGGCATATAATGACCGTACTATGCTATACTAAAATTATTGTGGTGTGCATTACCCCAAGAATCTCACTTGTATTTTTACTGTTTTGAAATTTCCAAAATTTGGTTACTTTCGATGTTTGTGATAGTGATGTATAATGAAAAATGAAATCTTTAAGTTTTACGTCCCACGCTTATGCCGGTTAGGCTAAAGGAGACGGTGATGACGAAAAATGAGTGAAATGGTGGAATGAAGAAAGTGGGAGGAAACGGGAGAACCCCTAGAAAACCCACAAACGCGGTATTTGTCCACCACAAAGTCCACACGGCGCGAGCAGGGATCGAACCAGGGACCCCACGCACCGGACGTGAACGCTCTACCACTGAGCCACCGCGCCCCCAGTGATGTATAATGAGTTTGCAATACTGCATTGCAAGTGTAAAATTGGAAGATTTTATTTTAAGCTACATTTTAAATATGTAAATAAAACAGACGTAGCTCTCCTCAGTTATGTTCAGTTGGCAACATTGATAACCTTTGGTATCGTAGAGTATTCCAAACGATGTCACGCTGCAATTATTTGCATAGTAAAAAGTTATTCCTTTTCTTCATTGGTTCAAAACTTACAAGAGTGTATCAAGAGAAATCATGCACTCTATATTACGTAAATATATATGGAGCCGTTACATTTTTTTCTAGGGTGGTGAATGTTAAACCGAATTACGTCAAAGAAAGGTGAATTCAAGATGAGTGAGCTTTCCATAAAGCTGGGCTTCATTTTGAAATTTTACTTCGATATAGGCGTAAAAGCTTTCCAGACCTGGGAAGAAACATGTACTATTTACGGAGAATATTCGTTACAAAAGCCATAGTCAAAGGATAATTCAATATCTTCTATCTGGAAATTTCGGTGTCCAGGATGAACCTCGCAGTACGGAACGAATCAAAGCAAAGCTCGATAATATTCTACCAAAATCGAGCAAGACCGACATGTAACCAATCATGACATCGCTAATGACCAACACATCCATAACCGAATTAGGTTAATGTCCGGTGGCTTGTTGTATCAACCACAATAATCGTGATTGTTATCGTATGTTATCCACCTTTTATCATCCCTGAGAAACTACTTTAGAAATGGTTGATGTTCGTTGCGTTTTAGTAGAGCTCCAGATAGAAATTGGATTAAGTAAATGCTTTAGAGTCAGATCACGTGGTTCCAAAATGTCTAGTTTTTTTCGGAGCCACCTTTCCTTAATTGGTTTAAAGATGGTTGTTACTCAGCACAGTCACGTGATTGCGATGCAAGTAACGGAGGAACGTAATAAACACGTAACAAGCTTATGTCGGCAACTACACTCCACAGTGAGTTAAGTGACATAGGCAAGCGGAGTAGGGTAGAATGTAAGAAACAACATATAAAAGACCATACTGCTTTGGCACGAAGCCAATTGTGTCGCAAATATGTAGTATGAGCCTCTGATAACTGGTACCATATCATATGGTCAGTTATGTTATCATTCACCTTATTTCAAGCAATGTGTTATGTTTATGTTTGGCGGGAACCAAAAAAAAGCTTATTATCAGCAATGCCTGACTCCAACCGAAAAACATATTAACCACTCGCTTATGCTCTTGGCCGCAATATTCTTGTTTTCAATTTATTCTGTGCTGACGACTACCGACCAGGTAGCTGACCGTGATTGTTTCGCCACTTTAGATCACTATGTTGATCCTGTTTTGCAGATAATATAGTGATTCGGAGAATATTCCATATACATTATGCAATCATTTATGTAGCTAGAGCTGTTGCGGAATGAAATTGAAGACCTTTCTAGCTTAGCTCAATTCCCGAACTTAAACATAATTCTGTAACGGGGTTGAATTTTGAAGACATGAATCCGGTCCAAATTTTCGACGCCATCAAATCTCTACAAACTGATTGATGTTCGGCACGCACAGTTGTGTAATATTCCACCTTCAACTGTTCAGCAGTTTACGACTCCAACTCACATGACATCAGTACTACATTGAGAGCAGAAGGTGGTCCAACGCAATGCTAACCTAGTAATTTTTATTTTCTTCAGGTATTTCTATAGCAAGACTATCCATTTCTTTGGATTGATTATTTTAAAAAAGAAACACTGACCAAAGCTTCAAATCCACTGCATTTTAAACTACAATATGTAACGGTTCGGATATCTAACATATCTTTCCTCAGACATTATAGAACATAAATGACAATGACTATATATATGACTGTTAAGAGAATTTTAAAAATTGTTCGTAACAATGACAATATATATGTCTGTATTTAGCTGTTACATATTACAGTTTAAAATACAGTGGATTTGAAGCTTTGGCCAGTGTTTCTTTTGTTATAGGTATTCTAATTAATTGTTTAGTATTTGTAATATTTGATAACTATAGCAATTAGGTACCTACCTCAAGTGTACCAAATTTTCATGGAGATAAGCTTCTAGAAGTATACTCCTATCATCGTCGATGTTCAAATTAATAATAAAGCATACAAAGCTAAATACCGCTTTGCTAAAATTGTGTTGTACAATGTGGAGAAAAGCACCAATGTCACTGTGAATATATGTTTTTAAAACAACTGTTATATGTTCTTGGTACACCTATTGTCTTCTGAAAACGTGCTTAAAATATGTGCGCTAAACTGATAAATTGTCGCCTAAGGAACAATAGTATACTTCGAGCGTTGTTTTAATTTCTACAAGAACTGTGCATAAACGTTAGAGAAGGAGATTGAAATATGTTTATCAAATCTCTTGGATATATCATTCCTTCATTCTTTAAAATAAAAGAAAACATTCAGTTAAAAATAACTAAAGGTGACATTCTTCATTGTTGTAGTTTTAACTAGAAGCCAACATCAACACTTACAGTCATAACTTCTATCTTAAAATTCTATCCTTTAACAAAGCTGCGTCTAACAAATAAAACATTACATTTGAACGTATGTGTGTATCATGTTTATCAACTAAAGGAAGGAACAACTTTAATATTTATTGCATCCCCGAAATCAATTAATAAGTAAGTGTTAGCAGTAATACTTACGCCAAGTATAAATCTAAAAATTGAATATAAACTTCCCAAACTTACATCTATTTTTGAAGGGCAGACGTTTATGAACCGTCATGCCTTGATGTTAACTAAACAAAAACAGTTTCAATCACTTTTAACATTATTTACAGCAATTTATTGCAATATTAAATCAACATGGTTAGTGGTGTCATTAGGATATTTATTTTGGATGTTATTAAATTTAAAGTACTCAATAAAGCTTATACACTCTTTATTTCACGCAAATGTAAAACTTTCACAAAAATGTGATCAATTTGCCCGTTCATCAGCTGACATCGGACAACAAGCGTATATTAGGTTAACAGACATTTACAACTCTGAAACTCAAGAAACGAAGACCCGGGATCATATTATTGGAGTATGACAGAATGTTTTTATCAAGGGTGGATAACTTAACGAAATGTGCAATATTTACAATTTGTTATCTGTTACGGTTACTATTTTGTAACCCATTTCTGCACCTAGTTAATAACGTTATTGGTCAGTGTAACTTTTAAAATGGTACGCTCTGAATTATGTTACGCTGAGTAACGTTACTCAATGGAACATTCTGCATTTTGGTATTGTAGTTACGGTCACCAAGGGATTAGCGTTACTCGAAATACCCACGTATGTCGTACCTGCTTGAGATTGTTAAGATAAAACTGGTTCCACTGAATACCAGTTCTCTCTCGAACCCAAAGGGTTTTGTTCCTTGATTTTAGCGATATGAAACGTATTGAAATTCTGCAGAACATTTTTGTGTAAGTAGACATATTTTTGTTATGATGAGTACCATTTCTATGTTTCTCTTTTCTTTATCGGTTACCTTTTGTACCTGTATTTCATCTTCTTCAATTCTGATGGTCTTGGAGTTACGCTTGAGTAACGTTTAAACATCCTTGGCGACAGGGAGTCTAAGGTTGGCTTTAAAAGAATCTCCATTATACTAGTAAATTCCACGTTTTTCAGTCTGTTTTCTTTTTCCTCATACTTAAGATTCAGTAAACACCTTAGGCCCTCAGGCACATGTCCTTTGAGAATAGCATTACTTTGATTGCTCTGTATTTAAAAAGAGGAAAAAGAGAAATGATCAAAGAGTGAAGTTTTTAATGTAAGCTTATTGATAAGATTTTTACTTCTTGTGATGACACTGCCGATAGTTGAGTTGATTTGGAGTTTAACGTCCTTTTCGGCAGCGAGGCTTTATGCGATGGGACCTACTGATTAACCCGGACCTACTGATTAAAAACATGTGCTCACACCGGGAATCGAACCCGGGTCTTCCAGGCGAAAGGCGAGTACACTAAACGCTTAGGCATTAAGGAGCTCACTGCCGGTAGTCACCATATATGCTTATTTTACAACAATCTTGCACTGACCAATGTGGTTAAAGCTCGAGCTCACTTCCCAACAAGGATCGAAGCCGGAGCTACATACACCAAAGTTACACATATATTGGCCCCCAGGGAAGCAGGAAGGACATTTCATTTGCTTGCAAGCAAGTTAGTTTATAAATCAAACACATATAAGACATCAGTGGCGTAGCGAGAAACTCATCAAGGGGTACCAACACACAAGATTTGGTACAAAGGATCTTCTAAGGGGTGCACCAATAACTACCAGTAGGCCTACATTTGAATTGAATTGGATTTTTTTAAATGCCTTTAGGCACCTGTGGCGTGAATGAGGAAATGCCCTGGATATCCTAAGTATCTGTTCTCGGAGAATCCTTTTGTTGAACTTTTAGAAAATTGACTTAAACTATCGATTTTGCAAAACTTCCCTTTGATTTAAGCCCAAATCGAAACGGAAAATTTCGGAAAGTGTTGCTATTTTCACTCCTAGCTTCTCACTTTAGGTAGTATATATTTACAAGGAAGGGGGTGCACGTGCACCTTTGCACCTTTAAACATATTTCTATTTTATTTTATTTTTGTAAACAAAAAAAAATCTGCCAGAGAAAGAAAATTGTTAAAAAGTGCTACCCATTCTGAAGACTATTTTCTTCTCATGTGAATGTTTTGACTTCTCATGGCAATGTGGTAATCTACAGTTTATTTTGTCTTTTTTTCTCCCTTTGATTTTTAATGTTCATTGCATTGTTTAAATGCTTAAGAGTTAACTTGCGAGAAAGTGTCATAGTCGAAGGTTGTACTACTTGTAGAACTGATATTAAAAAGTAAATAAAAGAATTATCATGGAAACAAATTTTTATGTTGTATTCAGAAAACAAACATAGGGTTCTTGCGGTTCTAAATTGCGGTTCTGAAATTAACATATCGCAGGCATTCGTTGATATAGTAGCCTACATGTTGGTTTTCACCAGGTACATTCGTGAAGTGTCCCCTCGAGATTCGTGTAAAATTGATTTAAATACAAAGTTCTCTGCTGTCTGATGTGTATTGTACTAAATTTAGCTGCCCATGCCGGTAATTGGCATATTTATGGGCCTTCATATAGCTATCCGGAATTCTATCATACCCTAGCATAACGCTCGGACACAAAATTCATTTTAGTTTCTTTAGATGTTACTCACTGGACATGAATATGGGCATATGAAAAACAAATTGGATCAAGCACTGCTTCTGACACATGTTACCATCCCTTCCGCCATCTTAGATCCGCCATATTAGATTTTACTTTTGGTTTTTCAAATGGAAATAGGCGCAAGTGTTACATCGGACATTTACGTTTACATTCACTGGTGTAATGTATTTTACCGTAGCTTGTACCATTTGGAAGGTATTACATGTTCATTCCCTCCAGCCACTTTGCGAATAGACATTGCAGGTTAATATCAGTTACGCTTACGTTTTTGGTGTTGACAAATCAAAACAATTTCTAACTGGTAAACTCCTTACAACATAGGTATCATAATCTTATTACATTTCCATGAGTGATTGTTATTACTTCCATGTTATACTATAATAAGGAAGTATTGTATTACTGTCAAAATGCCTAATGTAGATCCAGATACGGCCAGAGTTGGGTGAAGACCTACCATTTCCGTATTGACATCTGTGTGTCTGCATGTATATAAGTTCAGAGAATATTTCATCAACGATAACACATAAAAGATTGCATATACACACGGGGCCCTGCACAACTTTCTATTTGGTTCAATATGAAGTGCTTGACATTTAATGGTATATACAAGCTACGATAAAACTCAGTACACCAATGAAATTCCGAAAAAAGTTTACATTAATTTGATGTATCATTTGAACCTATTGCCATTTGAAAAACCGAAAGTTAAATCCAAGATGGCGGCCAAGGTTGGTAACATATGTCAGAGAAGGAGTACTTGATTCAATTTGTTCTGCATATGCCCATATTCATGTCCAGTGAAATCTAAAGAAACTAAAAGCAACTTTGTGTCCGAGTGTTATAGTAGTGTATGATTGAATTCCGGATATATGAAGGCCCATAAATATGGAAATTACCGGTATGGGCCGCTTAAATTAGTACAATACACATTGGGTCACGGAGAACTTTGCATTTGAATCAATGTTACACGAATCCCGAGGGGACACTTCGCGAATGTACCTTGTCAGTCTCCGTACAACTTGGAATCGCTTAACATTAGTTTTACGGGAAGGAAAAACGACATCATTTGGAACAACTTTCCAGTTTCGATCATCTGTATTTCCTCCTTATTTATTCGGTGTAAGAACCTCAAACTTATTTTGTTGGATCTTGCTTATCGAAAGGTTTTTAAAACTGCCTTACTGCCCCCAAAGTCTGAAATTCAGGGTGGGGTGGGGGCGGATGCCCTCCTGCCCCATTGACGCCCCTATCTAGCGGCTGTCATATGAAACTATCCCACGGCCTTTAACGTGGTTTTAGTTATACTTATTGCGAACTCTTGACTGCGAAAATATTACGTTTGGAAATAGAATTCATTTGCTGAGCAAACCTGAACCTTATTATTGAAAAAGGACTTGGATCCATAGTGCTCTGAACGCCTCATATATTACTTTTCTTCAATGAATTATTGACTTAAAAAACAACCAATTACATAGGCTTGCAGAAAATATTCTAAAGTTAGCACAACATGAAGTGTGCTTCAAACTATCATTACTTTACGAAAGTTTATTATTTTAAGATAATTTTATTAGTATGAAATAATAATCAAATTTTTGCAATTAAAAATCACACCCGCCTCCATGAAACGCGATCTTAGCCCCTAAGAGCATAATTAGGAATTTTTCAGAAGCAGTAACTCCGAAATGACTTGTTTTAAGGCTAAAGTAACCGCACAAGCGTATTTCTGGTAAAGTTCTAGCCTTAAAACACGTAACATGACTCCATTTGTATTTGAAATTTTGAATTCCAATCAAAGATGGCAGCCATGATGCTTGATAGCACTATCTGATGTGTCAGACCACTTAAAAGTTTCATCATTCTCCCTCAACCCGTTCTCAACGCACAAGGGTGGTGAGGACTTTTGTTTCACCATGCATATTGATAGATTGTGTGAAATCTCCACAGTAGGTAGATTTTAAAATCTACCTAAAAAGCTACTTACAATCAAGAAAGTACTTATGAGAATCACTGGCAAGAGGGTGTAATAAAAAGGGGTTGGAATATGAAATAAGTTGAGAATTACTAATCTATACTGAAATATTCTGTACGCAGCACAGTGTTATTAATCAGGATAAAATAAATGAAAAGGTCGGTTGCAAGTAAAGAGCAAAAAGTCCTAAGAAATAAGTTATTACATGATTTTGAAACATGTTAAAAATCGTGTTTTAAAGTGTTCAAAATGTTTAAGACATGTTTTTTTTGTCTGTGTTTTAAAACATGTTTAAAACGTTTTGAACATCTTTTTTATGTTTTAAACACATGTTTTGTTCTTTTTTTAAAAAAATAAAACTATTTTTTCCAATCCTTGTCTGGTGCCTAAGTAATACAAAAAATAATCATGTACCAAATTGGTCGCCAGGTTGGAATTTTCGATCGCCAGATCGCCAATGATGACTGAATATTTCAGTTTGGCGATAGACATGTGCATAAATTATATCTTGCAAAAAAAAAGAAAAGAAAAGAAAAGAAAGAAAGAAAAAAGAAAAAACTATATGATCTTGTTGCTGGATTTAGACTTGAGGTATCGTGGCGTGCCTGTAATATATAGCAAATCAATATATAGAAGTCATTACATATGCCGGCATGAAAAGGTAAGAAATATGGCGTTTGAAGCGAATAACTGACAATGTACAGGGCCAAATGAACACATTCTCACACCCAAGATTATACTTCAGCCCCTTCACCTTCCGTCAAACAAAATATATTCGTTCTTTTGTTGTTGTAAAGGCGAACCTGTCCTTTGCCCTGTCGCTTTGTAAAGTATAGCGATCTTTATTCTTTGGACAATAGGCTATCTGCGCACCATATTTCGATTATATTCAGCCAGTAGTTACGAAGAAATAAAATAGAACATACAAGGCAAGCCGAGCCGAGCCTATCGCCGGCCGAGCTCGGCCATCACATGTAGTGATCTTTATTCTTTAGATGATTGGGTATTTTCGCATCAAGTTTGGTTTAAATTTAGCTGATAGTTACCGAGGAATAAAGTACTACATACACACACACATAATTACAGTACATCTGGAGTAAAAGTACAACATCCGGTCAGCTTACGCCGGGAACTAAAAAGAAAAGTCCTAACATCAGGATCACAAATAGAACATACTATATGTAAGCGGAATCCACTTTCAACATCGCAATATTAATGGGGGGGCGCTTGAGCCGGGTGATGCTCCCTGACTACGCCACTGTCAGACATGACCTACAGCTTAAGGGGATGTCTTCCCATCATCAGAGGCTTCAGAATCTTCATAAGATAACATGTAAAATTTAATTCATAAATATCTTAGAAAATACTGCATTTAAGAACTGGTAATTTTGTTGCCAAAGAGTAATACAATTCAGATGACTGTCACAATTTTGCACCTAATTACTTGGATTAATTGTAATGCATTCTTCCGTATTGAGTTACTGCAGGTAAAGAGTGAAAAGACCACTTGCAAACCTCATGAATTACTATGGATGACATTCTTTGAAGAACAAATGCTGAGGAGGGGTGTATTATGACAATTTGAAAAGTGAAACCCGTGTCTACCCCTCTAGTTTCATAATCATTTATGTCTTGAGCAGTCTCCCTTTCCACTCCCACCTCCCACTTCCCACTGATTTCCCACAACTTTACGACACAACTATCTGAATGTGCTTTTTTGGCGTAAGTTGGTATGATTCACGTGTCAACAAAATACTTCGTAGAACAAAGATAACGATCTTTGAAACCTCAGTATGGAATGTCTTTCCAATTGCTTTTCTACATCTTTTGTTGGTTGAAACGGATGGATTCTCCTTCGAAGCAGTAGCTTTAATCTCTTCCACTCACAAATGTACAACCAAAAAAAGTCTAAATGTTTCTTATATATTTGCCTATTTCTTTCGTTTTCTGGAAGGATAGATTTCTTTTCATTTTATAATATTTATCACAAAAATGCACACAGTGCGATGTTTCTGTGGTTAGAACAGATTAATTGTGTGCAGGGATGGCAAAAATCAAGTTTTCGTTGTAATTTTTTTTTTAATAACTAGAGTTTGGTTTATCAAAACTCCATTATATATTTACCATACTCGCGTGTGTCAGTGTGTGACAAAAATAAATAAATAAGTAAAGTATTTCATGGATCATCACCAAATTTGAAAAAATACAAAGAGTCAAGAATTAGGAAGTGAGTTTGTTATTAAAATAGTCTTCTCAAACCGAAAGTGGTTTAAATAAACCATTTCCGTTTTGATCATTGATCATCATAGATCGAAAAACGTAATACGTATTAAGATCCGGGTTTCTGTTTCGTAAGAACATATTTAATCTCTATTATTAACTCTCTACTAAAACCGGAAGTGGTTCATTCAACTCAATATCTATCAACTCAACTCTTTATTGCAGTAATTTCTCGTTTCAATAAATATTGGTCTACATAGAGCAAGAGCGGTAGATGAAAGCAGTTTTCTCCATTCGGATAGCTCTCAAGTGTCTCAAAAGTGCAGTGGCGTAGTCAGGGGGGCTCACCCGCCTCAAGCTCTCCCCATTAGTGTTGTAATGTTGAAAGTGGATTCTGCTTACATGAAGTATGTTCCATTTGTAATGTTAGAACTTTTCTTTTTAGTTTCCTTAGTAAGTTTCCTTAGGGAGCTTGTAGTTTTACTCCAGATGTAATTAAGTATGTGTGTATGTAGTACTTTATTCCTCGGTAACCACCAGCTAAATTTAAACCAAACTTGATGCGAAAATACCCATTCATCTAAGGAATAAAGATCACTACATGTGATGGCCGAGCTTGGTCGACGATAGGCTCGGCTCAGCTTGCCTTGTATGTTCTATTTTATTTCTCCGTAACTACTGGCCAAATAGAATCGAAATTTGGTGTGCAGATAGCCCATTATCCAAAGAATAAACATCTCTATACTTTGTGGCCGACTCGGCAAAGGACAGGCTCGGTTCAGCTCTGTTTGTATGTTGTACTTTATTTCTCGGTAACTATTGGTCAGATTTAAATCAAATTTGGTTTCCAAGTATCGCTTAAGGAATAAAGATCATTATATATTATGTCTGGGCTCGGTCGCCGACAGTCTCGACTCGACTTGTCTTGTACGTTGTATCTTCTTTTTCAGTAACTACTGGCCGAAATATTTTAAACAGGGACGCAAGTGGAATGCAGGACAAAAATGTCCTTCTCTCCTCTTGCCTTATGTTTTCTTACTTACTTGACAAAAGTTATATTATTTTGCTTGGTGAATTCTTTTCCTTCAACCTTCAGAAAATCATGCTTTTGCAAAGCTCTGCATTCTTTTAATCCCCAAACAGAAACATGATGGCAAAAAGTTTCGGAATGTGTTGCTATTTTCACTGCTCGCTTCTCATTTTAGATAGTGTATATTTGCAACAAAAGGGGGAAGTGCATCTTTGCAGTCTCTAAATCCGGCCCTGTATATATATATATATATATATATATATATATATATATATATATATATATATATATATATATATATATATATATATATATATATATATATATATAGTGGCGGTTCCAGGATATGAACAAGGGAGGGGCTAAATCATAGCTTGCAGCTTTATCCAGTGTAAAGCAGAATTGAAGCCTATTTTAACCAGTGTATACCTGATCGTCAAGGGGGGGACTATAGCTCCTATAGCCTTCCCTCGGATCCGCGCCTGTATACAAGGGCGCCGATTTCTCTGTAAAATGGGGGGCCTCATTTAGATGGAGAAGGCATATATGAGGATTTTAAAACAAATTGCATTCAAATTATTCCAAATATTATATCTTCTTAAATACAATAAGGGGGCCCACATGTGCTTTGGGGGGAGTCCCGGGTCACCTTGGTTCCCCAGAATCGGCGCCCATGCCTATATAGAGGAAAGGGGGGCAAAGTGGATATATGAGGCAAAGCGAATAACGCAATTTACAGTCAACTGAAAACAGAGGGCAGGAAATGTTTGCCCCAGTTTATGACGTCACTAGTGAAATAAGAGAAGGACATTACTGTTTTGTGTGTACGTGTTGTTGTTTAGACGAGAGAGGAGAAAAAAAGAAAATAACCATTTTGCTAAAAAATTCAAGAAGTAAGGGTTTTGAAATATTTTCTTACTATTCCGTAGAATTTTTGCGAACACACTATGCATGGACAGGGTGGGATCTTAGCTATGTTATCATGTTTGAGAATTATCGTAAATACGTCGTCCATATGCTGTAGACAGTTTTTTGTCTCATGTGGTAGTGTGGGGCAAAGAGAATAATTTTAGAAGGGGCAAAGCGAATAGCGATTCACTTTGCCCCAAGCATAATGCAGTACTGTTTTAGAACATCTGTTTGGCACTAAATGTAGTATTGACGGTGCGTATACGTTGCAACACAGCTAATTTGAATATTGAAATTCATATTGAATTTGTTCCGTTAACACTCGCCGAACAAAAACATAGCAGTAGTAATAGTAGTAGTGGTGGTAGTTGTAGTAGAGTAACATCAGTAGTTGTTGTAGTAGTAAGTTGGCTTAGGATAGGAGTTTGGTTAAATAATCGCAGCGGCTATTAACGCAACTTATCCTATATTAAACTATGTAATTCTATACCACTGTTAAGAAACTATTAGTTTGATTTTACATCTTTTAAAATGATTTTAATTAACTTCAGTTCTTTGTTTCTTCGTTTCTCTACTTTTTGCCTCGAATCAATTTACGTAAAATGTTCCATACATGTTCAGTACTAATGACTACAATGGCGTACGGTGAAATTTTGTTCGAGGAGGGGGAAGCTTGAGGTCTCTACGTGCAGAGGAACTATCGAGTACCCCTATCAAGGAATGTTTAAAACAGAAGAGGGCGAAGAAGTATAGCAAGTCTACTATGTCTACCGAACCAAGTACTGGTGCAACTTTCGTAAAGAAAGTACCAGAGAAAAGAAGGAAATCTACCATTCAAGGTTCTCCTGCAAGAAGAAATGTTTTGCTGCGGCTATAGCTCTCCCAAATACATCTGGAATTACAAAGAAAAAACATTCAAAATCACCAGAAGGAGACGGTAGTTACCAATGCAAGTTCTATAATGAGTATTATTCAGATCTACTTAATGAAGACTGGATTCAGTGTTCTATTTGTCTGCCATGGTTTCACGAAAACTGTACCGATTATTATAAGGGACAAGACATTTACATTTGTGATCTGTGTAAACCAAGCGTGTGATGTGATATTATTTTCAGCCTTTAGCCTTATTATTGTTTTTTTTTTTTTTTTAATCTGTTTGCTACTACGTAGATTGTACTCATTAGGGTTACTATAGATTGAAAGAAACTAGATACTAGATGCCTACTTGATAAGAAAAAAAAAACTTCTATGGACTTGAGCGTTTTAAACATATTTAGGGATCTTGTGTATGCAAGCTTTGTCTAGACTTAATTCTATATTTAAATGTGTTAGGCTAATACTCACAAAATATTAAACATTTTGATCTTCTGGTAGGTAAAGCAGTTCATTTAGGTGTCATTCTTTTATTATCTTAGACTGTGTACACATATATTGTTCTTCTATACAATTTCTATTTCGCATATCTGTATTAAACCCTGACTTTTAATGTATGAGTTTTTGCTTATTCACTTTGCCCCACTACCATGATCCGCTTTGCCCCACCGGTGGGGCAAAGTGAATAAATTGCAGTAGTTCAGTAATTAAGCAATATCATTTATGTATATGCAATCCTTGTTACTATTGTATTGTTATTTGAAAGTTTAATAATCATAAAATATTTCCTCAAAACTTTGGTTTCCTAGTCTTAATTTTAGTTGCCATTTGAGGCCCTTGAAGTTAAGTGATCCGCTTTGCTCTCCTTTCCTATATATATATATATGAAATGCTTGTGTGTGAACGCCACCTTGATGAGTTTCTCGCTACGCAACTGCAAGAATACCTTTCATGTCCTCTATTGATCTTCAATTGAAACCGGAAGTCGTAGGAATAAACCACTTCCGGTTTCAATAGTCATATCCATAGAACAGGAATTGTAACAGTAAGAAGCGGTTTTCTGCATTCTATTCAGCGTCCTAAAAATAGCTGCCATCTTCTGTCGTAGGCCACTATTCAAACCGGAAGTGGTCGAAAATCAGAAACTTCCAGTTTTAACGTTGAGAGTTATAGAATAAATCTATAATTGATAACAAGAAGCTGTTTTCTGCAATCAGTTAAGCGTCCCAAAAATATACATTTCGTCTGTATTCTAATCCCTCTACTAAAATCGGAAGTGGAAGAAATCTATTACCTTTTGGGGTTTCGGTGTAGGAAAATTCGGTGTAAGAAAATTCGGTGTACAGAAAATTCGGTGTACGGAAAACTCGGTGTGGGGAAATTTAGGTGTAAGGTAGATTCGGTGTAATATATATTGAATATTAACACTTACGATAATTTACGACACTTCATATTTTAAAAACGAAAACCATAAAATGTAACGAATAAAATGTTATTACCTATTTGAAGGAAAGCTTTTATTTATTTATTTTCTTTCTTTCTTGAGTCCAATACATATTTCATGTTTTTTGTGGGGTATTACTATAAACTACTTTTCATCACACAATGAAGCTGACACTTTTTGTCAGAAATAAAACAATTACAACTATAAGTTCAGAGAATAGTTATAGGAACAACTAATAAAAAACACCTTTCCTATAGTACATCATCGAACATATACAAGGTGATTCTTTTAAAACTCACGGATTTCATTTGGGTCTAGAATTTCTAACTAAAGTCCGATTTTCATGCGGTTTGTGGCAAATGATCAAGGAACGTTGGGAGATTTATGGAACTATGTTTACTGGTTTAAATTAATTTGGGGTAATATCGGCCACGCCTCTAGAAAAGCAGCAAATATTCGCCACAGTACCGAATTGGAATTAGGTGAGGTGTGGTGTAGAGATTTGAGTTTTTTCGTTAGATGGCAACCTCGCGACGGTCAATAAGAAACAGGAAACTGGGCCGTTGTATTGAGAATTATGCTGTGCTACTGTATCAATATGATAAAGACAGAGTTACAACAATGTACCCTTTGAAGCAACGTGATTTTATCGTTAAAAAGTTTTTGGAGAACGGGATCTGTTGTTGCTACGCAAAGGGCATTTACACGCAACTTTGTCTCACGTTCTGCCCCAAACAGGAACATAATATGGTCGCTAGTGAATAAATTGCAGGAAACAGGATCGCTTCTGAGTAAGACAGGGAAGCATCGGACCCCGCTCTCGGATGTTGTGGAAGCTGTCAGTTACCGACTCTGTCACCCAAGAAATCTCTCTGTCGTTTGTAGCGATAAACCGGCTATTTAACATGTGATATATGCGTTACCACTAACACTTTATTTTGGGGGGCCTGGTGGCTCAATAGTAGAGCGTTCACCTCCTGTGCTTGGGGTCCCTGGTTCGATCCCAGATCGCGCCGTGTGGACTTTGTGGTGGACAAACACCGTGCTTGTTGGTTTTCTCGAAGTTCGCTCGTTTCCTCCCACTTTCTCATTTCATTGATTTCTCATCATCACCGTCTCCTTTAGCCTAACCGGCATAACCGCGGGACTTAAAACTTAAAGATTTCATTTCATTTCACTAAAACTTAATTTGTATTCTTCAGTTTCGCTTCAAATTTCCAATATCTCATTCGAACTGTAACGTACAATGGCGAATATTTGCTGTTTTTCTTGTGGCCTGCTCGATATTACACCGGATGAATTTAAAACAGTAAACATAGTCCCATAAATCTCCCATCCTCCCTTGATGATTTGCAACAGACCGCATGAAAACCGGACTTCAGTTAGATATTCTAGAGCCAAATGAATCCGTGAGTTTTGAAAGAATCACTCTGCATATACATATGTAAGATTTAAATATTTATTTATAAAATAGACATAAAATCGTCAGAACATTTTTGAAAAATCTACAATTTTCAACTTTAACCGTCTAGTAATCTACATTTTCTTTCTTTCTTTCTTTTTTCTAGGAGATTCTAGGAGACATCCTCTAAAACAGCATAAAAACTTAATTTTTAAATTAAATGTTGATTGGTAGCGATGGTCGCTTCGCTAAATCACACGACGGACATCAAAAAACAAATTTCTCGTCATGTAAGGGCCATGAAATGTTAAAATCCGTCGAAATCTACAATTCAAATTATTTCACGATCACAATTTTTCAAAATTTGGTATAGTAGACAGTAAAAGTACGTTCTACACAAAGTTTGAACTTAAAACTAATACGCTCATTTATCCTCAACGTTGAGTTTTTAATAAATCCTACGGTCTACTACAACGAATCTTTCTTTACACCGAACATTCCCCACATTGAGCTTTCCGTACACCGAATTTTCTGTACACGGAATTTTCCTACACCGAGTTTTCTTACACCGAAATTTCCTACACCGAATTTTCCTGCTCCCTGGGGTTTCAATATTAATTGTGAAAATATTGCACTACAGAAACCTACTTTGTTTTATGAACTTTTTTTTACTTTGTCGAGTAGCCCTAACTTGTATTTTCTTTTAAAACATGAAATAAGTCAAACTGGACATCATACGTAAACTAGTTTTACAAATGATTTACTAGTAGAGCTGGAGCAGGAAACTTCGGTGTAGGAAAATTCGGTGTATGGAAAACTCGGTGTGGGGAATGTTAGGTGTAAAGAAAGATTCGTTGTAGTAGGACGTAGGATTTATTAAAAACTCAACTTTGAGGATAAATGAGCGTGTTAGTTTTAATTTAAACTGAAGTAGACCATAGGATTTATTAAAAAATCAACTTTGAGAATAAATGAGTGTATTAGTTTGAAGTTCAAATATTGTGTAGAACGTACTTTTACTGTCTACAATCATTTTTACTGTTTACTGTCTACTTTATAGTGCTTTATATTGAATTGTGTTCCTGAAATTATTGGAATTCTAGATTTCGAGGGATTTTAACATTTTATGGTCCTTACATGACGAGAAATTTGTCCTCCAATCAGACACTTTAGTCCTCAAAGTCCTCCAATCAGACAATTTACCTTAAAGCAAACAAACTAAAGTGTCTGATTGGGTGAGAAGTCAACTATTTGTACAACTATTATCTGATAAAACCATCCTGCTTTATATTGCCCTTTCCACTAAGACTTTTTTGATCAATATATTTTTGCATCTTACATATGTATATACAGAGTGATTCTTTAAAAACTCACGGATTTCATTTGGCTCTAGAACTTCTAACTGAAGTCAGATTTTCATGCGGTTTGCTGCAAATCATCAAGGAGGGATGGGAGATTTATGGGACTATGTTCTAATGATTTAAATTCATCCGGGGTAATATAGAGCAGGCCGCAAAAAAAAAAAAAGTAAATATTCGCCATTGTACGTTACAGTTCGAATGAGATATTGGATATTTGAAGCGAAATCACATGTTGAATAGAGATTTCTTGGGTGACTTAGAGTCGGTTGCCATCTAACGAAGAAACTCAAATCTCCACACCACACCTTACCTAATTCCAGTTCGATACAGTGGCGAATATTTGCTGTTTTTCTAGAGGCGTGGCCGATATTACCCCAAATGAATTTAAACCAGTAATCATAGTTCCATAAATCTCCCAACGTTACTTGATCATTTGCCACAAACCGCATGAAAATCGGGCTTCAGTTAGAAATTCTAGACCCAAATGAAATCCGTGAGTTTTAAAAGAATCACGTTGTATATGTTCGATGATGTACTATAGGAAAAGCGTTTTTAGTTGTTCCTATAACTATTGTCTGAACTTATAATTGTTTTATTTCTGACAAAAAGTGTCAGCTTCATTGTGTGATGAAAAGTAGTTTATAGTAATACCCACGAAAGACATGCAAGAGGTAGTGAACTGAAGGCAAAAAAATTAATTTGCTTTTCTTGAAATAGAAAATAACATTTTATTCGTTACATTTTATGGTTTTCGATTTCACAATATGAAGTGTCGTAAATTATCGTAAGTGGTAATATTCAATATGTATTACACCGAATCTACCTTACACCTAAATTTTCCCACACCGAGTTTTCCGTACACCGAATTTTCCTACACAGAGTTTTCTTACACCGAAATTTCCTACACCGAATTTTCCTAGACCCGAGTAGAGCACAGATTATTTACCACTCTGCCCATTGAGTACTGTCTAAGCTTGACTAAGTCAAGCGGAGTAGCGCGTGTGAACAAAGAATTATGAATTAGGAAAACTAATATATAACAGTGGAGTATACTGGTTTGATGGCTTGGGCTACCACTAACCTTTATGACACCTGTACATTATTATTATTATTATTATTATTATTATTATTATTATTATTATTATTATTATTATTATTATTATTATTATTATTATTATTATTATTATTATTATTATTAATCAATTTGTAATAATAATCTATATATATAAAAGAGAACGTACAAAATCCTTTGTCCGCTCATCACGCTAATACGGCTGAACCAATTTCTTTCATTTTTGGGGGGTTATTAGGATTTGGACCCTAGATGGTTTTTATCATATCACTTTAATTTTTAATTACCAGTGTCTTGAGATAATTGACCATTCAAGTGTCCATAACGTACAAATCCTTTGTTAGCTCATCATAGCTAAATCTAACCGTATTTATATGCAACCCGCATGACCGTGTCACTCGGCGGGTTAACATAAATGACAGGCGATATACAGCGGAAAATAGCTTGAATCTTCTGTTTAAAATTTTTTAATTGATTTGCTTATTTTTACAGACACTTTTACAATATGCCAGCACCGGGATGACCGCAGCGAAGCGGGGCGGGTTAACATAAATGACAGGCGATATAATGTTAAGATTTACTGCAATCTTCTATGGTTTTTATCATATCACTTGAAAGCGAAAAAGTAAAAATTATCTAAGTAACAAAGTTTATTGCGTTCCGGGGTGACCGCAGCGAAGCGGGGTGAACGCTGCTAGTAATAATAATAATAGCTCTTCTTCTTTGGAGTAACGAGCAGTTGCTAGTTGGGAGTAGTTCCTCTTTAGTAACGCCTATGCTCTTCCTGCTGGTCTAAAACCTAGAGCCCGCTCCTTTGATGGACGTGGTCCCGGGACGATTTTTGGTGGAAGAGGTTGAAGGCATTACGATGGTTTAGATCCTACCTTAGACTGTTGGTCTGCATCTCCTGTAGTCTCGGTGCTACACCGGAAGGTTGTCAGTGTAGCTCTGGGAACACTGCTTTCGAACAAACAAGCAAATAATAATAATAATAATAATAATAATAAAAACAATAATAATAATAATAATAATAATAAAAACAACAACAACAATAATAATAATAATAATAATAATAATAATAATAATAATAATAATAATAATAATAATAATAATAAAGAAGAAGAAAAAGAAATGAAATGAAATTTTTCAGTTTTACCTCCCACGGCCATACTGGCTAGGCTAAAAGAGACGGTGATTATGAGAAATGAATGAAATGGTGGAATGAAGAAAGTGGGAGGAAACGGGAGAACCCCGAAAATAATATATTCTTTATTTCGTAAATTATCTTATAATACAAATATATTATTAGTGGTGAGCTTATGTCCGCTTTTGCATTAACATAGGTGAGCTTATGTCCGCGACCCGAAAATATACACCAAGTTTTGACTTATAAATATTTTACATAGTGTATATTGAAATATTGTCTTCCATGTGGCCTACATGTGTAAACTTTCAACATGAGATTGATTTTACTAACTCCCTTCCCCCTTTTATACTTGATGAATTGCAACCTCAAACAACAGTTTTATTCCTTAAGTAAAAGGAAGGCACATAACACGTAACCGGACCCCGCTAGTCTACCGTAAGCTTTTCCATTGTCTCAAGATACTGAATCAACGCCGGAAAAGTACTTTAGCTCCCACTGGGAATTGAAACCAAGGCCTATGTGGGGATCCACAGGATTCAGATTCCTCCCCACAAAACTTCGCAAGTCGACGAACATTTGTGAACTTTCTTACTATAAGTATACTTCTTTGTCATCGAAATGATTGACATAGCCTAAAAATTTTAATATCTTTAGCTCTATCATGTTTAATAAGAGGCACTAATTAACAATTACTTGTCGTCTTTTCGGGTGTTGAATAACACAGGTTAAATACTACATATACGTATTAGACCTGCAAAAATCTTCGGATCCCTCCAAACAGAAAAAAAATTCTGGGTGCGTGCCTGGCGTGCTGGCGTGCGTGCCTGGCGTGCGTAATTTATGTAAAATATTTCAAATGCAGCTTCTAAGGCCAATTTACAACATAATATTTTAACATCAATAATGGAAAAAGGAAAGGAGAAAATCAGGCAGGATTTATGCTTAAAGATAACATTCCGACATTCACTTTGTGGAACAACGAAAAAAGCTGGTAAAACCGGTCAGGGTAGCAGGCCACAAGCTTTGAACCCAGGATCTCCCTTTTGCGAAAGAAGAACGCTAGCTACTAGGTTATGCTCGCTAGACATACTAATAATAATAATAATAATAATAATAATAATAATAATAATAACAATATAGTTTGATTCAATATAGTGAACAAATTGGGGATGTGCCTGGATTAAGAATCAGCAAACAACGGTGAAATATTCCAAAAATAATGCAGATTGATAGCCAATGACGGGGCCATGCATCACACAATTTCCTAGCTATTTTGTGGGCTTTGTTTTAATAATAATAATAATATGATTTTCACAGGCTTGCGCCCACCATTCATGGAACAGTTCTAACATAAATTAATCCTACTCTTGTTGTGGACAGCGAAGAGCGCTATGAAAACAAAGCAAGATGAAGAATGAAAGAGATTGTCTATTTTCCCTCCCCTTTGCTACTTTTGTCTCACTCTGTGCTTCCCCCTGACCCTGCTATCCCCTTCCACCTGCCTTTTTCCTTGTATGTGACTGACTTCCTCCTATGATATTCACAGAAATCGATCTCTTTCTTCTCCCTGTCTCTACTTCATATTTGCAATAACAACATATGAAAGTGAAATATTCATTCTGCTTCACCACCTGAAGAACGAAATTCAATGTGACCCTCTGAAGAACAATACAATACATACCATGTCCGAGGAACTCTCCAAAGATCTGATAAGATCTGTAACTGATGAACACAATACCTTTACCAAACCTGTCTGGTCAACTGTGTTACTCATGTGGCAAATAGTATTTGTAACGAAATAGCTCCTGTTCCACACATTTTCGTTCCATTAGATACCCGCAGAGGAAAGAATCTCATTCAGCTGGTACCAGTTGTTGATTTTCTCCCACCAAGCGTGAAAGGAATACCCAAAACAGATTTGTTCCTTCAATTAGTTACGGTACAATAACGTTACATGTTCGAATAACGTTACGGTGTCGTAACAAAAATTGGTGTTATACCTTGTACCTACCTACATTAAATAACCAATAATTTTGTTACAGAGAACTATTTTCGTTACGTTACAGTTACGTTAAGTTATTTACCCCTGGTTTTTATTCTTAATTTGTAGCCTTTTTCCTTATAATTTACTATATTCATTTTAAAATTTGATTACGTTTATGAGCAGTCATGTTAATCGTTATGGGAATAAATAGAGTAGATAATGACATCCGCACTAAACTACAATCAATCAATCAATAATTGATTATCGGGTTTCAAGTCCCAAACTTGACGAACCAGACATCAACCAATGAGATTTTAGAAAAGATAGCTTTCCATCAACGACCACGACTATGAATGTATCATTGCTACAAACCCTAAGATTAAAAATGTGAAAATTGTTGTTGAATATCAATCGGTTTTAATAATGGCCTATCAGGTTTCGTGTCCTAAATTTCCATTTCAAGTCTAAAATTTGGTGGCTAGAAGTCTAAGGTTCAAGGTGTGAACAAGGTTCAATTCCTCAGATTTTATCAATCCATCAGCTATTTTTTCATCAATGACCTATGACTATGAATTACACCTAGAAACTCTAAGGTTCAAGGTGTAAAATTGTTGGTGTGATATATCATTTTATTTTAATTATTACCTATCAGATTTCAAGAACTGAATTCATAAATTACAATTTGAATTCACAAGATACGTAGATGTGACGTCGAACACATGTATCAGATTACAAAAACTAATCAACTTTTTGTGCGAAAGTTCAATCTTCCAAATATATAGAGGTATATACTCAAGTGCTAGAGACACATTTCTAACTTTTTATTTTTAGACAATTACCAAATTTAAAAGTGGGACGTTTTACCACTGTCAAATTTTACCATTGTCACTGTCAAATTTCATAAGATACCAACGTATCACTGTCTTAAGAAAGACAATAAAGTTCTCAACTCATCCGAATGATCTTATGATATAATAAAGTTTTAATACATATGAAATCAAGATCCTCCCAAATTGAATTTTTGCCATTTTTATCCATGCAAGGGATCAATGTGGACCATTCAAATTTTTAAAAGTATATACCCCAAGTGCTGTGCAACAAATATCGAATTACATTGTTGGCAATTTATAAATTTAATAGTGGACCAAATGTACTTCACCCGAAATTTGAGTGGGGCCGCTGTGGCTCTGTGGTAGAGCGTTCACCTCTCGTGCATGAAGTCCTTGATTTGATTCCATCTCGTGCCAAATGAACTTTGTGGTAGACAAACACCGCGTGCGTGGTTTTTCTCGGGGTTCTACCGTTCCCTGCCACTTTCTTCATGCCACCATTTCATTCATTTCTCATCATCATCGTCTCCTTTTGCCTAACCGACATAACCGTGGGACACAAAACTCAAAGATTTCATTTCATTTTTCCGAAATTTGAGAACAGTCTCTCAAGGTGCTCATGTGTAATGAAGGAAAATGGGACCCTGTCCATATGATCATACATATACGTGTAGAAGACAACCACTAACCTAAAGAGCAGCCTGAGACATAAGGAAGATAAATGATTAGTTCACAAAATATAAACCAGAATCCCCAGTTGTACCTCTTTGGGATAAAGATCAGCTGCTGATAGGAGAATCATGCTAATAATAATATCAGCTAACAAAGTGTAAACAAGATGAAAAATAATCCTTTAAAATATCCTCTATTAAAGGATAAAGAAGAGCTTAACACTAAATGCAAGCAAAATAATGAGTAACTCTTTAGGAATTCCAAATATAAGAAATAAACAGACACTGTAAAATGCTTCAATTACCTGTTTATTATTACATATCCTTCTCACATGAAGAGTGTAGATAATAACAATTATACATTATTTCCAATCAATCATATAGAATATTTCATAACGTGATGATGAACCGCATTCTTTATCACATTCTTCCTCCGTTTCGAATCTGTTGAAATTTCCTCCACATCCACTATATATGAAAAAGCGACATGCTTGAACCTCTTGATTAAAGTAAAAATTTCTGAAATAGCCACCACATACGCCTACTTCTGGTTTCTCCATACATTTGCCTGAAGAATAATTAAATATTTATAGTGAAATAAAGAACATCGATGACGATATATACAAATGTTTTATCAAAAACGAAAATACATAGCTGGTAAAAGAATAGTTCTATTTCTTTGTTACATGCGTATTCGGTAGAATTACCTAATCAGGAAATAGCATCAAAATAAAGCATTTATTCGAGTTGTTAAATCTGAGAATCATTTGAAGTCTATACACGTGGCTATTGAAGAGGCCTACTGCTTACATCATAGCCAGGTAAACAAAATCGGACTAATTAATTACATGATTTCCAATATCCAAGAAGCAACTTTACCATAAAGTGCCGTCGTGTAGGGTTCAGTAGCTCCTGCCCTTATATTCCAAAAAGCAAACAATTACTAATTAT
The DNA here is from genome assembly GCF_964235325.1 of Thermobia domestica. Taxonomy (NCBI): domain Eukaryota; kingdom Metazoa; phylum Arthropoda; class Insecta; order Zygentoma; family Lepismatidae; genus Thermobia; species Thermobia domestica. The sequence goes on from NC_137455.1 coordinate 317,125,439, forward strand.
GTCGTAGCTAAATTAGAAGTTGTTAACTAGAATCTCGAGGCTTTTCTAGAACAATTTATAAGTATGATTGATTTACAAGTACCCCATTGCAATTGTGAGATAAATGCAAGGCTAAAATCACATTCCCGACGAAAGTATCCCTTTGTTTCGGAAAATGTTTACGTTAGTCCTTTTATCTACAACAGCGTTTCCCAACTGGTGTGCCGTGAATGGGCCGCTGGTATGCCGCGAGGAAAATTATTAATTCAATAGCATCAAAATTACAAACGTAGAGAAAAATGTATATTTCTATTTTACATTTCTATGAACCTCTACTATGAATATACAATTTTAAGTTTCGTTATTTTTCTGTTAATTTTTAATGTTGAAAAAATATTTATCATTGTTATTACCATTATTGCTTCTTCATTGTTGCAGGCTATTTCGTAACTTGGAAATTGAAAATGTCATTCAATCTCTTCGACAAAGCAAACATGCATAAAAATTACCTTCATTTATGTTTTAAAAGTAACAGATTCGTTTGTTCGTTCGTTATTTAGTGATATTCCTTCTTAGTGAAAGGTTGGATACCGTTTTCGAAAAAGAAAGCGTATTTTTAAAAGCCTGAGTCCAATATTTCATTGCAATTGTCTTTTTTCTTAAATTAGAATGAAGAATAAGCATAATAATTTACCACGGGAGAAAACCAGCAATCGAGCTTTCTTCTCTGTGAGATGATCAGTAATCACACACACACCCAAAAAAAATACCAGTGTGTTTTATATTTACAAATAATAATATCAATAAGTGTGCCGCGAGAATTGAAGTTACACCCGTAGTGTGCCACAAGGTGAAAATGGTTGTGAAACGCTGGTCTACAGGATAGAAAGGGTGTTTTGCTACTGAATTTCCCCAAAATAATAAAACAAACTTTCTACCACTTTGATTTATCCCTAAACAAAGATATAACTTTCTAAGAAGAATAATCAAATATTTACTTTTGACACATAAACCTCAATCGTGTGTACGTCTGTTTCACTTCAAGGACAGCTTTTATGAGCGATACTTTAAAGTTATAACATCTTACTACAGATGTAACTGTCCATATCGCATTTTTTTCCTAATATTGTATATTCCGACAACTGGAACAAGTTTTATATACCGCGTAAGCTCATAGTAGGAATAGAAAAAATAAATGAACACTCGAACAAACCTTTTCTCGAAAGTGATTATTATGTCTCGAATGTTTGCTCTCCACCAAATCATAAATTTTAAAAACTTGTATATTTCTCTATCTGTTGACATTTACTTTTCCTACTTCAAAAGTTTTAAAAACAATGGGTTGAGACACAAGACAGAACTGAACGGTACACATCCGTCTGAGTCAGAGATAGATATCCGTGAATTAGTTTCTTCCAAACTAGCACTAATCAGCCAACGCTCCTGCAGGTAACTTTATTCCGAGGGTAGAGGGAAAGTATGCAGCTGAAAGAGTGATCTAATAAATTATAAATGAATCTTCTCAAGGTCGACTCCCCTCCACCCATGTAGAGGTCTTCCGCAAAGGAGGATATGTGTATTAAGAAGAATTTTATCACGCCGATTTCGGTATAGCTCTAAGTGAGGTAGCTTTACCTAATACCAAGAAAAAGAAATTGAGAGTAGTAGCATAATTGCAAAACATTTATAACTAAAGCAGTAGAGAAAATGAGTTTTATTCATTTGCAAATTTTCTCTTCGTTATTAATGACATAGCAAATAACATGAAGGTAGAGAGAATTGTATTATGCGACACATCTAAAATTATTGTTTCTATATGATCATGTAGACTGTAAATGTACAGCGCTATAAAGTTCAAAATTTCTATTATGAATTGAATTATAAGCAATGATACAAGGAGACCAATATAATAGTGCACGCGTAATTTGTATTATTTGTCGCCTAGTTTCCAGTATGTCCTTAGTTTGAAGTAAGTAATGAGTAGTAGTGACATCTACTTTTTGAAACCATTATTTGTCGGGGTACTCAATGTGACCTACAGATTCTGAACTGCACACCAATAATCTTGAAGGTGATAAATAAATGTTTCTTGAAACAGCAAATTCAAACTTCATGACTTATGGCGTATGTAAAAATGTTCCCTTTCCTGTCCCATTGGACTTCTAAAGTAAATTAAGTTCAACACCATCAATTTAAAAAATTAACCAAATGTTCTTGTACTTGAATCATTCTTTCATAGTTATGGTTATTTTCTTATGTTAGCAGTACGCTTACCAGCACGATTTGATACACAGCCAACTAACAGACAGGAAATAAACAAAATTACACTGCTTCTAAACACCCATAAATATTGCATCATCTGAAACGAAACTGAAATATCAGTTAATAGAAGATATACTTTAAAACCAGTTCAGATAATCGTGTCAGGTATCAAATAAATTAAAGTATATAATATATTCATAAGACCAAATTAAATATTTCAAATTTCAAAAAGCCTTCGATATGAACATTGCTTGAAATTTTATATTAAAATAATTATATTTTCATAAACCAACTTTCTTTCTGCATTTAGTAGATGATTTAAAGGAAAAATAATACAAACTGATATTGACGATAGGGTTGTCATTTCATAATAAATAACAGTTTCTTGCAAATAATGCTTTTCTTTTGACATTTTATTCACTTTGATACTTCGAATTATGAAACGCCATATATCATTTGTTCTAACAAAATTCAATCAATCCATAATAAAGTGATTAATTCAATTGTATTGACAAGAAGAATAAGAAGTTTCTACTATGCAAAGAACGTAATACTTTCTCGAATAGTCAGTCAGTGTTCAGTAAAGTGTGACATGGGAGTATCAACAGGTATGAAGTGATAACATGTGTGAGTGATAACTCAAAATCAAATAAAGCGTACTATTTATATGGACTTATAGTTCTTGCTATGCTAGTGATTTCAGGAATAGAGAAGAATCCAGGACCCCTCAACTCACATAAAGCTGATATAGTATTGATTAAAGATATACTTGATGCTTTGCGTAATTCAAGTAATAGTACTGTGTCAGAAATGAAACGATTAAACGATATTGTGGCTAGACTAGTGGACCGACTTGAAAATTTTGAGGTCAAGTTCGAAAGAATATCAAAGGATATTGGTGACTTACAAGACTACACGAATTATCTTGAAAGCAAAATAGAACACTTACTAGGGATGATACCATACCGGCACCAAGTACCTGGGGAAAACCTATATATCGTCTGAAAGCTCTTACCATGAGAAGTACCAAACCGTTTTAAAATCACGGGCAAACCCGGAGACTGACCCTATATGGGGTCAGTTTGTTGGTGTTTGTGACCCTATCTATGGTATATTCAACAGAAATAAAAATGAATATTACAATGTATCACACGTAAGCCCCTGAGCCCATCGTGTTCCTGTTTGGCTCACTGCTAGAACGTGATTCGGGTAAGATTTTGATAATATCACTTTGCACATAGACGTACCCATTTCTTCAGTGTTGCCAACGAATTGCAAATACAATGTGGCAGATGGTTTCTGTACCACTCGATGTATATCCATGAAAACGCGGCATAAACACCATTCGTCACTAGAGAGCCAATTATATTTAATCCGCCTGAAAATTACTGATGATGACGATATGCTTGATAGTTATTTTACTATAATCTGTTTATTGACAAAGTATGAGTAAATGTGCCTGATAAATTCGCATCTGTACATAACCACGTAAATGGATAGTTAATATAGTCATGGTGATACTATGGAGGGAAACCGCCTTGTGAATGGGTAGTTCGAGCGAAGCAAATGCAGAACCCTCTTATATGTATTATAAGTGCGTTGAATCCTTCATGAGTAATCACGCTTGTGGCGCCAGTGATAAATGTTACCTGTGTTGCTAATGTGAAATCCTAGATGCTTTAATGATGTATGGTATTTCTCATACGCTCTAGTCTCCATTGTCTGTATAGTTGTCGTCCTCAGTTTAAGGTGAGATTATTTGTTCCTTGAAGTTTGAAATAACGTCAGTCACAATCGGTTGTGTATATATACATGTAAGTATCAAAAGAAGGAAAGAAAAGTATGAAGCCAGTGATTACTGTTAACATTCAGGAAACCACATTAAGGGAATCTGGAAAAGCGATATCCTGAACATTAAAAATTTAGAGTCTACACTTCATCATTATTCGAAGACGCAATGCGTGAAGTTGTGACAATTAAGCTACATAAATCATTTAATATTTAAACACAAATGTCTTTATAGCATTATTAAAGAAACTTTATTGAAAAGAAAAGAAAGGGAAAGGTTGTTTCCCCTTTGCATTCTGAGAACAACGTAAATAGGTCTCATATTAGTGTAACATGTTTATATTTCACTTGCAATATCACTAATTTGTATATTTATGAAGTATATTATTATTAGATCAGCTCACAAACAAATTCACCTCAACAAAAATATTAAGAATATGCCTTTTAAATTTTATTAGGTTATTTTACTAGAAATCGCCATGTTAAGCACACAAGTATACAAACGTATTGTACATCCTCGCACACTATGTACAGCTCACAGATAACGAGAAGAACCCTAGCAGAAGTAGTGTGACGTAGGTATGGGCTCGCCCACTTTCCGCACGGGGGTTTCAAATGACACCACGGAATAGCACACAAATAACTACCCGGAGTGGCAGACGACATCTGAGTATAGACCACACCTCAAAAACCGAAAACGGACTTGACCGTGTCGTTGACCTTTCCCCGCTTCCCTTGTTTTAGGGTTCTTCTCGTCATCTGTGAGCTGTACTATGCACTCGCAGACTTGTAAACTTGGACCTTTTAACGCACACTAGGTGACGTCAGTTCCGGAATTAAGCGTACTTCAAATGTGCACATTTTATCTTTTGGACACGGCCTAAGTTAAAACAGAATAAATGAAAAACTCTTTTCTTTAACCACAAAGAAAACAGTATTAATCATGACTACTTTATCGAAGGAACTATTTTAGAGACACCTAAATTAATTAAAGATCTACGGAGAAGTGCAATTTGATTCTAAATTAACTCTCACTTATCATATTGAAAAGTTATTAATAATTCAAAAAATGAAATGAATTGAAATCTTTAAATTTTACGTGCCACAGTTATGCCGGCTAGGCTAAAGGGGACGGTGATGATGATAAATAGATGAAATGGTGGAATGAATAAAGCAGAAGTAAACGGGAAAACCCCTGAGAAAAGCTACACACACACTAACTGTGACTGAGTTCCGATCTTTAAATGTTTCCAATGTTTCCAGTGTTTCCATGGCGACGAGAGTTGGTCAGTCATCAACGAATCTGTGAATGATATACAAATCAATATTCAATTAATTTCTTCCATAGTGGGACGTTCCGTTAGTTTTATATTAAACAAGAGATGTATGAAATAATAAATACATTTGCCATCTCGTGTGATTGTTCGTTGTCATGTAAAACATAGACATTAGACTTGGGCGTTCGTTTCAGAGTAACCATCTTTTTGTTGTTGTATCTCATTTTCCTTGTATGGAGCGCAATTATGAGACACATACTAGATTAATGTATTTGAGAAATAACTAAAATCTGTCTGTGTCCTAGTATGTAAAGTTTCAAAAAAGCTATATTCTGTAGTTTAGGCAGTTCTATAGTTTTGTTTCTGAGTAATTTTCAAAATTGTAATCCTACATTATTATGTCGAAAAAACATAAGCTGCATATCAATGTACTAAAACATAAATAGAAGTAACCTAAGTTGCCTTTTAGTGAACAGCCTAAACTTGGTCTAAATTTGTTTCATAAACCTGTTTTTTTTTAACCTGAAACCATCTAATATAGATTATTACTCTATAGACCTATTATAGTCAACTCACGAAAATGTTAGAATAACATCAGTATTTATTTCCACTTGCTTTGTTAGTTATTTTCTTCTAAGCCAAATATTTGTATATCTTTATGCAATAGCCCTAGAAATACCAGGGGGGGGGGTAATTTTGCCCGCGAGTCCTTTTTTTTTGTTCAATTTGAATACCTTAAAATGTTTTACGGATTCTCATTTTTTTTTTTTTTTTTGTTATTGTTACTTTCGATTAGATGATCATTTTGGAATTTTTCCACCTAGGTTTAAATCAGTGTGGTTTTATATTTTAAAAAAATACATGTCGTGCGGGCTGATTTGACCCCCCTCCCCTTGGTCATAGGTGCTACCCATTCTTTTATTTTTCGATGATTTCTTAATTTTGATTTTTTATGTCCAAAATTTAATTCTTTTAAAGTATATTGAATTTTCCTTTATATAAACACTTAGCCTTACATACAGCCGGCACTAAAATACCATGATATCTTTCTGATTGGATAAGATAACCAAATGATCATGAAAGTAAGTATCGCTTTTATACAATTAACTTACTCCTGCAATTACTCCTGCTATCTAGTTGTATTATCAACTGACTGTTAGCAATCCGATATATACCAGAGGAGGATTATAGGGTAGATATTGTCGAGTGTTATGTTTCCTTCTTAGCAGAATAGGTTTCTTTGGTGGAAATGGAACAATTTTGATTACGGATATGTTCACGATCTGTCAACACGAGGAACAGTAGACTGTGTTTGGGTCTCTTGCACATGTTGCTGTGTGATTCGAGGCTGTGTAATAATTTATCAAATTCAAGATGTCCAACAAATTTCTAAGTAACGAAGAAGTTGAAAATATCCTCTGTGAAAGTGACATTGATGATGTGAGTGACGTTGAGGAAGATGACGAAACTATTTCGTATGACGAAAGCGTAGAAGATTCTAGTGAAGAAGACTGTGGTGTTGCAACTTGTGAACCAACCGTATTTGTTTGTAAAAGTGGACGGAAATATGTAACTAAGCCCCCAAGACAACACAGAAGTTTAGCTTGTAACATAATACGTGAAAGTACAGGACTGAAAAAAGAAGATGAGATAAATAGTATTGCGGAAGCTTTCAAAAAGTTCTTGCCACCGGAAATTGTAGACTTGATTGTAAAATATACAAATGTGGAAGCGAGTGCAAGGAACATTGAAGCTACAAACGAAAACGAGATTTATGCATTTCTTGGTATTTTGATTCTAATGGATGCAAACTATGACACGAAACTGCCTGTGGGTGATCTGTGGTCAGGGATGTTAGGTAGAAACATATACATTGCAACAATGAGTCGTAATAGATTTAGAGAACTGATATCAGTGATACGATTCGATGATAAGAACACAAGAACAGATCGACGTAAGACGGACAAATTTGCTCCACTGCGGGAAATTTTTGAAATGTTCCCAAAGTACTTTACTCCGAGTGAAAATTTGACAGTGGATGAAATGTTAAGTCTACTTCGGGGAAGATGCCCGTTTAAAGTTTTTATGAAAAGCAAACCAGGCAAGTACGGTATTCTTGTCGGTATGCTTGCAGATTCTTAAAGTCGTTATGTGTTAAAATTTGAGATTTATGCAGGGAAAGATGAGAGGTCGCAAAAAGATAGAAATCCAAAAACAGTAGTGAAGAGGCTTACAGAACCATTCAAAGGGACAGGCAGAAATATCACAATGAACCGATACTATACTTCCATTGAGTTAGCTGACGAATTATACACCAACAACAATCTGGCAGTCGCTGGAACTCTCCAACTGAATAGGAAAGGCATACCAAATGAACTGAAGGACACTAGAATCGTGCAGAACATTCGTCAAAGTTTGCGTTCACTGACCCTTCTACCGGTAAGCCACCTGTTACGCTAGTGTCATATATTGCTTCGAAAAATCCACTACGAAACATACTTATGCTTTCCACCAGCATAATGACGATCGAGTGAACCCAAGTGAATCCAACAAACCTGATATAATTATTTACTATAATGAAACAAAGGGTGAGGTGGACATCATTGACCAAATGGTTCGACAGTATTCATCGAAGCGGGGAACAAGAAGATGGTCTCTCTCACTTTTTTACACACTCGTGGATGTTGCTGCTCTAAATAGCTACACACTATTTCTACTAAATTTCCCCGAATGGAATAACAAGAAAATGGAAAGAAGACTACTTTTTCTGCCTCAACTTGGGGAATCTCTTTTAAAACCGTACATTGAAGAACGGGTCTTGAACATAGACGGCCTCAAAAAGCCAGTAGTATCAGCAATGGAAAGCGTTCTGGGAAGGAATGTCCGTCCTAAAGAATTTAGGAAAAGAATTGCCCCAACTGAGCTTCCTTCAAGGAAACGTTGTGATCTGTGTGTTTGGGAAACTCAGACCAAGAAACAGGAGGACAATCTCAAGAAAGTAAAAACGAGATGTGAACGGTGTGAACATTTTATTTGTGAATCCCATTGTACCCATAAGATCTTGTGTTTGAAATGTGATGCTGGTGATGACACATAGAAATAACTTTTCTTATTTGTAACACATACACACACAACAGTGCATATGTAAAAGGCCTAAGGGCAAAATCTAGAAAAGACCACCGTGTCTATGTCTAGAATACACAATATAAAGTATATATATTGATCCTTTGTTACATAGTGAGAAAGACTAATAGATAAATGTTCAGAAGTACGCCAAAAGTATGAATGGGACAGTATATAAACGAGAGTAACTTACATCTTAGTAATTTTAAATTTTTGCCTAACCTTATATAACCTGAACTTTATATTTTAATAAATAAAACAAGCATTTTCGTATAATATATCAGTGATTTCACGCATTTTTGGTATATATACACTACCAGTGCTGGAAATATTCTCGGTTTTGAAATTTGTTCAACAGTTTAACCATGAGTCAATAAATAAAGTCTGAAAATTACTTGAATCGAGCGCGGGAAAATTTGAACCCCCGTTGGTACTTCACGTAGCTGACGCGAGCATGGTCTTTCTAGGGATAGACACCAAATAATGAAAAATTCTTTCTCTAGCAATTAGACTCCTTCACACCTCAGTATCTCATACAGAAAGCTGGGGACAACAGCTGCCTCATAATGATCCACCCGGTATCTTATAATTACCCTTTTGGAGGAAAATTATAAGACAGCATAAGTTTGATATTTACACATCAACTTATGAGATGACAGGAAATTGCTTGGCAGCAGATTGTTACCCTATTCCTGATTTAAATGGTGAAACACTCGTATCACACCAACACACCTGAGATGTGCTTTACCTTTATGCCAAGTAAACATGTACCAGTATTTCCACATCTTCAAAACTCAGAGAAGTCATGCTGACATCATAACTACCTGTGCACATCGAAATAAACTTCCGTCCTACGTAGCCTGACATACCACAGATAATCACCCAATAGCAGTGATCAATTGTTGTGTTATCATCTCACATACTTCACAGAAATTACCACTAAGTTGATAATGAAATGTAAAGAACAATTCGTTAGTGACCAACGGAAACGAATTTAATTACAAGTTAATATTTGCACTATAATATATTAAGGATCATAAACTATATTTCAAGAGGTTAATGTATTTATGAGGCTTCAATATTAAATATTTGGTGACTAATCAATTAGAAATGAGTTATTAAAATGTATTTCCTGTGATGTAAATAAAATGATGATAGCAAATAACTACATCTTTCATGCACACAAGTTTCCAAAAGCACCATCTTACCATCATTAATTCATTAAGAAAGAGTAAAATTTCCGAAGATAACTGTATTTAAGTTTCATTCACTTTACAGGTAAACTGTATTGCAGAAACATCAACATATCGCTTTGTGAGTAGATGTTTATTAATGACTGTTAGATGTTGTTGCTACATCGATTGTATTCTGAAAAATGTGTATAAATATGTATCAAGAGATAAAAAGTTCTTAGCAGCAGCAAAGAGAACACTGTTGTAAATATTATTAATTATCTGATGTATGTAAGGTTCTCCGTAAGAATTGCTGATCCAATTTGATATATATATACATATGGGGGTGGGGGTGTTCGTGTGCGTGTGTGTGTGTGAGCAAGGAGTTGGATTCTGCAGTCAAAAGATAACCTTTTTCATACTGAAATGAACAACTTTGAAGTTCATAACCATATATATTGCATTTTAAATTACATATTTCGCAACTAATCAAAATGGAGAGAATTGCGGAATTCCAACTACGTTCATTAAGAAATACTGACTGCTGTGTCTAGTGTTGGGAATTTGCACGAACTTACTGAAAATTGAATTAATATAACCAAATATTGCAAGATATTAAGGCATTAAGTTCGTAACTGTTGGAAGTATGTGTGTGTAACTATTAGTAGAAAACACGATTTCATATTCAACAGCCTAATTTCGTTTTATATATATATATATATATATATATATATATATATTCTTGGCAACGAAAGGCACTCCATAAACGTTCGTTTCTTGTGAATTTTCTCAGAATTTACCCTTAAGTATGTCACTTCGTTAAGCTCAATGGGATTTATCAGAATATACAGGGTGTTAATGAACTATACCTACAAACTTGTAAGAGACGATCAGTGCTTCGGAGGGAAGTCGGAAGTTTTAGAAACCGACAGCTCCATGTTACTTTTATGTTCGGAATAACGTGTGATGCGAAGTATTTCGTCACGGTATATTTCTTCACTTATGAAAGAGAAAATCGCAGCAAGCTCTTTCCTGGGTATGAGAGACCGTGTTGTTAACGATCCTTAGCACTTCTGACATCACACCAAACGATTCCGTGTTTACTGCTGTCAAGGTTTATGGTTTGCTTAATTTGGACCAACCATAAAGTCAGAGCATATCTGAAAATTTGGTGATGGCATGTCTGGGAATTTCACCCTGCACGGAATTCTCTGCACACCCATTGAACATTAATGAAATATGCATTTTTAGACTTGTATACGTGACTTCCTTTACGATGATAAGGGCCATCACTCCACGATTTCTTGAATTCTAGATAGGGTCTCTTGAAATTTGGCTTTTTCGCGCTTTCGGAGAGCCTTAGCTCTGAAACTATGCACCCCCCGCACTGGTCCCTAGAAACTTTTTGACTTATTTTGATGTGAGGAATCACCTCTTACAGTTTGTTGGTATTGTAGTACGTCATATTCTTCCACAATATTTTAATTAAATACATAAGAAAGATTAAGAAATAACCATAACGAGGCTTTCACTCATTAACCATACTGTTATCTTCCTGGTATCTTTGAACGTGAAATGAAATCTTTCAGTTTAAAGTTCCATGATTATGGCCTTTAGCTTAAGGAAGACGATGACTAAAGCAAGTGAATGACGAAGGAAAAATTGGTAGAATATGAAAGTGGGTGGAAATGGGAATATCCTGAGAAAACTTTCGAATAGGATGTTGTCCAGCACAAGCTTACTTGGCCAGTGATCGAAGCAGAGATCATACGCACTGGAAGTAAGAACTCTATCACTGAGCCATTGTGGCCCCTAGTATTGTAATTGAGATGTATCTTAAAATTATGATTAACTCTTAAAATATTTATTTTTGCTTAACTCAAGTATTGAAATATAATCCTTCAGCTTAACGTCCCATGATTACGCCCTTCAAGCTAAGGGAGACAGATAATTAAGACAAGTGAATGATGATGAAAGAATTGGTGGAATGGGAAAGTGGGAGGAAACGGGAGTACCCCCCGAGAAAAACTACAAACACGATGTTGTCCACCACAAGTTTACTTGGCCGAAGATCGAACCAGAGACTCCACGCACGAGAGTTAAACATTCTATCATTGAGCCACTATGCCCCTTTCCCTTCCTCGTATCGTAATGGAAAATTTTGTAAGGGTATGCTCCAGTATCACTCAGCCTCACCTTAAGAGTATTCATCCCGGCGAAATTAAAATACCGCCAATTTTACAGTAATTATGTGATATCTTCAAATAGATTAAAAATAATCGAAATGTGGAACAAGAGCGCCCTAGACAATATTATTTTACGTGAGAAACCGTTATCACGACTTACTTATCTGCTTTCGATTTCGAGCCATTTTGAAAATCGGCATTTATTTTCGCGTTTCTAAACAGCTGAAAACGGAAAGTCACTAGGTGACTTGTAATAACGGTACCTCATGCAAAATAATATTGTCTAGGGCGCTCTTGTTCCATATTTCAATTATATTTTATCTATTTGAAGATAACACATAATTACTGTAAAATTAGTGGTATTTTAATTTCGCCGGGATGAAGACTCTTAATACGCAGCGTAGTTTTCGTTCAGCATCAATTTTTTTTACGATTACAAAATCATTCGTTTCTCTTAATTTACTCAAAAACTACACATAAACTCATATCAACTTAGCTCAGGGAGATCAGTTGACAGGTACATATTTAATCTTTGGACTTTTTGTTTTCATTGAACGTTAATAATATTATAAAATAGATAATTTATTTATTAATTGGATATCACAATACTCTACTCTACTATTGTTTCTCAATAACAAAAAAAAAAGAAAGAAAAGAAAGAAAGAAAAGAAAAGCTCATTACCACCTATGAACTACTTCTTCTTTACTCCTCCAAGAAAAATGACTTACGCCGTAGTGCAAATTTCTTAGTGGATTAATTATTCAAGAAATACGTATAAACAAAAATCAGTAGCTCTATTTTTTAGAAAACCACTCCAAAAACATCATTCCATCATAAACTTTCCTTTCTGATTTTTTAAAATTAGGTAGCATATTATTTTGTGACTCTGTAATGAAACATATATTTACTACCTATAGACTAAAATGCTGGGAAATTCCTCAAAAACCCACTCAGTACTGAACTGTCTTTTATTGACTTTGTTCCAAACAAATTACTTGTGTTATATTCTAAGATTCATAATAAAAAAAATATTTATCGAGTAGCAAGAAAATCACCTGAATCGTTATTGTGCAAAATGTCTAAAAACAAAACATCCCCAAGTGTAAACGCCCCCTTCCATATTATTTCCAGAGAAGTGACTGGTGCTACATTGTAGACTATGTAAAGAACATGATTTGTAAAAATGTTTGGCCCCAAACTAATCCTAGACCTTTCCAAAGATTTTAATTTTTGAGACATGAATGGACCATGGGCTAACTTAAAATTTATAGCGTGTTCCTGTGATTAAAATGCGTATCCTAAGGCGGAATCAGGAGCTCATATGCGAAATATTGAGTATCGTACGAGCTCGTCAAGCTAGAAAGATGAAACTCGATATATAAACTCCCCATTATTAATAAAGGGACAAATGTTTGAGCGTTAATAAAAATTTCCGTTTGAAGTAGGGTAGGGAAAATTTATACACATACATACATATTTATATTAGTGGCGAATCCATTATATGATCAAGGGATGGGCTAAATCATAGTTTGCCGCTTTATCCAGTGTACTATACCCGAGCGTCAAGGGGGGCTATAGCCCTCTTAGATTCGCGCCTGAATATATATATATATATATATATATATATATATATATATATATATATATATATATATATATATATAAAATTTGTGTGTGTGTGATGTGCGCCAACATAACCCTGGGACCCTTGGAGGAATTTCAAATATTTTTTTACATGCATTACCTACGATCTGAAAAAATCTTGTGGGATAACACACGACTAGTACTCCTAGGGGTGGAAAGGGATGACATGTAAAATTAATCAAAAACAATCTATTTTAAGTAACTTTAAATCTATAGTTCTTGGGGTAGTTGAGGTCAATAAGAATAGTCCTGATGTTCTTTAAGCCCATTTCCAGGTCCAGTGAGTCTAAGACACCTCTAGCTCTCTTGAGGTGGGATGGAAAGGAGATGGCATGCAAAAATAAAAGAAGAACAACCTATATTAGTGTTGAATCAGAGTCGCTGAGGTTAATTGTGGCACTCTGATTTCGATTAAATCCACGTTTAGTCCCCATCTGCATAGGGGATGAGAAGAAGTGATAAATAAAATGTTCAAAATAACTGAGATTGATGTCGAATTCATCGTATTACCTATTTTCAATCAATTTCTCGTAAAAAGTCGTTGGCACATAGTTGATATAGACTATATCAATTAGAAATAATAAAAACATATTAAGGATTTTCTAAAAGTCCTTCAAAGAATTAGATACATGGCATCATTTTAATGTTACTTCTCAATTTCTTGTAATTTATTTATTTATTAATAATCACTTTAAAGACGGTTCACTTTGGCTATCAGCTCTTAACTATCGAGTCAAATCAAAGAAAAGCCACTGAATTATTTCGATGTTTTGGGGTTAAAGACACTTGTAAACTATCCCAAAGAACAGGATCTTAAAGCATCTTTCAAAGAAAGTTCAATAAATTTTCTTGTCAGAACTGTTTCCTTAAATTTAAGTCCAAATAAATAAATAGATTGTGTAATAATCAAAACTAATGATAATGTGTTATGCATCCGAATGTTTCATTTGTCTGTGTGATAGATACCCTCTTCATCGTTGTCAGTACGTAGTTCCAGTTGTTGCTACTAGATGGCTCATGTGATCAGTCCAGCTTCGAACGCATTCAGCTTATGCATGCTCAGCAACTGCATGACATAAGCTTTAGATTTCGTTTTAAATTTAAAACAGAGCTGTGCAAAAAGTAAATTTCGTTTAATTAAATCTCAGGAGATAGGAAAAATACAAAATACAGAATGATCATAAATAGTTAGAACAAATTGTTTGTCTGTTTTATTATACCTAACGGAAGCATCATATAGAAAGCTACAAAAAACCGCAAGAAAATAAATATTTAACACAATTTAGCTTACTAGGTATAAAACCTAGAAAATTGTCTGAAAACCAAGGTGAGTGTAACTGTTGAATTATCTAAGAGGATATCCAAAAACTTTCGGGAAAAGATCGATATGAAATTGCAATATTTGTGGCTTGTGTTATGCACTTAGCTAAAATTCTTAAGTTGTATCTAACGTAGAAATGAAAGTTTGTGATCGAACAGTGTTGGGTAAGTTACTTGTAAAAATGTAACGCGTTACAAGTTACTTTATTTTCTCTTAAAATGTAACGCGTTACTTGCCCCAAAAAAGTAACTATTACTTTACTTCGAAAGTAACGCGTTACTTTTAGGCCCGAAACTTTAAATATGTGAAAAAAATTATTACTTCAATTTTCCGTACTACTATTACTACCACAATTATCATTATTATTATTATTATTATTATTATTATTATTATTATTATTATTATTATTATTATTATTATTATTATTATTATTATTATTATTATTATTATTATTATTATTGCACTTCTGAATCGCATTATGTAAATGCAAGGATAAATTTTTACTTGTTATATAAACATTTTCATATAATGTAACATTGATAAAATGCCATACTGCGTTACTCGTAGGGATGGGCACGAGCGAGTTCGAGCGAGTTTTCTTTGAAACTCGATTCGACGAGAAACATATATCTTTGAGCTCGACCCGAGAACTCGGCTCGAAAAATTTCCTCCAACTCGACGCGAATTAGGGACGAGTTTCGAGTCGAGTCGAGCTAAATCCGGTGTGTAGTTTCGAGTACTCTCTTCAAGTATATTACATAGACAATATAATTATTATCAATGACACTGCTACTATTATTATTATTATTATTATTATTATTATTATTATTATTATTATTATTATTATTATTATTATTATAACACTGTATATAAACATGAAAGATAGGCGATTTGTATTTGAATACTGAAAAACTAGTTGATTGCCACCCTCGGTAGTCGTGAAGTCTAAGAAACAAGGACATTGTTCACGAGCTTTTGAATTTAGGTTGAGTATTCGGGTTCGAGCCAAACACTGTTAAAAGTTATAGGGCACTGGCCAAATATCTTCAAAACTGCTCGGCCCGGGTTTAGAATTGTCAACGACTGGAGCAGCTCGCCTCACAGCTCATTCACTATCGACCCGAACTGAGAAGTGAGCCGAGCCAACAGCTCACCCAATCGACTCGGCTGGAGAACTCGGCTCAGTTGAGCCAAACCGAGCAGATGGCTCATCCCAACCAAGCCAGCTCGAGTCGATGGTTCACCCCAAGCGAGCCGGCTCGAGCCATCTTTTCAGTTGAGCCAAGCCGAGCTGAGCTTGTTATAAAAAATGTCTTGTGGTCTCGCTATCGAGACGAGACGAGATGCGAGCAGTGTCCCCTCTCGTGAACAACACTAAAAGTATTCCATATTTCTGCTTAGCTTACATTTCTTATGGCTTTTGCTTTCCAGTGTAATCAGGCCATTATTTCAAGACGAGTTAAAAGGAACGAGCTATTTATCAAACTCGACTGGACTCGAAACTCGACTTGAATTCGAGTCGAGATTTAGCTTGTCTCGTGCTCATCCTTATGCGTTAGAAAAAAATGGTTGCTTGTTATTATTCTGCTAAACTAATTATATAATAATAATGTTGTTATGTAAAATTAAAAATGCAGAATATAGAGAAACATTACACTACAACTAATAAAATGAGACTAATAAAATGAGAACACATGAACTGGGGTGAATCAAAACTTGCCAGTAACTCTAAAATCGATACATGCTTTTTTAAAGCTAGTTTCAAACTCTATAATCAACGGGACTCTAGGATAAGCAAACTGATCTGAAAGAACTTCAATATTACATACCATTAGCAAACTATTTTCTAGTAATAAAGTAGGCCTGCTCATCAGAACAATTTATTCATATTAACCCCTTACTGTATATCGTTAATTATGGCACCCTAGGTGTTGATATTTTCCGCCGGGGCACTTCAGACACTTTACTTCTAAATTCTGTTCACCATCATCCTTAGCTCTTAAGAAAAACGTACCGTACTCTTTCAAATGTTCGAACGGTAAAATATTTTCGTTCTCCATCTTTATAAAAAGAACACCAATCAAAGTAAAATAGACTACCGGTATCATTGAACTCCTAATTTACTCACTGAATGTATTGATTTGGAGCTGTCAAAATCTACGACAAAATCTTCCAGGTGCTTGCAATCAGTACACGTTACTTCCCTAAGGCAGTCCTCATCTTCCAAAAACAGCAAGTGGCACTACGAACTTATCTGTTTCTCTGTGTGTCTGTGACTGTCGGTCACTGACATACGTAGTTCATGCTCGATTGTTTAATTCTGAGAAATTCACTTACAGGAAAGAAACTTTGTTTCCGAAAAAAAATACATATATTGTAGTTACTCATCCGAAATGTAACGCGAAAAAAGTAACGCAAACTAGGTACGTTACTTAAAAATTTGTAACGCGTTACCTTTACAGTTACTTTGAAAAAAATGTAACGCGTTACTAGGAAACGTTACTTGCGTTACGTTACTTCCCAAGACTGTGATCGAACCATGGAAAGTTGGATATTTATCATGTTTCTTTGATTAAAATGCATAACTTACGGGTAGTGGGGGTCATAACTGAATAGAAAAAAAATTAATATCTCACCATCCCGTCAGGTTGGTTACATGAAAATTGGTACAGCTGTAAACTTACCATCTATTAGTCTATAAAAATGAAAAGAATCATATTGAAAGCGATGTTGCCTGTTGTTTGTAACTGCATCATGAAGAAACGATTGAACTATTAGAAATTATTTTCATTGTGTTACATTGATTAAATTGTGCAGCCTAAAAGAGGTTGAAAGGATTGAACATTTATGAAAAAATACAGTATGTTACGATTTAAAATATGTTACTGTTAATTTAGGACGATTAACCTATATAAATTTTATTAAAAATAAACACTTTAGTATCCCAGCGTTTTTACAATTTCCGTTTTAAGGGCAAGGGAGCATTTTTACTTGACCTTAAAAGCGATGTTGCCTCTTATTTCCAATCGCATCACTGGGAAACGGTTAAACAGTCTCAAAGGAGCTTACGAGCATAGGTAGTACCGATCATGAGCTAGGATTTTATCATATTGTATTGGTGAAAAGGCATATGCGAAGGCGAGAGAAAAGGCATATGCGAATTGGAATTCTTGATATAGGAACTTGAAAAATGAATTAAAACTTGAATTTTAGATTTTTTTCACATAATTCTTACGAGAAATAAGTAAGTGCCATGTATGACACACTTACAACTCACAAAGAACATGCCAGATGACACCAAAATCTCTTATTCATACATGTCAATGTCTCACACAGCAGACAAAACAGTCATTTGATGCCTTTAATAAATTACAAAGAAGCTAAAGTGAAAAAAGGGTATGCGCCATATATGGCACGACATGTGGTAAGGGGTTAATAAGACGAAGTAGGCTATATAAACTCTTGTTGAAAATAAGGGAAAACATGTCCCAACGTGCTTGAAAATTTCCGTTTCAGGACAAGAGAGCATGTTCTGTAATTTCTTTGTTTACATTGAGATTGACTTTGTTGTTTGTTATCGTATCACGTGAAAACGATTGACCCGTTTGAAAATAATTCTGGAATATAATTAGTAGCTGCCTCAAGCTGGGATTTAATTATGTCACTTTGATTAAAGGGCGTATCCTAAAGTGGCATGAGTTCAAAATAGCTGTGAAACATTGAGTATTACAATTTTTATCTATGGAAGTACAATCGTAGATGAGATGATTTTAAGTTTTGCGTCCCTTTCAGCAGTGAGGTTATATAAGATGTACTGATTAACGTGGAATCCGAACCACATGAACTCCCGCCAAGAATCGAACCCGCATCCATAACGCCAGAAGCCCGTACGCTAACCGATTTGCCACAAAGAGAGAATACAATCGTAAATGACAATCCATTGTCAATCCATGCCAAGTGATAGAAAAAAAGAAAAATTGCGGCTCGACCTTTTCAAACAAAATTTTTTTTTTTTTTTTTGTTTTTTTCACGAATGTTTATACTATATCAAGGTACTTCAAAACCACAATTAATTATTTTTAAAAACATCTCGTAGTGACGAAGCGTCTGCCGCCATTTTGCGTTTTCTCGATTTCAGGCGTTTACGTTGTTTAGAATAACTCAGCATGTATTTGTATTAGCAAATTGAAAATTGCTGGACGTATCCAACTTGTGCAGAGCTAAAACTTTGTCTTCTTAATATTTTTGCCTAAAACCACTTGAAAGGGGTGAAATCAGCGCCTACAGTAGCAATATTTTTGGACATTAAAGACATGTTTTGGAAGAGGAAGCAACTGACGTAGAGGTCTGAATTTGTGTGTGCATGTAGTCTGAGGTCATAAGTTTATACTTAAAACATTGCAGAGCTGTAACTACTCCCTAAACTGAGATATTCAAAACTACGTAAACGCTTGAAATCGAGAAAACGCTAAATGGCGGCAGAAGCTGCGTCGCTTAGTTTAGTGCTACATAATTTGTTAAACCATAAATTAATAAAGTGGTAGTGAACAGCATTTACCAACGTTCAAAGACATGTTTAGACAGTACTCAAAATATACAGTACACGTCAAGTCAATATACAATACAAAACGAGAATGTATCGACAATCGGAACAACCAGTGCCGTATTTACGTTTTTATTTCGGGGGACTTTGCTAACTTTACTCCTGGAAATGTGAAAATTCTGCAAGATATTCCATTTACTTTAAAATAGTTTATTGAATTTCGGGGGTTCTTAAGCCCGGACGCCTCCCTTAAATACGCCACTGGTAACAACACAAGACACGTATAAAATTTACGAGACGAGAAAGCCTTATTTCTCGTCTCCTATCGTAGACAACACTAAGTCCAAGTCATAAATTTGTTCGGGTGTCTGGGTCCGCTGGATTCCTGGTCGTCCTACATACGCATTACGCATAACGAAGTTCAGGATCCGTTCCATCATGCAAACGAAAGACAAATTCTTGTACAAATTTGAATTTTTAAACGTGTCATTTGCTGACAGGTCTCGTAAAGTACATTTGTATGCGTAATTGTTATATATATATATATATATATATATATATATATATATATATATATATATATATATATATATATATATATATATATATAATTAAAATTGGTCTCTGATAGTTAGATAAGTTTGATAACTCTATGCATAAATTAAATAAGCTTCCTGTGTGGGTTTATTTTTTCTCACGTAAACAATTTTTACATTTCAACAATCGAACGTAGTCAGTACGGCTGGATCGCTCAGTTCTGGTACTTCGTTCTATTCCATCTGGCACCAAGCGAACTTTGTAGTGAACAAATATATGTGTCGATTTTTCTATAGTTTTATCAATTTTCTCCTACTTTTGCATTATTTCGTTCATTGTCACCATACTCCTGTCCCTTAATCTCGGAGCATAATTGTTGGATGTCAAACTAAAAGTAATTATAATAGTTACCATGGTGGAATTTCTTACACATGTGAAGTAAGCAAGTTTATACCAATCTATAAGTTCAGTATCGAAAATATACAGTTATAGTCATATATTTTATCGGTATAGTGTGGAGCTGCGATCCATATTCATTTCATGAACTTAATGAACAAAGATCTGCTAATCGATTGACACAATACCTTCTATTAGAGAAAATGTTCGAAATGAAGAAACGAAAATGTTTATTTTTATTACTTAGTAACATGAAATACTGCTTTTGTTGGCAGACTGCACTCTTAAAAATTTCCTTGCTCAGAAATAAGAAAAATGAATGTCCAAAACAAAATAAGTAACTTTTATTCATATTTGAGATAAAATGTCTCATTATTTACAAACGTGTTTTCATTTGTGAGCTCAAGGCAAATTTTCAGATTTTCTCATTTCTTAAAAATGAGAAAGAAATAGTGCGTGATTTGTATTCTAAAAGATGACTGAAAATAACGGTTACAATCCTTCTCCAGGGGCGTTAAATTTTTATCAGAGAGGAAATCCCCGGCATCCCCCGTCAATTCGCACACTGCATACAGCAACATACCCATTTGTTCTTAATTTAACGTAGGGGTCGCAATAGCTAAGTGGTAGAGCGTTCACTTCTGGTGCATGAGGTTCATGATTCGATCCCAGCTCGAGACAATGGTGTTTGTGGTAGATGAACACAGTGTACGTTAGTTTTCTTGGAATTCTTTTGTTCTACCCACTTTCTTCATTCCACTATCTCATTCATTCTCATCATCATCGTCTCCTTTAGCCTATCCGACTCAATTGTCGGACGTAAAACTCAAAGATTTCATTTTTTTTTTAAATTTAACGTCCCAAGATTGTGCGTTTGAGTCATTATTTCTCAAAATGATTTGAGAACATCAAAATCTCACTTGTAAGAATGTATTAGTTGGTGCGAAGATGAGAAACGGGTGTTCTCAAATACAAGGATTTTTTTCTCAAATTTAAGAAACCGTTTTTAACAGTGTGGCACCACGTAAAACATGTCAACACAATTATAGTTAATGGTATTTGTTGTAGTCATCCGAGGAGTGTCATTTCAAGTTGTGTTGGAAGTGGCTAAGATTCAGTACCGATATAAATCAAGTTTCACTTTTTTCCTTAGGAAATTACTGTACATATATCTGGAACTTAGGAGAAATTATCTTCCTAGCCTTGCCGTGCAAAAAACTCAGTTTGATCGTGCTGTGGACATTTTGTTTTTAGAAATTACTTTTAGTAATTCTTTTGCATGTCAAAAAGGGAGTTGAAATGTGTATCAAAATGTACACGCATGTGGATTAAATTTTACGTTCATAGTTTTTCGCACTTACTACTTTTTCTTCCGCTTTCGCCTAACGTTGAGCAATTAATAAGAGGAGATGATAAAAGTATTACCTCTCTAAAAATGTTGCCAAAAAATATTAAAACTTAACAGAAATGTAAGCAAATAATAAAATCAAGCTCCATTGAGTCTATCCTTACAATAGTGCTTTCGAGATATTTTTGTTGTATCGAAAGGAAATTCACAAATGAAAATTTCGTATGCAAATATAGAAACAAATAGAAAAATCCTTCTCTTGAGACTCGAAGCGACGCGCTATACTTTGAAAGCTCAATGCATTAAAAAAAAAAAGTAGGAAGCTCTTTTAACAATGTCTCCGTAGGTAAATGAATAGAGTAAAATAGTACAAATTCACAAAGTATTCTGACACCGGATTGAATCCAATTCCTTTTATTTTCTTTCTTTTTTTCCTTTTCTCCTTTCTTTCTTTATTTCCTTTAGAATAGTAGCTTACTTGTAAGACTTTCATATTCAGAAAATCTTAAAAGAGATGCTGAGATATTCATTATTGATCTCCATAAGAATGTCCAAAATTTGCAATCGGTAAGGGCTCTGATCCTGGGGGCCGCGCCCCCGCAAAGCTCATGTCGGCCCCCTGTATTTTTATGAACATGTATTTTTATATGTATTTTCTCTTGTTATATATATTGTTATATGTATTTTTTATGAATGCCCTCCCCCCAAAGTTACTGAGAAATCGGCGCCCTTGGCACTCATTATACTGTAACCTTGAACTGGAAATGTCCACAGTACTTAAAGTTCCATTTTCATACTGGAATTTCATAGTTTCAGATGGTTACGTAGAAACCTTTCATCGTATTCCTGACATTTCAATTTAATATAGGCCTACAGGCAATAATCATCGTTAAGAAGTTGCAGAGATTCAACTTCGTTAATTTCTAACTTTAATAAATTTCTTACCCAAATCTGTATGAATGGCGAAGATCTTATGTTTCGAGTCGCTTTGTCAAACATAATTTGAATGGCGCTTTTTATGTGTATTCGAGTATTCAGTCTTCGTCGAAAAAAAAAAACTTGAATCGAGTGCCACAAATACTTAAACCCACTGGAATATTAGATTGATAATTACTGCAAAGTTCACTTCATCATATAAAACTGAAGTAGAATGGTAATTTTACACAAGGTCCATTCGAAACGTATATATCACACTTATGACTAAACTGAAGAACTACGAGTAACATATCATGTCACACAGAGAAATATCCACGGAGACTCTGCTGAAAGGACTCCTACTTTTTACCACACATTGAGTTTTTCTAGTTGTAGCACCTCGCTTCGACCCTCAAAAGAAGATTTTTTTTTATTTGTTTCTATACTTACGTGCGAAATCTTGATTCTAGAAGCTAATATATGTTTGACAGTGAATTCAGATACTAAGTTTTAATCAATAGATTAAACGTTTTACTCTCCTCTTTCCCCCCTTCTGTCCTTTATCCAGTACCTTTACTGCAAATTTGAATACTTCCCGTCGCAGCTATAAAAAATTCCTTGAAAGCATAATTGCGAGGATAGGCTCAATCGAGCAAAATTTTAGTTTCTGCTTAATTTTTTACTATATTCATCATCCTTATTATTATTATTATTAAATATTCTGCTTGTCGGCAGGTCCTGGAACAACTGAGATTTTTGTTTTACTTTCTTAGATTCGGGTCTGAAAATGAATTTTCCACGTTCCTCGATCTTCAACTTAATTCTCTCATCCCCAATATTTCCTTTGTATATTCTTCTTTCTACTCATTGTTTTCCTTCCATCTTCCCTTCTTTGGCCTTAAGAACAAAATAATTTATTTGCAAGGTGTGTCCAAACCAATTAGTCCTTCTACGAAAGATGATTGCTAAAAGTACCCTCTTCTTTCCTACCCCTTTCAAAACATCTTCATTTGTTACTCTCTCCGTCCATTTTGTCTTTTTCATCTTTCTCCAACACCACGTTTCGAAGTTTTCTAAATATTTCTCCTCTAACTTTCATACTGTACAATTCTCCGAACCATACAATCCAATACTCCGTATGTAGTACGTGTCCAACTTCTCCCTTTGCTCAATGTTAAGCCTGATAGTTACTAGTGATCTTTTCTAGTTGAGTGTCTCATTGGCAATAAAAATTCTTGACTTCATCTCTTTCGTGCAGCAATCTTCTCTAGTCGAATAACTTCCCAAATATTTGAAATAATCAACCTGTTCCATTTCTTTTTGATCTAATCTGATCCGCAAGAGAGTGTTTCCATGGGATATTCTCATGACATTCAACTTTTCGATGTTAATTTCTATTCCATACCGTTTCCTAGTGTCAACTATTTTATCTACCTAGGTATCATCTCCTGTAGTCTTTCTTCGGTTGTAACTATAAAAACAGTGTCATCGACATATCTTACTTTGTTAATGATCTGTCACTCAATCTTGAAATTTTGAACTCTCATTAAGCATTCATTGTAAACGTTGAAATTGGAGTGACATACAACATCCTTGTCTAATTCCTCTCTCAATCTCTACACTATTGATTTATCTTTTATTCAAACTCAACTTCACTCTTTGCCTTGTATATGGGCTGTGAATGAGTAGAAGATCCTTCCAGTTGTTCCGCTTACTTTACGTATTTTCAGAAGTTCAATACAATTGAGCATTGTAACATGTAGAAAATATTCAGGCCATTCTTTAGCCTTTATTAATAATTGAAATTAGGACTTTTATTGCATTGTCTCCTAATCCCTCGAGCAATTTCGTTGGTTTGTCGTCATCTCCTGTGTCCTTCCTTCGCATGTCTTTAATGGCTAACACTACTTAACTTTCCATTACAGTGGGTTCTTTTTCCTCCTCATCCACCACTTTCTCTGTTTCGATTGCAATATATTTTACCCACTTTCTATCATAAAGATCCTTTATGTATTCTTCCAAGTTCTAAGGATTCTTTGATTGTGTGTGATTACGTAACCTTATTTACCTTCCATTCCAAACATGAGTATACCTTAGCTTTTCCTTTCAACTTCTGTGCTTTTTGATACATCAAATCGAATTCTAATAACTCTCCACCTATCTCTTCATGTAGTTTCCTCTGGCTCTGTTAGTTTCTTATTCTCAGTTCATTATTTAGACTACTGACTTAATTGATGTCCGTCTTTTTCGTCTTTCTGCGTTCCTTCATCTTCTTAAGCATCACTAACAGTTATCCACGGTTTTCTCGATGATCTTCCAACATAAGAATGTTGAGATTAACTAATACAATTTGCTTGACTTTTCCCCAGTTATCCTCCACACTGCCTACCACATCCCATCCATTCCACAAAATTATTTTTTATCTCTTCTTTTGTACCACTGTCCATATTTCATAGTCGTTCTAAATTCCCTTTTTGACTTTTTCTCCAGTTTTTATTGTTTATTGGCTGTAACCAGATTTAATCTTCCGCCACATGAGATTGCGTTTTAATTCAATGTATTCTCCTTTTAATGTCTTCACGTTCCGTGCACTGTTCCTAAACCGTTGCTTAATAAAAAGATAATCAATTTGGAAGCGGGTACTTGTCTCCAGGATATTTCCATACATATAGCTTCGTTTTTTTCATAAACGTGTATTCGCCACCACTATATCATATTACTTACGGAAATCAATAATCATCTAGCCCCGTTCGTTTCTTCTAGTTAGTCGAAATGATTTTCCCACTTTACTCGCAGTTTCTTCTACCACCACGCTGTTGCAGTCTCCCATTACTATGGCGTTGATTTTACCTCTACCCTCCTGGTGCAATGTCACTAATATCGTCATATACTATATAACTTATACATCATTGTTTTGGTCCGTTGTTGGCATATACACTTGTATTATCACAGTATCCCCTGGGTTTGTACTTAGCTTTACAAACATCAAGCGGCCCCTACAGCATTCCACTTTGATTACACTTTTTTGCTTTTTCGCTCCGTAATATTTTTTATCTAAACATAACCTATTTTAATATCTTCTAACCGTATTGTGTTTTAATATTTTCTCAGTACATTCTCATAAGTAATGCTTTCTATTATCTCAACTTACTAATCACTCAACTTTAGCCAAAGGCGGAAGAAAAAATTAATGCACTCTTTGAACAACCACAAATGACAACCTTTGTAGATAGTTTTGATCACCTGGCCAGACATGCACAAGAATTTTTGATTTCTGAAGGATCATTTTCTTCAAAACTAATGAACATGATGCAAATTTTACATGAAAAACATATTACATGTTAAGCCGTGCACAAGTTGCGGGCTCTAGCAATGAGCCTACGTTGCCTGTAGTCATAAACAACCTTTAGTCACAGATAATTACATAATCCATTCATTGCATCACTACAATTGTTAAGGTTGATAGTAATGAAGATATTTAGTTTTAGTATTATAATATATTTTAATCTCAATTGTATTTTAATATAGTTATGTTCAGTAGAACGTTATTAAACAAAGACGTACTATTGTTTTAACGTTTAATATTGCCTTTTGGCTCAAGGTTAAGATATCTGTCTATGATCTCAGCGTCACTCTCCTTAAAGACACTCAGAAGCTCATACTCGTACTCGCCCAAGTTCGGTTCTCTAGCCTCAATCAGGCTGATGACAGCCCGATGTAGTATACATTTACCTCACTAGGCTCGCGTTCGCCACGGGCTCTGGCTCGTTATAAATGCAGATTTCACTCACTTATGCTCGCGTTCACTATCTTCATTGGACTCGCAGTCACTCGGACTTAGGCTCTGAATAGATATGAACATAATTAGTAATTATGCTGAAACGAGGTCGCGCGCTCAATTGTTGAGTTTAATTGTTGAGCTTGAGGCCCGGGAGCCGTGCTTGCGAATTTGGATATCTCTGCAATAATCGCATTGTTACCTCAAATTATGATATGGTAACTTGTTTTCAATTGTGTCTCAGTTATGTCCAACTACACGAATGAAATAAATTTTTCAATATTTTCCAAACCACAACCGCAATCAATAGTAAATACAATATCAAACTGGCTCAAGAGGTAGTGTTTTACGCAGACTATTTATTACAGAAGTCACCACTCCATCAGTACCTTCAGTCAGTTTTTACAGGCTGTTGCGATAAACGCTCAACCACGTTTGATACGATAACTATTACTGTATGTGTTGAAACCTGCGTCAGTAACCAGAAATATAACGCTGCGAGAGATGAAGGTGCAGTGAAAGACAGCATAGCAATTCGTTTTTCCAGAAATTCCATGGGGTGTACAAATTTCAGAGATCAGCAAAGATCCAGTCGCACTAGTGTAATGGATTCTGAAGTCATACGACACTTCATTGAAGCAAACTCACCCTCCAGTACACGACGATTGTCAAACAAACACGGCAAGTCCCAGACCACAGTAGTGTGTCATCTTCATGAACTTGGGAAAACTTCAGGAACTACAGCATTGTGTCTTCCCTGTGTGAAGTTACCCAAATATTGCTTTCGAGCCATTTCGTTCTGAGTAACGCTACTCGAACTCACCTCAACAGCTCTCTGACTGACACATTATCTCGATCATTACAGTCAATTAATTATTCGTGCTGGGAAAGCAGATCTATTCCTTGCCACGGTTACTATGCAAAGTCTTAAACCCTGCATGTGTAGAAAACCACTAGCAGCACGATGCCGGTGTTTTATTCATTTCCACTGAATACATAATATTTTATAGTACCGTAAGACTGGGTTACTTTGCGCACTATTTAAAGAATTTTAAAGAAAACCGCATGTAACTTACAAACGTAATGATTTAGAACACTGTATTTTAAACATATAATAGCTAGATATATGTGGAAAACATTAGTGCAAGTTCATTAGTAAACATTCAGTATGGCCATAGTTATTGAAATATGAATTTTGGCGCAAAGTAACCCCATAGGTGGGTTTAATTTGCACAACGTACAAAAAAAAGTATGTTCAACATACGAATGTAACGTTTTTGTGCAATGTTTTCCCTTCACTATTTATATATTTTACTTTCTACACAAAACTGCACACAGTTTACAAATGGTGATATTAGAATGAGGGTACTGGTATCGATACTTAGTATGAATTAGCAATAGACGCTATTTGTAAATAAAATTATGTATCTGGTACCTGCAGAGCAACCACATTCTAATAGTTTAGCATACGTTCCACAAAAATGCCAACTCAGGAACAGAAAAAAAATCCCTGTGAACTGATTTGCCTTTGTTATTCCTTATGTCCAAGAATATGATACCAATCGTAATTAGTTGAAGATTTACGGGATTTGGGACTTTAAGGCTGAAGCCCATCCAACTTGCATGATTTATTTTTTAAAAGATCTAATATTAGTTATTCGTATGCGTATAAGCTTCAAGCCCCCCCCCCCAAAGTTCAGTTATTTCTAAAAAAAAACGAAGCCTTTGTGATTGAAGCCCCTCTCAAACTATTTTTCTAGGTCCGCCAATGTTCATAACTTATTTTCCAACAAGAAATTTATTCCGGCATCTATCTAAATAGGAAATTTACCTAAATTTAGAATTCAGGAGGTTCCAGTAGTAATAATTCCCTTTCTAAGAGGTATTTTGGACCTGTGCAAGTAATCCCGATTAGAGGCTGAAACTGCCTTCTTCCAGTTTTACTTTTTTTGTAAGTTTAAAACGTTTCACGTTTCAATTTCAACTATTGCATCGAAGTCCCATTATACACAGTGGTATTCTACGAAAGTGACTTAACTTTGACAGAAATTCTTGTAGGTTTTATCTTTCAAATTTTGGCGGTCTTTACAATGACTGCTTTCCATACCTCTACAACAACAAACCCTCCGGGTAATTAGAACTGATATTAACCCTCAACAATATAGCCAAAATACAGTTAGATGTTCTATCTTATGATAGCAATTGAAATTTCCTCTTTACAGTTCATGTTTTACCGACAGAGGACTGTGAAATCTTTTCATATTTTGTGCAAAATAACCCCTGATGTGCAAAGTAACCCCGTCTTATGGTACTTCATCCATCTTGTCCGTAAAAAACTCTGCTTTCAAACTACCCGACAAGAGGAGGTGTTTAAAAATATCCTACTGGAACTAAGTTTCCAGAGTCAGCACTTACTAGGTAATCATAGAACACTTTTTGAGTACTGTTGTACAGGTTTTCACTATAAAATCATTTTCAAAAGTTTTTAAATACTGTTTTATTTTCTGCAGTGCGTTTAAACAACATAGGTAATCCTCAAGCAAACTTCTATGTGCATGAAAGGAATAGAGCAGAGTTCTCAACGATCTTCTTTCAAAACTTACATTACGTTGCTGAAATCAGTTCCCAGTCATTTGACACCTCTTTCACTTTCCACAGAATCCAATGCTCAGCTTATTGAGTATTTCTCAGTGGCACATACAATTCCAAATCTAACCACTCTATTCTTCTCACTAATAGACATCACCAAACAAAACTTGGTCAGGATTGTTTTGTTATAAATATACACAACCAATGTATAGGAGTACTTATATCACATACTTGTAATGTAACAAATGCAAAAGTTGGAGTTAATTTCATGTGTATATGTGTGCGTCTAATATGCAATAGAGTAACCTAATAGAGAAGACACCCTAATAGAGAAGACACGTCAATCCCCACATTCTGCAATACATGATGCTTAATCGTTTATTGATTCATTGAAAGATTGCTATAAAGGTAACCAAGAAAGTTCTGTCGCTTTTGTGGAGGTCTGTGTTCAATTAGCCCTCATATCGTGAGTTGAATGCAACTAGAGATAAAGCGAAGGTTAATTGTCTGTGTGAGTATATCCAACATACTACTTGGTTGTGGCAGTTCAGTTACACCATGAACTTGCGTGAAAAGAAAGTGAACATGGGACCTCTACACTGTGCCATAAGAGCGTGTATGCTATACGAGTTCAAACTGGGGTCTAATATCGTTGGAGCGGAGAGAAAAATATGTCAGGCATTTCGTGAAAGTGTGGTGACTACGCGGACAGTGCATAAGGTGTTTTAACAAGTTTAGGAACGGTGACGAAACACTCCAAGAAGTACCACATGCAGGAAGACTAACACATCTACAAAATGAAGATCTTCAGGAAGTAATTGAGGCGAAGAGTGGCCAGACATGTGAGGAACTCAGAAACAATTCAGTGTGAGTGGAGAATCCATCACTTCCATCAACTTAGGAAGTACTACAAATTGGGTCGATGGGTGCCACATGATTCAACTCTGAGCCAGAAAGCAACGCGAGCAGACCCTGTGTTTCTTTGCTGTCTTCTTTGAGGAAGGAGCCATTTCTGGACAGAGTGTTGACATGTGATGAGAAGTGGGTCCTGTACGAAGCTCCACATAGCGGTCGTCATTGGTTAGCATCCCATGGTTCCAAAACAACCGACAACAGAAGAAGACCTCCTGTGAGTTTGGTGGACTGCTTGCGGCACCGTGCTTCAGAAACTGCTACCAGCTGGTCAGAGCATAA
Organism: Thermobia domestica; assembly: GCF_964235325.1. Taxonomy (NCBI): domain Eukaryota; kingdom Metazoa; phylum Arthropoda; class Insecta; order Zygentoma; family Lepismatidae; genus Thermobia; species Thermobia domestica. The sequence goes on from NC_137455.1 coordinate 317,155,492, forward strand.
TGCAACTATGTACTCTCAGCACTTGAGCCGTGTTCAAGAAGATTTCAAAACTCTGGGGCCATCACTTATGAAACGCAAAGGGATCTTCCTGTTACAGGACAACGCTAATCACTTGGCCAAGATGATCCGGGACACCATTCTAGGTCTTGGATGGGAAACATTATTACATCCTCCATACTCCGTGAACATTGCACAGTCCGATTATTACTTTTCCATTCCTTGGACAATCACCTTAGAGGACTCCAGTTCAAATCTTTAATACAGGTGCAAAGTGCAGATACCTTCTTCGCTTCACGATTCGCCAAGGTTTAATGCGATGGAATCCATGGCCTTTCAGAAAGTTGGCAGAAGATCGTCGATGCTGATGGGGACTATTTTTAATCTTCCAGGTACGTCTTAGGTGGCATATCGGTGTTCTAAGGTGGTGCGTAAAGAGCGACAGAAATTTCTTGGTGACATGATTTTAGTAGTAAAAATTACAGTATTAAGGTATGGTTTATCCTATAAACAAGAACATCAAAGGACATTATTTTAAAAAAACAAAAGATATTTATATGTTTATTTATTTATACATACTTCTGGGCATTACCGGCATCTACGGCCTTATGTGTGAGGAATGACTTTCCTTGGCAAGTACGTTATTCGCGGAAGAGAGAAGAAAGATGAGAATGGGGAGGAAGGAAGCAGTCTGCGACCTGTATATTGTGTTTTATTTTTACATTTGGCTGCCGTGAATGAGGAAAACTCAGAAAAAAAACATTCACGATTGTTAATCAGAAGAAATTATTACACATTTTCGACAGTGTTCCCACCGGGCATTTTTTTAAGAAAAGGAAAGGTTACGATAGTCGTATTAACATTGTTCTTCAGCACTGGCGCAAATCCCGGGGGAATGATGGGGACATATCTCCTCCAATCTTGGAACTGAGGGACTGTCCCCCAATAATCGAATTTGAAATGTGTTTTTGGGGAGAAATGTCATGATTTGTGTCCGATTGCCATAAAAAGGAAAATGAGATGAAATTGATGTCCCACTCCCCAGATTAAGCCTCAAATCTCCCTGATCCTCTATGTACAGCATTGTTTTTCAACTTCATAAATATTTTGAACATCGCCCGAAAAAAAGAATCATATGGGAACTGTCTTATCCGTCATGTTGAAGACAGATTTGAGTCGCTGTTTTTCAGTAGTTTTGTAAACCAAAGATCCGCAGACCATGATGTTTCAGAAGCTTGTATGGCAGTTCAAGACCTAGCTGAATACAACGGTTCATTTCAGATGGAATGTATTCAATTGGCATGATGTCATTTCCACTCATTTTGCAGGGGAAATTGAAAAATAGATCTTTCAGACAAATGACTACATTATGCTATTAGAATAAACAGTATAGATTAATGATGACTTTGTGGTACTATATATCAGCGTAATATTACTGCCATGCGCTTTTGATTTACATCCGTTGGTTATAATTGTAGGATGTTAATTTCAAGATGAATCTTAACTTATAAAAGATAAGATCAATCACTCTGAAGTCAAAGTAAGATGTCTATCCATTCTATACTTTAACTACTTTTACAAGTTAATTGAGATTGTACGTTTTTAGTAACACTCAAGAGACAAATGAGGACTCCATTTCAGATTAAGACTCCTTGCTGTTAATTAAAGGTGTATTGTTAGTGGAATATAACAAAAGGAAAAGAAGAAAATCGAAAGTTGTTGAAGATAACAAACAAGTCGCGAAGAGCTTCAGCAATGACACAATCTCATAAATTTTGTAAGAAGATCTGCTGAAAAGTCCTTGATTTTTTTGTGATTAGTTTTAATGACAATTAAAATCTTGCTGCTGTTGTTCTCCAGTATTGTGTCTTCTAGAACTAGAATTTTCCAGCTTTAACGATTGTCTTCCAGTATCCTACTAACCAACATTTCTAAAGAAAACAATTGTCCTTTTATTATTATATTTTTTTAAAACTAAACTCTTCACAAGTAAAAAACAAGAATTATTTTATAGAAGTAGATGCTTCATAACATCCCATCGCCTTGTTTGCGCTCTCTCTTCATTACCAAGATGAACAAAAGGAAGCTCTTGTTATAATACTTTTAACTTTTCATCTTCAAACGAAGGTTGCTTTTATGCTCTAGAAGACAATTCCATTCGGTGGTTAATTTCAAAGACTTTCTGCGAAAAAAATCCCCTTCTACATTTTTACTTGAATGCTTATTTCCTTATGCAACAAACTTTAATAAAGGACTACTCTATCTCAGTTACATTTTAACCAAATAAACTTATATATAACTTTCTAGCATGAGTGTATTATTGCAAAGATATATATTCCTTTAGCGATATAACCCGTATCACGTGCCTCGGAAACAGTGACACCCCGTGACACAAAGTGACCCATGATCGCGATTAATATGGTGATTAACATGACTATGTTATTACAAAGATATATTCACTTACATGGAACATCCGTAAAGTGTTGCACGCCGATTTCAACGAAATTTTGCACGTAGATGCTAGACACAAAATAAAGTGACCCATATTTTTTTGTTTCTGCGGAGAAACGGTTTGAAGGGGCCTAAGCTCCTCCCGAAGTATTTTCAAAAAAGCTCGAAATCTCCAAAAGAACATGAGCAATTTGCAGAAAAAGGCGTATACACATACCAAATGGAAAATTAAGGAATATGGTCTTTTTCTTTTGTGTGAGAAAACGGTTGCAGAGGGAACAACTGCCCCGACTTAAATATCTCCAAAAATAATGACAAAGGCCAAAATCGACAAAATGGTACAAGCGATTCTGAGGAAATTGTGCATGCAGATACTAGACTTAAAAGTAAGAAATATTTATTTTTTCGTTTCTGCGGAAAAACGGTTTGAAGGGGCCTAAGCCCCTTCCGAAATATTTTCAAAAAGGTTTGAAATCTCCAAAAGAACACGAACTATTTTACAGGAAAAGGCGTATACACATATTAGATAGAAAATTAAGGAATACGGGTTTTTTTCTTTTGTGTGAGAAAACGGTTGCAGGGGGAGCAACGGCCCCTATTCAAATATCTCCAAAAATAATGACAAAGGCCAAAATCGAAAAAGGGCACAAGCGATTCCAAGGAAACTATGCATGCAGATACTAGACTTAAAAGTAAGAAGTACCTACTTTTCATTTCTGCGGGAAAACGGTTTGAAAGGGCCTAAGCCCCTTCCGAAATATTTTCAAAAAAAGCTCGAAATCTCCAAAAGGACAGGAATAATTTGCAGAAAAAGGCGTATGTACATACTAGATATACAAGTAAAATATACGTATTTCCTATTTCCTGCCAAAAAAACTGTTGCAAGGAGGACCACATCCCCACCAAATTCATCCAAATAGTTTAGAAAGATCACAATCCACAAATAATCACAAACAATTCGGATGAAAGTATAAATGCATATGTTAGACGTGCATTGAAGAAATACATATTGCAAGTACTATCCACCACTTTATAACACAGACCAACAGTTTTTTTTAAGTACAATATCTTACGCAACAAAAGTGTCACAATAATGATATTATACAAACAATGCTGTAAACAAAGTGATCTCTTACACCAACCACAACGAATCACAGCAACCTATCCACAAATGTCACATGTCGGTATGTGATTCGTGGAAAAGGAGAACTCTACTGGGGTCTGAAACTCTGCGATTTGTCTGTTGTATAACCAATGTGATACCACGCATATTTGATGACATCTTTGTACCTTGGAGAGGAGAATTGATTATGTGTCAGAGCTTGTAGTTTGATTATGTTATCCCGTAGATGCAAATTAATATCAGACTGTTGTAAGATAACACGGTCCTAAAAGCGGCCCAAAGATGTCTTTCAGAAGCGAAAAAAGTACACATCTAGTGGTTGCAGCTTCCAAATTAAACCTTGAGGTATTGTAAGTAGCACAGTATTTGTCTCTTCCGGTTCAATGGAGCGTAGGGTATTTTCACAATGTTCACTCCAAGCATCCAATAGAAGAACTGACCTGTGTTGTAGGAAAATACACGTGCTCTAGCCAACGACGATAAAGTTCTTTTGTGAGCTTTCCTGATTTTGAGGCGACAAGATATACGTTACGGGGACGAAACACAGTGTTGTGCACGCCTGGGCCGAACTCATCAGTTGACTCATGAGTAATGGTGCTAGCAAAGCACTATCGGCAGAGATGGTCGGTTGTATTGTATAACTGTGTGTTGTCGCACTCACGGATTGGACAACTGTTTCCACTTTCTTCATTTCATGAGCAGCCAAGGTTTGACCGCCATGCATTTCTAGTTGGAAACCACTTTGATCGGAGTTGTACACATTACCTGGGCCGAATTGGATAATATGGTGTTTTACATTGTCAATAAAGGCATTTATGGTTCTTAATATGTCCTCTTTAGCTTCAGACGTATGTTTCATAGATACAAATTTGGTCACCTTTCGCGATACGATTTTGTGTGTTGTTTCAATCTCCCACAGCCAGGTATTTGATGCCTTAAATGATGGAAGGTGGAATCTATTGCCGGCCTGCAGATCCCATCGTCGTAGATCAACATCGTGTACTGGAAAGTGTGTTCACGATCGTCTTGGAATTGCCGAAGAACGTATTGAGATACCTGCGATATCTTATCCTTCCGTGTTCCTCCACTATGACTTGCTTTTCCCAGCGTTCTAGCTGCTGCCTTGAGGTTACCTTTCTATATTTTGCTTGTACGGATCGAAGGAATAGCGTTCTTTTAATACCACTTCTCCAGCAGTTGACATCCTTTTGTTTGTATGCAAAGGTGATGTCTGCTTGAACATGTACGGTTGTGGCACCATCACACTCTTCTACGTCGTCATCCACAAGAGAATATTGGGCGGAACCCTCTTCCCTGTCGTCCTTCTCAAATGCTAATGTTAAGATTTCATCTTCCCACAAACTTTTGTTTGCTGACGATCTAAAAATCTATCGCAGTATCTCCACGGAATTAGACGCAATTTCTTTGCAAAATGACATTAATGCTATTTCCCAATGGTGTGAATCAAATAAGTTGCTACTAAATATTAGAAAATGTAAAGTAGTGTCATACACCAGGAAAATAAACTATGTACGCAATGCGTATACTATTAATCAAACGCCAATTGAGAGAGTGGATTATGTTACTGATCTTGGAGTCACTCTGCAGTCAAACCTATCATTCGATATTCATGTCAACAGAGTAATTGGTGAGGCCTTTAGGAATCTTGGCTTTGTGATGAGATTAGGAGGTGATTTTTCTAATACTAATGCTCTCAAAACATTATACACTGCCTATGTGCGGTCTAAGGTGGAATATGCAGCGATAATATGGGGTTCTAATAGTAAGAAATATATAAATAAAATCGAAAACATTCAAAATAAATTTGTGCGCTTTTTGACATATAAAGAAACAGGTATATATCCCAAATTTGAGAACTACGAAGGTCTTCGAAACAAATATTTATTACAATCTCTTGAAAGCAGAAGAAGTCATTTCATATTATCTTTCTTACATAAAATAATTCATGGTGCAATAGATTCAGAATATTTGTTATCAGAAATCAAAATTCGCGTCCCACATAGAGCAACGAGACCCCATAATGACATATTCCATCTTTCAGCGCAAAGGACTAATGCATTAGATGTATCGCCTATCAGAAAAATGTGTATATTGTATAATAAGACGTCACAAGAACACCCACATATAGATGTTTTTAGTTACAAACAAAATTTTCACTCTACATAAATTTGTTGTATCCTGTATATCGTGCTATTTGTATTTTAACGTATATTTTACTTTCATATTATTATTTTATTATATGTGTATTTTAGAGTGTATTATAATAGAATTGTGTCATATTAGTATGTTATTATATATGTATTTTAAAGTGTATTAAATACACTTTACAATAAGGGAAAACTGTAATTAGGCATTTGCCTGTTGTTTTTCCGAAATAAATAAATAAATAAATAATTTCTTCTGTGTCCAACGTAACCATATCGTCCATCCAGTATTCTAGCAAGCATTGCAATAGGCGTGCTGTATCCCTTTTCTCTGCTGTTATTGGCGACTCTGGTCGATGTATCACTTCAAAAGCAACAAACAGTAAATGCAGAAGGATTCCTCTTCTTTAACACGCTGATGTAACAACTAATTTATATCATACACATATGAGTATCTGACGCAATGTACTTAACTTCTTGATTACATTTTACGTACGCAAGGTAGATATTGATGTCTCATTTTGCACTCGTGGCTCATTATCTTGAAGTGTTCTTTGGTGGCATTAATGTACCATTATCACAAGTAAATAAGTTATTGCACAAGCCAATGGCCAGATAAGTATAATCGCACACCACCTTGTCAATTATCGGTCATATGTTTTGCACACACAGATAAAATTACTATCGCTCGAACTTACCATATGCAGCGATGAGCATGACCACCTCGTAGGCTAGCTACTGCAAGATAACATTATACATATTTCATAATACAGTTTGATATCTTCTGCTGCCCAATTATATGCACTCAACCTTTGAAGCGGTTCCTCAGAATACATATCTTTCGCGTTGTTTGTTAAGTAAATGACACTTTAACAGCTTCCTATCTGTGAGACGTAAGATATTCGTATGTCGTTTCAGTTCTTTCTTTTACGTGTAGTTTCTCCATGAGTCGGACATATACATGGCTCGTAATAGAAAGATATACGGGCGCCAAAAACATATGTTGCATATGTGAAATATATGCTGGAAATTTCTGCAAATTGTTTGTGAGGTTTTGGAGATTGAGAGCTTTTTTGAAAATATTTCGGAAGGGGCTTACTCCCTTTCAAAGAGTTTTTTCACACAAAAGAAAAATACGTATTTCTTACTTTTAGGTCTACTATCTGCATGCATAGTTTCCTTGGAATCGCTTGTACTCTTTTGTCGAATTTGGTCTTTGTCATTATTTTTGGAGATATTAAAATGGGGGCCGTTGTTCTTCTTGCAACCGTTTTTTCACACAAAAGAAAAACCCGTATTCCTTAATTTTCTATTTGGTATGTGTATACGTCTTTTTCTGCAAATTGCTCATGTTCTTTTGGAGATTTCAAGCTTTTTTGAAAATGCTTCGGGAGGGGCTTAGGCCACTTCAAACCGTTTTTCCGCAGAAACAAAAAAACATGGGTCACTTTATTTTGTGTCTAGTATCTACGTGCAAAATTTCGTTGAAATCGGCGTGCAACACTTTACGGATGTTCCACGTTTGTGATGGAACCCGTATCACGTGCTTCAGAAACAGTGACACTCGTGACACAAAGTGACCTCCTGATCGCGATTAATGCGGTGATTAGGATTTCAGATTTATTATTTAGATTTCTGGGCTTTTGATGTCTATGGCTATTTAATCCGTCGCGTTTGAGGGGTGACGTTCCTCGGCGAGCACACAATTCGGAGAAAGGGAAGGAATGAAGGGGCCTTGGACATATAACTTCGGTACCACCCCGAAACGAGGTCCCACGCTCAATTATTGAGCTTAGTGTCTGTTGAGCCCGAGAGCCGTGCTTGCGAATTTGGGCAACTCTGTATCAATCATATTGTTACCCCAAATTATGTTATGGTAACTTGTTTCTCAACTCTGTCTCAGGTATGTCTAACTACACGAATGAAATAAATTTTCCAATATTTTCACAAACCACAACCGTAATCAATAGTAAATACAACGTCAAACTTACTCAAGAGGTAGTGTCTTACTCAGACTATTTAATATAGAAGTCGGCACTCCATCAGTACCTTCAGTCAGTTTTTACAGGCTGTGATGACAAGCGCTCAACCACATCTGATACGGTAACTATTACTGTATGTGTTCAAACTCAGCATAAGGCTGCGTCAGTAACCAGAAATATAACGCTGCGACAGGTGAAGGTGCAGTGAATGACAGCATAGCAATTCATTGGTTCCGGAAATTCCATGCAGTTTGTACGAATGTCAAAGATCAGCTAAGATCCGGTTGCATCAGGGTAATGAATTCTGAAGTCATACGACATCTCATTGAAGCAAACTCATCCTCCAGTACAGGACGATTGTCAAACAAACACGGCAAGTCCCAGACCACAGTAGTGTGTCACCTTCATGAACTTGAGAAAACTTCAGAAACTACAGCATTGTGTCACATGAGTTGACCCCAACTTAGATCCCGAGGAGAGTGGATGTGTGCTGACAACTACTGCAAACACCGCGTGATGTACACTAACTGCAACGGCTTGAGACAAGCGACGAAAAGTGGATGCTTTTCCGAAATTCCAAAACAGTGGTTAAGTAAGGACCAACTTGCAGAAACGGTCATTAAACGCCGGTTTCGAGCATGAAGTCATGTTCTGTGTGCGGTGGAAGTAGAAAATAGTAATTTACTTTTGGTTTGTTAAACAATGCTTGTACCATCAATGCCGATCTTTATTCCGAACAATTGAAGCGGATGTATGCTGCACTACGCCAAAAGAAAAACAACCTCGCATTGGTGAACCGAGAGTGAGAGCAAGCCTTGCTATAAGAAGATAACGTAAAACCACATTCTACTCGAAAAAAGCATAATACTAATACTACTACTACTACTACTACTACTACTACTACTACTACTAATAATAATAATAATAATAATAATAATAATAATAATAATAATAATAATAATAATAATTTGATGACATCGAGCTGATGACATACCTGGCATATGACATAAAGTGACCCCCTGATCGCAATTAATCCGATGATTAGGATTTCAGATTTATTTTTTAGATTTTTGGGCTTTCGGCGTCTATGGCTATTTAGCCTGTCACGTTTGAGGGATGATGTCCCTCGCTGAGCACACAATCCGGGTAAAGGGAAGGAAGAAAGGATTGGGGAAGGAAAGAAGAGGTCTTGGACATATAACTTAGGTACCGCCTCGACATTTGCCTTATGTGAATGAGGAAAACCTATAAAAACTCCATTCAGGGTGGCTGGCCTGAAAAAGCGTTTTACACTTTTTCGACCGATTACCTCACGGGGAATCGAACCCGGCACCGCTCGCACCAAAGGCGAGAACTTTAGCGACAATTTGGTGATTTGCACAACTATATTATTACAATGATATATTTACTTAGTGATGGAACCGGTGTCACGTATTTCAGAAACAATGAGACCCGTGACACAAAGTGACCAGTGATCGATATTAATATGTTGATTAGCGTGAGTGTATTATTACAAAGTTACATTCATTCAATGATGGAACCCGTACCACATGTTTCAGACACAGGAAGATTCATGACACAAACTGATATCCATGATTAGCATAAGTGTACTATTATAAAGATATATTCACTCAGTGATGGAACCCCTGTCCCGTGCCTCGAGAATCTGTGACACAAAGTGAGCCCTGGTCGGTATTTCATCCGCTGAGCTGGACAATTCGGAGACAATGAAGCATTGTCATGCAGATGGAGAGTGTGCGTGACACTGCTAATATATTTTCAAGGAGCATGAGTATCTCTCCTTTGATTTCGGCCGTCACCTTTTTTTTTTTTTTTTTTTTAATGACGTATCAAATGAATTGAAAATAAACTCATCCAATCTGGATCAAACTTGGTATGATGACAGCTATTAATAAGCATGTGAAACGCTATGGTATGCAAACTGTTGGTTTCAAACTTACGGGTCATCAAATTTGAGGTTTAGACTTAGTAAAATCTTTGCAAAATTCTTTAATAAACTCTATTAAATACAAAAATATCATGAAATCTTTCAGTTGAACGTCAACAATTATGCCCTTTAGGCTAATGGAGACGATAATTAAGGCAAGTAGATAATGATGGATTAATTAGTGGGATTGAAATGTGAAAAAGAATTTAAAGTACCCCTAGAAACCCCATGGACACGCAAATCTTGTCCATCACAAATATACTTGGCTTTGAGGATCGAACCAGAGATCCTACACACCAAAGATAAACGCTCTACCATTTAGCTGTCGTTTGTCTTTCCTACTAAAGACAGTAAAAAAGGGATTAAGTCTAAAAGTTTCCATCTCGTCTTATAGAAGTAAACTGTTGAAGAATTTGTACTGAAATCTAACTGCAATGTGTAGTTTTAACATTCAACAATTTACATTTTTGTTTCAATAGGAGGAGAAAATGGGATATAGACGGCCATACGTGAATATATTAAAGGATGAACGAACTCAGACAGTGAACAAACTTCGACTTCATTATCACACTCTGCTAAAATAATCACTCGCGTTTTTATTGAGAAAAAACAGAATTCAAAAATTCTCTTCTGCTCCAGAGTTATTTTGTGGCATAACACACGGACGTAAGTCACCGTTGGTTTTGGGTACAAAACCTCGCGGCCAGAACCTCGCGGCAACAACCTCGCGGACCAAAACCTCGCCTGGCCAAAACCTCGCCTCCCAAAACCTCGCAGCCCAAAATCTCGCCGGGCCGAAACCTCGCCTGGCCAAAACCTCGCCGCCCAAAACCTCGCGGGACAAAATCTCGCCCGGCCAAAACCTCGCCGTCCAAAACGTCGCGGGGCCAAAACCTCGCCACCCAAAACCTCGCCACCCAAAATATCGCCATACCCAAAATCTCGCCTGACCAAAATGTAAATGTTCCAACAGATGATAAGGATTACGGTATAAAAGACGCTGTTTCACAAGAAGTATCACTGGTATTTGACTAAGTCCCGCGATACCATATGAAAATTTTATTTCTGTACAGTATTAGAGGGTTTCAATGTGAAGGTAGGGCGACAGGATGTTTTTAAACTGGTTATAGGGAAAGAAAGTCTGCATAAGGAAAGTAATGACAACTAACGGGGTTAGTTCCGTGAACTTTGGAACATCCAAAAACTTAAAATTTTAACAAAAGTCTAATATTTATGAAAGTATGAAATAATATATGAGTTTTTATGACGTCCCTTGATTATGTCCTGTAGGTTAAAAGAGACGTAGATGACCAGAATGAAGGAAATGATCGAATAAAGAGAGTGGGAGGAAACGGGAATAACCCGAGAAAGCCCACGCACACGATGTTTTGTATCTATTATTATTATTATTATTATTATTATTATTATTATTATTATTATTATTATTATTATTATTTGTAATGTGAAATGGCATATTAAGAAACTCATTGGGTAAATTTTAAAGAAAAGTTTCATTCGCGGCGATGTTTTGGATGGCGAGGTTTTGGCAACGCGACGTTTTGGCCCGGCGAGATTTTGTCCCGCGAGGTTTTGGGCGGCTAGGTTTTGGCACCGCGAGGTTTTGGCCCGGCGAGATTTTGTCCCGCGAGGTTTTGGGCGGTTAGGTTTTGGCCACGCGAGGTTTTGCCCCGGCGAGATTTTGTCCCGCGAGGTTTTGGGCGGCGAGGTTTTGGCCACGCGAGGTTTTGGCTCGGCGAGATTTTGTCCCGCGAGGTTTTGGCCGGCGAGATTTTGGGCGGCGATGTTTCGGCCGCGAGATTTTGTCCGTATCCCAGGTTGTCTCTATTAACGAACTTGACCGTTATTATCGCTCTAGCTGATTATTGCAGAAATCTCAATTCAAAAATTTACTTCCGTTCAACAGTTATTGTGTGAAGTAACGGACGAACTAAGTCGCCGTTATCCGTTACATTAACGGAGTAACATCTAAACGAGCTCGGTCTTTCTTTTCTTCTTTTATTTATTATTATTATTTCTTTATTTATATATTTTTCCTGTTCCGTAGTATTGTTAGCCATAAAACCCTAGAGGAGCCATTTCACATTTCTTTCCTAAATAATATGCGTTAATAAATTTGATTAAACCACTTCCTTTACGAAAAACCATTCTAAAATCAACAATATTATTGACCACAAAATAAAATAAAATTGTATGAATTTGCTTGAAATAACTTGAGAGAGCTAAGTTTTACAAATTCATTTTTAAATATAAACTAATTATTTGCTGAGCAAAACTATATATTTTTTCATTAAGAGTGTCTGACGTAGCGTGTCTTATGAAAAGTGTCTGATGAAGCCAAAGAGTTAGTTGGCGAAAGTGTAACACGTGTTGAATTTTAATGAAAAAATATATAGTTTTGCTCACCAGCAAATAATTAGTTTATATTTAATTATAACAAAGCCAAGCTTCTATTTATGCATTTTTAATAAAAGATATTGTTTTAACATTTCTTTTACATTTTTATTTGTTATTATTCCTGTCAAGACTAGTAATACATCAATGTCTCCTCATAATTTCTATCCTGTAACTATACCTGAGCTAATTTCGATCCATTTGTTATCTTTGGCAGGTTAAAACCGCTTCATTAATCACTTGAATGTCATTCATTACGGAAGAAGAAAAAGACGATAGACTTCAATGTTCCGTGGAGAGACAAAAGAAAAAAAAAACTTTTTTAAAAAAAGTTTACAAGTGATATAACTAGTGAAGAACCCCGGGAATGAAATTTGCTTCTTCCTGATTGGTTGGTGCTTTTTGAGAAGATCAAGTTTTAGGCTTGGGTGGCCTTGAGTGGATTACATACTGGTAATGCCTCTTCTTTCTCGTTCGCTATCGGGGAAGATTCTTCAGATGAAATTGGCTCTGGCTGGGAGAAGCGAAGAGGACATTCAGAAAATAAGACGTTCCGTTGAGGTCGGCTCTTTCCCATTCATTTTAAGCCATCTATTGAGATAAGAGAGGGAATATAGTATGTCTTTTAAGAGATGATAGTCAGCTGTTCAATTTATGTCCAGTAGTTATAGCAAAGAGAGTTATATCGTTGATATATTTTCTAAGTGAATCTTTTAATATTCAATCTGAAATATATAATATATATACCTTCAAATGTATATAAATTAATAATTCTTTTCAGTTCCATTAAAAAGGAGAAATATAGCCCTTCCTTCTGATTTAGTAGTGCGTGTCTCTTTGGTGGTCGAGACGAAAGGTTCGACTCCCGCTGAAAGAGCATTGAAAGCGTTTGAGTCTTTCGGATTCCACCATAAACTATACGTTCACGTATCATATAGGTTCGGTGTTGATCATAGACATTAAAACTTCAATAAACGTGCGAACGAAAACGCTAAAATAACAGTGAAACGTAAAACTATCTCCAATATGCTTTGTTCATCGCTAACAAAAAAATAAAAATATATGAGGTAATCAGATATCACATTAGAAGTTTGCTTCCCAAGTAGCATCAATGGTTATTTAAGAGCAATATTTTTGTCGGTCTGCCTTCCTCTAAAGGTAGAGGAAAAAATTAGTGACTGAAACACAGTGGATTCTAACTTCTAGATCATTTTTATCTTCTCAGTCTAACGTGAAATGGTACATGCGGAGCGTTGCTGCTTCTTAGTTAACCATCAAATCCCCAATACATTTTCCAGCATGTTACAGCTAGCGAACCTAGGAGCATACTCAATTTCTGAAGGTTCCGACTTTGCACAGCGATTCCAAACAATAAATTGTAAATATCATTTTAAAATATCTCATCAGTAACTTACTTTTCAGCCATTCTGTAGGGTGGCCAAAAAGTCCCTTTACACCTGCACATATTTCATCCTTACATAAATAGAACTTAATAATACTTACAGTTTTGTATCCAAAGCATCCATTTGTGCACTTCCCTGCGCAGCTTGATACGAATTCATGTTCTCCTACTAATCCGCTTTAACAGCTGAGTCCTCACAAGCTAGAAGCTTCAAGCACTTGCCCGAAGAGCATCATTGTCCACGTATCGCTTCTTCCTGACGTGTGATATTCATGATACTCCAAAGGGCATTCTGGGAAAGGCTCTGGTGTCATAAGATCTAGGCTTCGATGCTACCAAGGATAAGGTAAATTTGGAGACCCATGTCTTATCCAAAGTAAAGTCACTGGTATCTGCCATTGTTGTTCACCCAACAAGGAAAGGGGAGACAAAGAACTGGCTAAATTACAGGCTTTATTTTTCTCCTTTCAAGGGCAGCAACATGGCAGTTATGCGGCAATCACCTGGCAATTCACGTGAGGAGCACTATTACCATATCAGTAACCGGATGGGAGGTTCAAATCTTAAATATCTTAACATCTTACACTGTTACACGCATTTAGTTCGGATGTAAATGAACTTTCTGGCCACCCTGTAGAATGAAGGTGATTTCGTTTCTGACTACAATCTCTCTCCCTTATCCAATGCTGTATATAATAACTACCAGTGTCGCTGTGTGTAGCACATGAAGGAGTTAGTTATATTCGTAAACCAAACTCCTGTTCAACCTAACTTCTTCCAAGCCTAGGCCTAAAGGTAGCATTTTTATCTCAAATTAAATCCAGTATATTTTAAGGTTAATGAATATTTTAAATTATATAAGTCATTTCTCAAAATTATCTAAGTGGTTTCATTTTAGTATTCCACGTAAAGGTTAGTACTTGGCAATCTTCGTATTACATTAATCCACTAATGTCAACAGCACTGCAAGTAAAGTAAAACGTAAGGATACTGTTCAGAATTACTCCCATAGGAACGCATGGGTATCAGATTTTTGATTGTCTGTATATTAGGATCAACTGCATAGATCACCTCCAACAACGAGCTTGACATTCAACTTTTAATTCTCTACACTCCAGGCAAAATTCGCCAAGTAGTTTCTGAGACATAAAGGAGTTATGGGTAAGCCAATCTCCTTCAGAACTGAGTAACGATTAGAGAATGATGTCAATATAAGATTGTTCAAGAATTTTCTCTTTAGTTTGAATAAAATGCATGTAATATATTGAAAGAAAATTATGAGAACATTGTGTTCTGAAGAAATACAGTTGTCACCAATAGACTCTTAAACACATATTATAAATGTTGTAAAATGTGAACTATGTAATACATATTTAATGCTGTGTATCACACAGCTTAAGAAAGACGGTAATCAGAGCGTCTTAAACAAAGAAATAAATAAAAAGAAACGTGGTATATTGTATTTTCATGGAGGTGGGTTGTCACGAATGAAACCCTTGATTCATCTCAGTCGTGAGCATGCTATGCTTCTCAGTTTATATATATATGATTCAGCGTTAAAGGTGTTTTCTTCCAAACATGCTTACAAAAATAGAGTGGGTTTCGGTGAATCTCGGATAAAGCTCGGACTTTATTTAACGTTGTCTTCTTTTAGTAACGTTGTTAACGTCCCACGTTTACGCACCGAGGCTAAGAAAGATGCTGATGAAGAGATAGATTATTAAGGTGGAAAGACAAAAGTGGGAAGAAACAAGAGAATCTCAAGAATGGCCACAAATATGGTGTATGCCCGCCATAAAGCTCACTTGGTGATAGGTGGAATCGAATCAGGGACGCCAAGGGCAATAGGTAAGCGTAAGCAAAGCATGTCAATGAAAAAGTGATTGGGTGATGTACAGGTTTTCCATAAGTTGTTATATTATGATGTATCCTAACCATCTTTAGGCCTCTAGCAGCCATATTTCTCCCTCTGTTTCTTTCCCGTCGTTTTCCCCCTGCTGAGCATATATTACAGTCAAATCCGGATAAGTGAGACCTGGATAACTGAGATACTTCTATTGCTGGGAATCTTGTCCTCCAGCATTACTTCTAAGTGAGACATCGGCTATTATAACCTGCAAAGTAAGAAACTCGATAAATGGGATGCCTCTGTGAAGTGGTATTAAGTTGTCGGTCCCTTGTGATCTCACCTATCCAGATGCGCAGTATTTAATTTACTTTAATACGAATAAAATGTAATAAGAATCGAAGCTAATGTTACAGATAAAAAAAAAATCATTGTTAAAAGTTAATAATGTTGTATTTTTTGTGATTAATACGTTGTGCATGACTTAGAAATTTTCAATATATACTATTCACACACATGTGACAATGTAGAAAGCGGGCGTTCAGAGTGCGAAGGATTAAAGTTCAACCATATAGCAAAGTTGTGTGAAGAAGAGACATAAAGATTTTATACTTCGTTTAAATACAAATGATTGACATGATTTCAAAAAATCACTTTATTTTTGAACATATTGTCTCGAAACTTTGCAAACATACTGAAAACCTCATTTTATGTGCGTATGTGTGTGTTGCAGGTCTGCTTCTGATTTCTGCCGCAAGAGCGTGACAATAAGTATTTATTCACGATAGCAACAGGGTCAGAGAAAGCTTATGTTGTACTCTAGTTTTATTCACATTAGTCTGTCGTAACATTGCAACGACGCTTCCGAAAGAAATTCAACAAAGACCCAACAATTGCCAAGTCCGTTCGACGATGATATACACAATTTATAGTTTCAGGATGTCCCTGTAAGGTGAAATCAAGTGGTTGTGCTACCACTCCTGATGAACTGAAAAACCGATGGATCGGTTGTGGAAGGGATGATCATAAATAATTCCTGTAATGTCCTCCACACTTTCCGGGGGTAACCTCACACGATTTTGTGGAAGGAGATCCTGTGGTTACGCCTCCTTTACCAAAAAAACAAGACAAGTGGGAGCTCTTATCAATAGTGCTTTCCAACGGATTGATAGGGACATGCTGCACTGAGTGCGGGATAGGGTTGAAAGATGTCCTGCTTTTGGCCGGACATTCCGGCTTTTGGAGGTCCTGTCCCATGTTCGGCTTAATAGTCGAGCCTAATGTTGTAAAGGCCTGGAAAAAAACGGAAATTTTGGCTAAAAAAACAGTTTTTTACCGTTTTTTCCCGAGCTTGAAAAAAAAACGGAAAAATTGTGAAAAATTGAAATTTTCGATTATTTCACTACATTATGCTTTTAAAATGAAAACTATTTTATATTTACTAGTTTGCAGTTAGGATCATTGAGTAGTTATGTTTCAGGTATTAGAATAGTGAAATTTTGTGGCAACAAATATATTTGTACCATTCCTTTAAAGTTAGCACAGTGATAGAATGGAGTTACTGCTACAAAAGTTCCTAAAATATAATCCTAGTTAGATTAATTAATATAGACACAGTTAAATTATCTTAAGTGATGTTTTAAAGTTACTGTTTTATGGTAAGGAACTGTTAAAATAACATGACCAGAATCATTTTAGTTAATACTGTTATGTTAAAATCAAATATATATATATATTTTATGGAGATACGTATCTTCTTCGTGCTGTGTAAAATTTCCGGAAATTTTGAATCCATTAGAAAAAGTCTTTTGTTCGGGAATATTGGCAAAATTCAGAAAATATAATTTAAAAACTATTTCTTCGCCTGATATTAAACTTATACGTATTTGCAGTAACGTGTCTGCAGCATATATACAGCGTATTTCGCTAGCAGGAAAAATTCTTGAAGGAACAGCTTTTACTTTTATTTTTTAGTTTTTTTGATTTCTGATAAAAAAAAAATCCCTCTTTATTACACTAGTTAACAAATTTAAACATTTTGTTTGTTACATGAGAAAAATCACCTGATCTTGAAGGAACTTTTTGCGCTGAATTCGAATATGCACTCGGTTTCTCTCCATCACGTACAGTTTTCCCGTAACTGAGGGATTTTCGGGAAATTCCCTCAAAAATTTCCCTTTTTCAGATATTTTATTCCCCTAGCTCCTGTCCCCCTTACATATAGTAACATAGAAATTATACCTAAGTATACCTTGATTTATATTTAATAAACCCTAAAAGTTTCGTAAAAATCGCTTTCTTCTTTCTAGAGAAATAAATATATTTGTATGTATACTGTGTGCACTGTTTATTGCACCTGATAATAATGCTTTCAGATCTCCTGAGTTGGGGTAAAAACGATTTGCTTTATTACTACAAACACAGACATAAAAATGAATATTTACAATAGTCAACAACACACTTGTATTGCTCTCTGTAAATTAGAAACGTGTATAAAAATAGAATGTACTTCCAACGTATATTTTTTTTAAACGTAAAGTATATCTTAATACATATATATACAATTCTCCAAGTTTTTTCGTTTTGTTCATGAAATGGTTATCAATATTTGTTATCAAATGTAACAGAATGCAAAAGAAAGAAAGAATGGAATACAGACTCACTGTTGACAACAATGAACTAATGCAGTCTGAATTTTCCACTACGGTATCGTTTCCCCCCTCCCCCGCGCATTTCTTTCTTTCTTGTGTTCTTGACACCTGGTGAGGGAGTTTTGTACATTTTTATATTGACGTGTGGTTTAACACTACTTCACTTTCAAAGTTGTCTTTGCTGCTAAGAGTGCTTTCATGTTTGATCTTAACGGCATTATACCCAACTAAGACCAGAAGTTTAGTTTGTGATCAGTACAATGGCGTCAAGAGGACGGCGTTCGTGTGTTGACTCACCAAATAGTTTTTGTTATGTGTGTGGCCAGTTTGTAGTTAATGGACAGTGTAGATCCATTACGCCATCGGTGAAACTAGCATATTATATATATTTCGGATGTCGTGTGGGAGATCAGGACAAAACTTGGGCACCCAACATAATTTGTGCGTCGTGCTACGTCACTTTACTTGCATGGGCCAAAGGGAAACGGAGGTTCATGAAATTTGCTGTACCAATGGTGTGGAGAGAACCCACCAACCATCTGGATGATTGTTATTTTTGTCTCACAGTAGTTAAGGGACATTCTAAAAAAGCAAATACACAATAAGTTATCCCAACGTTAAATCCGCAATTAGACCTATTCCGCACGGGGATGAACTTCCACTTCCCGAGCCCCCTACCAACTGGGAAGAGATATGGCCAAAAGACTCTGATGATGATCATGACCTTGATGAACCATCGACATCAACATGTACATCCAAGGATCCAACGTTCATCCCTGACTGTGTTCGCGAGCCACATTTCATCTGGCAATGTGAACTTAATGACCTAGTCCGTGATTTGCACCTGACAAAACAAGAGGCGGAAGTACAGGAAAAGGCATGTTCAATTTTCAAGCTATTTCTCAATGCAAGATAATGTGTGCGTATGTACGGATATAAATGGGTTGATGGCGGAGCTAGGAATTCGTTACGTTCCAGAATAATGGAGGTTATTTATCGACGCGTCAAATGTCAGCCTTAAAGCTGTCCTTTTACATAATGGAAATAAAAAACCTTCTATACCACTTGCGCACTCAGTGAAGATTAAGGAATCCTATGACACCATGTCAACTTTGCTAAATCTTATAAATTACAAGGACCATTGTTGGCAAATATGTTGTGATCTCAAGGTAGTTGGTATTTTATTAGGACTGCAGTGCGGTTACACGAAGTATCAATGTTTTTTATGTTTATGGAATAGCCGAGCTGATGACAAACATTATGAAGTGAAGGAATGGGAACCTAGAGTGAATTACGTACCTGGAGAATGCAACGTCAAATACGCTCCTTTGGTAGATCCTAATAAGATATTACTACCGCCACTTCATATCAAGTTAGGACTTATGAAAAACTTTGTCAAAGCCATGGACACATCTGGTGAAGGTTTCAAGTATTTGCGAGATAAGTTCCCTAACCTGAGTGATGCTAAGATTTCAGCGGGAGTGTTTATTGGTCCCCAAATTAGGAAATTAATGCTTGATGATAGCTTTGACATCAAGTTAAAGAGTGCTGAGCTAGCTGCCTGGACAGCATTTAAGTGTGTTGTGCGCAACTTTCTGGGCAATAACAAAGCTGAGAGTTACACAGAAATCGTACAGGACATGATACAGAAATACAAAGAGTTGGGTTGTAGGATGTCTTTAAAAACCCACTTTTTGCACTCCCACCTCAGCTTCTTTCCTGCTAACCTAGGTGCTCTCAGCGACGAACAGGGGGAAAGATTCCACCAAGATATAATGGCAATGGAGAAAAGGTACCAGGGACGATGGGATCCTTCAATGATGGGGGACTATTGTTGGGGTCTTGTTAGAGAATGCAACATTTCTTACAAAAGAAGGAAGTAGTGTACGTTTTTGTAACCCAATGGAAGTTTCATATATTGTAATAGTTTTGATTGTCTTTTCATGACCTTTTGGTATTTAATACATTTGTATTATTGTTTATTGTAAATTGTCACACTTGTAAATTATATTGTATTATATTTTATATATGTGTTTGTAGTAATAAAGCAAAACGTTTTACCTCAACTTAAGAGATCTGAAAGCATTACTATAAGGTGCAATAAACAGTACACACAGTATACATACAAACATATTTATTTCTCTAGAAAGAATAAAGCGATTATTACGAAACTTGGAGGGTTTGTTAAATATGAATCAAAGTATACTTAGGTATAATTTCTATGTTAGTATATGCAAAGGGACAAGATCTTGGGGTGTAAAATAAACGAAAAGGGAAATTTTTGAGGGATTTTCCCAAAAATCCCTCTGTTACGGGAAAATCGTACGTGATGGAGAAAAACCGAGTGCATATTCGAATTCAGTGCAAAAAGTTCCTTTAAGAACAGGTATTTCCTTTTATGTAACAAAACCTTTGTTAACTAGTGTTATTTGTAATTATATTTTTCGAACAATTCAAAAAGAGAAATGATCTTATTTAGATATACACAGATACAGCGCACAAGTGCGTAAATTAGAACAGTGATAAATATATATAAAGAATTTAACATGTGACATTTCCGTTCGTCATTATTAAAGACTAGCAGAATACCCGTTCTTTGCACGAGGAGAATAGTTTGATTTTGGGTATAAAGGGCACCAAGACTGTCAGCAATGAACTTAGGGACCCCAAAAACTGTGAATTCGACACTAGTATCAGTCATTTTCAATTACGTTTACATGTAACTCTCCCCCTTTAAGAGTAACTAATGGGGACTGAATTAGGATTTAAACGGCATCGGAAGTGTCACTGTTCATCTCAGCCACCCCGAAAACTTTGGATTCAACACTAATATCGGCCATTTTCGATTATTTTTATATATCCATCCCTTCTCTCTCCCCCAAGTACTGGCGCTGAATTTGGATTTAAACAGCATCGGAAGTGTTAATGTTCATCTGAGGACCCCCAAAACCATGGATTCGACACTAATATCAGTCATTTTCGATATTTTTTTATGTATCACCCAGTGGCGGCTGGTACTATATGTGGCATGGTTGTGCAACCGGATATTTTTTGTAATACTAAAAATATTTTTAAGTGTTAAAGTAGTGTATCAGTAAAAAATAAACCTTTGCTCTTGAGCGCAAAACAGTATTGATTCATTTCTGAAAAAAGTCAATTAAAAAACGGAAAGAAAGAGAGAGATTTACCTTTTCAGTGGCAGCAAACGTTGCCACTGGGAGCAGTAACATTGAGCATATGGCAGCGAGCTCCTATCTCTTAACATGGGGAAGTGGATTTATTCTTGCATCGCTCCTATCTTCCCGTATTGGTCCCTTCCGGTTGCATTTTCTTCCGCAACTGGTCAGCTTCTGTAATAGTTACGAATTCCTCCGCTTAGCAGCGCTTGACACAATTGATAGGGTGAGGAAGATACAGACGCGTGGAAGAAAGAAGTTATTCACAAAACATAAACTCGCAAAGAACAAATATAAGTCTGGTGGTAGCAGGGACGGATCCAGGCTGAAAGTTTGGGGGGCGGTCGTTCGAAGTCAATACATTTTATTTAACATTTATAATACAAAGGTGAAAATTCTTGGGATAAGATTTATTTTTTAAAAAATCCTATTCTGGGGGAGGGTCAATCGAGTCTCCAAGAAGAAAATGCCTTACTACTGGTCTAATTCCTAGCTCTGTGTCTTTCGTGCACATGATTCCGTGTTCGATTTCCGGCGGAGAGCATAAATTAATATCAAATCATTCACTTCAATACTCATCTGTCTTCTTTAGCCTAATTTGCTGGAATGTTTTGCTGGAACTTTTTTTTTTATTTTCAAAGGAAAACATCTTAGATTTCATCCTTCTTTACAGACAAAAAGATACGTGGTTCCCGAAAATGGACTTTTTGTTCCGTATATTTATACAAAGAAATGCTAACAAAATGCATATTGTCGTAGGAGAGAGGTGTTTCTGGACCTTTAAGAAAATAAAGCGGAAAATATTTGCGGTAGTGATGCTTTCTATTCAGAAAAACTTTTCGAGCAGCATTTCAGATTTCAATCAGAGACCTGCAAACCCAGGCCCGAAGACGGCCCGGCCCGACCCGAATGGATCTGAATTCTGTGCTCGGCTCGACCCGGCCCGGCCCAGCCCGAATCTCGAGCCGGGCTCTAACCGGGCCGGGCACATTTCGGGCCGAGCCGGGCCGAAACGGGCCGGGCACAAATCGGGCCGAAACGGGCGGAGCACAAATCGGGCCGAGCCGGGCCGGCCCGACTCGGCCCGAACACTGTGAAAGACGGATCGGAAACTAATGTTGGCAGCCTGTGTTAATCGTAATGTGTTTGGCATGAGCGGCGATTAGGGGGGGCAAAGGGGGGCAGTTGCCCCCGCACTTTTTTGAAGTAACCAATTAATGTATATAGTTTCATTTGGAAATGTAACGATTTTGTATTGTTACTGATTAATAGGAAAAATGCTGCCATATAATATTTGCTGTTGCGTGAATACGTATTGGTTGTCTTCCCGTGGAGTAAAGAAAGCTCTGGAGTAATTGCGTTTTAATCGCCACAGAAAATAACCCCAAAAAATAACCTATTGGAGCACAATTTCAGCATACTTTCATTTCTTCTTACAAGGGCTCGATATGTTAGTGAGCCGCTTTGAAGCTAATCGAAAGAACATCATGCAAAAAAGTAGGGCCTATTTCACAAGTTATTCTTTAATTGCACAAAAATTGACAGTTCCTAAAATGTCTTTTCTTCTTTCTAAAGTAAGGAATATCGATTAAAAAGAGCGTGATAAGAAACAACTTCTACCTTTTCCATTGTTTTGTACTGAAATATACGAGTGAAGTGTTGTATTTAAGGATGTACGAGTGTATATACAATAAAATTTAGTAAATTGAACATAATTCTAGGTTTTAAGTTTATTTTGTATAACTGAAGTGTGGATTGATTCTAAGTGTTGTTGTGTTTTGATGTGTTCCAAGAAAGTGAAAACTGCACCTAATGGCAACGAACATATTTCAAGAAGTTGCAAAAGCAAATATTTCTTTAAATGTCGTAGAATATGCTTGTAGTATTTACTGCCTTTCATTTTCTAAGAGTAATAACATACATTTAATAGCATGTGTGGAATTAAATATTAAGTTTTTCATTAATCCTCAGTTTCAATATAACTTTTGCAAAACAAGCATCATTATTCATTACTATGATTAATATTATCCTTTCTATTTATTTGTTTTGCAAATTTATTAAATAATCTGATCACACAACTTTCCAGACAGAATTTTAAGATGTTCATGAGCAAAGAATCAAATCTCTTCTTACACTTTCGTTGTTTAAGAGTACAAAGGGCTAGTACCGGTATCTACTTGCGTTGTTCTTCTCAATTTACTTAATAAACTATTATATACGATATACGGTATTTTAACTGAAAATATAGTATCCTATTAGTTATACAACCTTTCATCAAACAAAATGTTAGAAACAACCAGGAAAACTAACATTTATATACAAATATTCAGATCATGTCTTGCCCCCTCACTTTTAACGTCCAACCGCCGCCACTGGTATTTGGGAAAGTAACTCTTTATTCAAGACTGTAAAGTACTGTACTTCTACTACTCTTATTACTACTACTACTGCTACTGCTATTATTATTATTATTATTATTATTATTATTATTATTATTATTATTATTATTATTATTATTATCATTATTATTATTATTATTATTATTATTACCACTACTACTTCTACTACTACAACTGCTACGAGCGTCAGAGTTGACATGTCTGGTGGTACATACATTACAATCTAAGTACAGAAAAAATCGAAGAAATACTAGTTATTATGGCCAGTCTGCGTAGTCTGGCCAGTAGAATGCATTCACATCTGGTGCTAGAGGTCGTCGGATCGATCCCTCCTCGTGTTATGTGAGTTTTGTGGTGGACAAACATCGTGAGCGTGGGAGTTTGTGGATTAGCCCGTTTTCGTCCACTGTCTTCATTCCACCAATTCATCCATCATCATCCATACGTCTTGAGCCGTAATTGCCTAAAGAACATATGAGAAAGTCAAGTCCTTGACCTACTAATTAGAATTTGTTCCGCTACCATTAGACCACGGAGACCGAAACCATGAACTGGCGTGTTCATAAGATTAGCGCAATTTGTAGTAATGTTCAATTAGCACGGCAGATTGCAAATCATATTACATGTTCCTGTATTCTTTATAATTCGATGCTACAATAATAATAACAAAAAACAATGATCAAATAAATCACCCAGACCCCAGGATCGATGAAGTGTTCCTGGAACGGTGCGTAACAAGTAAATAACAGAGCTATATGACGGAATGCGAGGCAATAAATCAAAACAAAATCCACACATATCATTGTTGATCAAAAAATACCTCAAAAGTCCCCTGAATGAAAAATGTATTCTTCTTGGTAGATATCAGCTATCAAAAATGCCTCTTAACATCACATATAATAGAAGGGATAGTTGATATTAAGAAAATGAAAATATAATGTTTCCTAAGAAACCAATAGTGCAAAATGAACATCGCTTTACTGTATGTCCTTGTACGCATCGAATAGCACGGAAACAGATTCAACAGTTTCAGGCTTTAGAGCATTTCTCCGTTCCTGAGTACTAAAATCTCTTTTAGTAGACGCACTAGAAGCAGGGATGACGAGATACTGACGCGTTAATCTACACAATTTTGGTAATGTTTGTTCTTGTTGCTTCCACCACTGCAGTATATCTAGTTCTCTTACACATGATGAATTGTTGAGGTAGATGTCTACTTCATCATCAAATCACCAGAGACTGAATGTCTATCTTCCCAATCCATTAGTTTATTCTTCTTGGTAGGTGGTTCCAAGTTATGCCAACTAGCCTAAAGGAGACGATGGTGAGAAATAAATGAAATAGTGGAGTAAATAAAGGGGAAGGAAACAGGAGAACGCCGCGAACCCCCCACACGGTGTTTGTCCACCACAAAGTTCACTTGTCGAGAGCTCGGATCAAACCAGGGACCCCATACACCAGAGGTGAACGCTCAACCACTGAGCCACCGTTCCAGGAACACCTAATCGACCCTGGCGATTTGGTGATTTGTTTGATCATTATATTTTGTTATATTTGTAGTATCATACTATAAACAATACATGAACATGTAACACCATTCGATATTTGCCTTGCTAATTGAACATTACTACAAATTGCACTGATCTTATGAGCACGTCAGTTTATGGTTTTGCCCTCCGTGGTCCAATGGTAGCGTACCAAATTCTACTTACTAGGTCAAGTACTTGACTTTAAGATACGTTCTTTAGGTAACTACGGCTCAGGCTGAATGGATGATGATGGGATGAATTGGTAGAAAGAAAACAGTGGGAGGAAGCGGGACCACCCCAGAAACTCCCATGCACACGATGTTTGTCCACAACAAAGCTCACATAGCATGAGCAGGGATTGATCCGACGACCTCTAGCACCAGATGTGAGTGTTTTTTCTATTGAGCTACTATTCTCCCTCGTAGATCAAGCATCGGTTCACATTCTACGCAGACCGACCATAATAACTAGCATTTCTCAATTTTATTCTGTACTTAGAAGGTAAATTCGGTACCACCAGACATGTCAACTCTGACGCGAAGTCGTATCACTTGTAGTAGTATTAGCAGTGGTCGTAGTAGTAATAGTAGAAGTAGTAATAGTAGTAGTAGAAGTAGTAATAGTAATAGTATTACCAGTACATCACAGTCTTGAATAAAGAGTCAGTTTCCCGAACACATTACGATTAACATAGGCTGACAGTAAGACCGTACAAACACGGCAAAAATAGAGGTAGTGGAGGACATTAAAAAAAACAAATAGGCTGACAACATTAGTTTCCGAACCGTCTTTCAGAGTATCGGGCCGACCGGCCCGGTTCGGCCCGATTCGGCCCGAAATGTGCCCGGCCCGGTTAGGGCCCGGTCCAGTTTGATATTACTTGAAACGGGTCGGGCCGGGCACCGGGCCGAATCGGGCGCGCCCGGCCCGTGCAGGGCTCTGATTTCAATAAACTCAAAGAAAAATTTGAAGCCCGAAAGATCGAAGAAAGACCTTCCATTCTAAAATAATGCATAGTTTATATAATTAAATAATTTTGTTTAACTGCGTGCATGCAATTTTCTTGCTTTTTTTCCCTTCTTTTCGGATTAACGCCATTATTCATGGCTTACAGCACATACTATATATTCGATTTATCTCGTGTTCAATAACATGAGTGTAGAGGTTTTGTATATAAATAGTGTATAAACGTACATTGATAGTGGTTGTTTGAAAAACAGGAAATAGCTTATATATTAAATTAATATTAGAGAAATAATTTAATCAATAATATACAAATAGAGCTTAAAAGACTTTCCTCTTCATATTTCCTGAATATTTCTTGGATAAGACTCAAGAATGCTGGGGGAGAGGAACACTTGCGCGTACCTACATACCTTTGGTATTGCAACATTGCAACCGGTGCTTGTACAGACTACGAGCCGCTACTGGTATTACCCCTCCCCCCTAACGTTTCGCCGTTGAATTTGGATTTAAAGAGCATTGTAAATGTCAGCGTTCATCTCAGCGGCTCTGGAAACTACGGATTCACACTAGTATA
Organism: Thermobia domestica; assembly: GCF_964235325.1. Lineage (NCBI taxonomy): Eukaryota > Metazoa > Arthropoda > Insecta > Zygentoma > Lepismatidae > Thermobia > Thermobia domestica. The sequence continues at coordinate 317,182,113 of NC_137455.1, forward strand.
AATTATTTTGCATCAAACACACACACACACAAACATTATATATATATATATATATATATATATATATATATATATATAGAGAGAGAGAGAGAGAGAGAGAGAGAGAGAAAGAGAGAGAGAGAGAGAGAGATCCCTCAGTTTGCGGGGATAAATTTGGATTTAAACTGTGTGGAAAGTGTCACAGTTCACATCAGCGACCTCGAAAACTATGGATTCGACACTGATATCGGCTATTTTCAACCATTTTATATATCTCCTCTTCCCTCTCCCCTCCCCTGATTTTTTTTATTTAAACAGCATCGGAAGAGTTACTTTTCATCTCAGCAACCACGAAAACTATGGATTTGACACTAATGTCGGTCTTGTTTGATCATTTTATGTATCTCCTCTCCCCTTCTCCCAAGTTGCAATACTGAATTTGAATTTAAGCTTCATTGGAAATGTCACTGTTCATCTCAGGAACTTCGAAAACTGAGTTCGACACTAAGATCGGTAATTTTCAATATATATCCGCACTTCTTTCCTCCAAGTTGCACTTTCAAAGTGAAATGATAAAATCCATCCCAAGCCCGTACTTCATCTATGTTGAAAATTTGTATCGAGAACAGTCTGGTGGTTCAAGAGTTATTAAGTTACAAATATAGTCACTTTATAATTTATCGCACTAGAAAACAGGTATTTGATTACATACAAAATGTTGTATGTATATTAGAATATAAGAATATTAGATAGTGATTATATTTCTTGGTGCGTGAGTATTAGTGAAATTTTCCTACTGATCTTTCGATTAAGAAGTAATTTGGTTAAAATTGACAAAATTTCACCTTAGATTCACAAAATTTCTTAGATCAAAGAGCACATTAAGAACTCAGTTTCATTCAAGAGCCCTATTTGTTGCAACAGAAACGCTTCATGGTGGTAGATGTGTATGCAAGGTTTAAAGTTATGTAATTCATGCACAACCAGGAGTAAACGGCTAAAAGGCACATAAAGGAAATGAGTTCCGACTATTAATTTTCAAGAATAATTACAACAGTTTTATTTTCGAATACTTATTTTTTTTTTAAATATTCACAATATTGAAATTTCTCAATTTATATTTTTCACGCGTTCAAAAAAATGTTCCATTACTAGTAAAACTAACCTACTACAAAGATTTTTGTTTATTTTCCCAACTTTTTCTGGAAAGAAACCGGAAAAAACTGTTTTTTACCAGTCTGTTCAGAATTTCCGGAAATTTTACAACACTAGTAGAGCCGGACGCTCCTTTGTCCTGCTTTTCAGTTCTCTCGTTATATATGTTTAACGTTCCGTTATTCTGATGGCATGACTGTCAGACATTTCAGAAATTGCAAATTATTTCAGTACATTTTTGGAAAGTAAAAAAAAAAGCTTAGAGTTCCAAACTTTGGTAGGAAACCTTTAAATTTTCATGGAATTTTTAGGTGTAAGTGTAGCTTTCCTAGCTTGCTGAGCGAAAGATATCTAAACATAATTATAAATTGAATTGTCATATGTGGAGAAAAGTTTACAAATTCATTAAGTCTGGCTTTCTAAGTCAATGTCCAGAGGGGCACACTTAGTATTCTTGGGGGCACTGGTGGTAGGCCTACTATTGTGTTTATTATTATATTATAGACGTATTATTTTATTCTCCTCCGGGCGGGAACTCTCAGAGTTCCGGGAGAGGCAGTGCCCCCCGAAAACATATCTGGAAGAAGCACTGAATGTGTCTGGCTTTTTAATCATTCCCTTCTGTCCACCCTATGTGGGAAGAACTTGATTATCAGCTTGATATTGGCATTATTTCTAGGGAGGCACGTATAGAGCACTTGCAATATGTCAGCAAATTTTTTTGTGTGTTTTCCAATACGTCTCCAAAGTTTGTGACAAAATGTAAAATAACAAAGCTATCATTCGTAATAACCTAAAGTTTAACACTGACTTTTGCATTATAAGAGTTATTCACAATATCTGAATATGAATCAGTTAAGCATTGAAAAGAACTTTAGGTGGAGATCTTAAAAATAAATGAAATATGAAGGATTATGCAGGACGTATCCAAGGGCTCGGATTTCTCTGCAAATTTCTGAGAGGGCTGAGAGGGCTCGTTCAGATGCAGAAGGCATATCTGAGGATTCTAAGACAAACTGCATTTAAATTATGCCAAATATTGTATATTCATAAATAAAATGAGGGGCCCACATGAGCTGTCGGGGGCCCGGGCTCCCTTGCCCCCCTCTCGGATCGGCGCCTTTGGACTATCAATGTTTGGAGTATACGTATTCTCGTTAGGAAAAGACAACCAACGAGAAAAATAATCTGTTACCTTACGGTATTTCTTATATATACCATAAATAAGTAAGTATACGAGGGTAGGTTGATAAGTTCTCAGCCTACCCAGGTTCAAACAAATCTAGATATAAAAGTTATATACGTTTATGAGGCTTATAATTTGTGGAGCTACTGTGCAAAATTTGGTTTAACAAAACCGATTTTAATTTTTATTTTGGGTAAACGGCTCCTGAACGGGACGTGTTATCATCTGCATGATCTTCAAATACACTCTCAATAATTAGTCAGGTTTCTACCCTCAGCAAGCCATTATCACACTTCACATCTCTCAACAACTGGTGTTTCATGGTTGAATGAACATTCTCTTTTTCCTGAAATCAGCATTGCAAACTTCTGTCTTAAGATAAAAAAAAAATTAAATCTAAATATTTAACAGAATAAGGAAATATCACTAATAAATTTAATTTCGAGAGTACACTAAGTAATACGAAGTACATCGCACATAATCTTATTAATAGCTTCCTAGCAATGATACGAGACAAGACTTGAAACTTAAGGCTTTTATAAGATTTAGGAGTAGTAGTTAACTCTTGCGAGTGACATCTTTCTGGACTATCTTCTCAAACGTAAATCAGTTTTATCAAAAACGACTCAGGAGATTCTGCTTATATTTCATAAATATTTAAATCCAATAACCCAAGAATAATGTGTAAAACAAATTCTTATATAAAAATATGCAGGAAAGGTAATTTCCTGCTAGGGCTTTTTTTTTCTTTCTTTTTTTTTCTTTTCTTTTTTTTTTAAATAATACGGCATGCGATTTTATTGATACTTCCTTCAACTTGCAGAAATAACGCTGTTTGGGATTGCAATACATCAAGTTTACGTGAGGTAAAAGGAGTAAATTCTACCCGATGTTGCACGTTTGAACATGCTCCTACAAAATAATTTTCCAGTGAAACCTACCGAATAAATTATTCGATTTTATTAATATATTTGTACAGTTATCTTCTTTATCGCATTCAAACAATCCTCATTGTTGCGATTGAAAATAGTAGGGTAAACGGGAACAAACACCTCAGACTTTGGGATTTCCATATTTTAAATAATATAATAAGAAAATAATTTTCTGTGAAGACGTTCGCCAAAATTGCTAGATTTTGACATAATAAAGAGTATAGATTGTTTATGGCTTAACAAACATCCCAATGCATGTAGTTCAAATAGATAAAGGCCCCCTTATTCTCCCAATATTCTGAGAGTTATTTCCGCGATAACTTTTGTGAAAAGTATTCGCTTTTGAATAACGTAGTATATACGAGGGTCATTCGGAAAGTAAAGAACGTTTTTGTATAAACACTTTAATAACTAATATACAAAGGCGAAATTTGTGTTACATACTATGTGATACTTAAGTTACTTTTCGACATAGTCGCCGTGTAAATTTAAACACTTGTCATACCGTGGTACAAGTTTTTCTATGCCTTCGGCATACACAGTTGCCGCCAAACTGTTGAACCAATCACTAACAGCTTCCTTAAGTTCTTGAAATTTCAGGAAAGAATTCGGGCAGCCCATCAATAGTGAATTGCCTATCCTCTTGAATTTTTCGCTCAGTTCTTCCTTTGAGTTCGTCAGTCGCAACAGAAGGCCGGCCCGAGCGTTCCTCATCGTGCACATTCGTCCGTCCGTCATTAAACATAATGCACCACTTATGAACTGATGCTTCATTCATTACATTTCCATACACCTCAGTGATTTGTCTATAAATTTCTATCGGACGCACTTTTCTTGTATTCAAAAATCTTATCACACTACGAACCTCACACTTGGCGGGATCAGTAATTGTATCGCACATTTTACAGTCGCACAGCGAAGCAATAACGGACCGTAGCGGATCGCAGCTGATGCCAGACTGCGGCTAAAGCATGCCCAGGTCAATAACCCAGCGGCAGCGGGGATGGGGGAACACGCGCACGCGCTAGCGCGAAACGTTCTTTACTTTCCGAATGACCCTCGTATATTGCTTGCAATTTAAATTAGTGAAGAATGGGGATAATTCTAGATAGGTCATCCCGCTGGCACTTGAAAGTCTCTTCAATGGTAACTTTCGTTAAAAAAAAAAATGCAATATGTGCATTGTAGTATATTATTTCTGATGCCTCAAATTTGCCACAATTTCCTTGAGTTTAAAATGTTCAAGCCTTATTTTCCTTTTTCCGCAGCGCGGCTATATGAGACTTGGACGTACAGTTTAATGTCGAATCCGAACCACTATCATTCAATAATATCCTGCCGGGAATCGAAACTGGGACCTCGTCCACCTAAAGCGCGCGTGCTAGACATAGACCTGTTGGGAGGGCTTTCCATCTATAGACTTACCCAGAACTTTTCGTATGGTTATGCACAAAGGTAATTAATTCCTATTCTCCATCTTACTATAACGTTCTTACGTGCTCATTTGATCTAGCTTTAAGTGGATTTCGAAAACATAAAATGTTATTTTAAGGAATCATTCCGTCCCCTTTGGCCTAGCCAGCATAATGTGGGACGTTAAACTGAATGAATGATGACAAAGGGACGTATATTTCTCCTGCAATTTTTAACTTTTAAGTACGTCAATATAGTGGTAATAATTTATACACTACCATTACACTGCCAGTCCTAAGCCTGGATAAAGTGTGAAGGGAAGTTGACATTGCGCCTCGAGGTTGTAGCCTACTTAGTACAACCTACTAGTAGACAGCATATAATTTATCGTGACATTTTATAAATGACAATATCGCATGTTATAAATTCATGTGGATATCCTAACCAGCAGTATTTTGCCTAGGATGTGCTAACACACTGAATAATCTCTTGAAGAAACATCCAAATTTAAGGCGCCAACACTTGGAACCCCCCCCCCAAAAAAAAAGACACTCGAATATTAATCTAGCAAACAGTAGGAAATATTTTTCATACTACTACTTCTAATACTACTACTACTACTATTATTATTATTATTATTATTGTTATTATAAACATTGCAGATTTTCTTCTGACATGGTCTTTTTTTAGTTTAATGTTCCATGATTATGCTTCGAGGCAGTGGCATAGAGAGGGAGGCTCACCCAGCTCGACCCCCCCACCCCCTTAGTGCCGTAATATCAAATATGATTTTGTATTCTTATTTGTGATTCCAATATTTTGACTTTTTAAAAAATATAATTTATCATCACAAAATGTATTTTAAAGCCATGTTCAAAAGAATAACTTCTTCATTCTTAATTGATTTTAAACTCAAGGAAATTGTGGCAAATTTGAGACATCAGAAATACTATACTACAATGTACATATTGCGTTTTTTTTTTTTTTTTTTGTTCTTGTTTTTTTTTTTTTTTTTTTAACGAAAGTTACCATTGAAGAGACTTTCAAGTGCCAGCGGGATGACCTATCTACGATTATCCCCATTCTTCACTAATTTAAATAGCAAGCAATATATATACTACGTTGTTCAAAAGCGAATACTTTTCACGAAAGTTATCGCGGAAATAACTCTCAGAATATTGGGAGAATAAGGGGGCCTTTATCTATTTGAACTACATGCATTGGGATGTTTGTTAAGCCATAAACAATCTATACTCTTTATTATGTCAAAATCTAGCAATTTTCACGAACGTCTTCACAGAAAATTATTTTCTTATTATATTATTTAAAATATGGAAATCCCAAAGTCTGGGATGTTTGTTCCCGTTTACCCTACTATTTTCAATCGCAACAATGAGGATTGTTTGAATGCGATAAAGAAGATAACTGTACAAATATATTAATAAAATCGAATAATTTATTTGGTAGGTTTCACTGGAAAATTATTTTGTAGGAGCATGTTCAAACGTGCAACATCGGGTAGAATTTACTCCTTTTACCTCTCGTAAACTTGATGTATTGCAATCCCAAACAGCGTTATTTCTGCAAGTTGAAGGAAGTATCAATAAAATCGCATGCCGTATTATTAAAAAAAAGAAAGAAAAAAAAACAGCCCTAGCAGGAAATTACCTTTCCTGCATATTTTTATATAAGAATTTGTTTTACACATTATTCTTGGGTTATTGGATTTAAATATTTATGAAATATAAGCAGAATCTCCTGAGTCGTTTTTGATAAAACTGATTTACGTTTGAGAAGATAGTCCAGAAAGATGTCACTCGCAAGAGTTAACTACTACTCCTAAATCTTATAAAAGCCTTAAGTTTCAAGTCTTGTCTCGTATCAATTCTAGGAAGTTATTAATAAGATTATGTGCGATGTACTTCGTATTACTTAGTGTACTCTCGAAATTAAATTTATTAGTGATATTTCCTTATTCTGTTAAATATTTAGATTTAAATTTTTTTATCTTAAGACAGAAGTTTGCAATGCTGATTTCAGGAAAAAGAGAATGTTCATTCAACCATGAAACACCAGTTGTTGAGAGATGTGAAGTGTGATAATGGCTTGCTGAGGCTAGAAACCTGACTAATTATTGAGAGTGTATTTGAAGATCATGCAGATGATAACACGTCCCGTTCAGGAGCCGTTTACCCTTTATTTTCAAGTCCAAATTGAGGATGTTAGCCCACGTCCCAGAAATTAGTAAATTTGAACACCGTGCATTCATCAAGTACCTCTTTCTAAAGAGACTCTCGCCAAAGGAGATAGAAAATGGCCTTGTCACGACATTGGGGCAGCGATATGAATAGTGCATTGCATTACAATGGGAATATGTTAAATAAAAACAGCAAGCTACGCTTCCTATCTATTTGTTTTCTTGGTGAGGCTGAGAACTTATCAGCCCAGTCTCCTACAACTCCTACAATGAGTGATATCAATAAAACGGAGAAGTTACCTATTACGCCCAATTTTGAAGTAGTTACTCGCATTGGTATCAATAAAAAGAGAACTGAGCACTAGTCGTCTCGGCTGACCTCGAAGAAGCCCCGCCCTTTTGAAGTAACCACACCTCTATTCTCGAGCCGAGTAACTACTCCACGTTTGATATCAATAAAAATCAAAGACTCTTCTGTGATGCTAGTAACTTCTCCAAATTTGTGGAGCAAGCTAAATAGGTGACTCCGTGCGAAATATGGCAGAGTATATGATTGTTTTGCTATGTAGCAAAATTTATAAATTGCATAGAAATGTTGCAAATGGAGATTACAAAAAACATAGTTTCATGAAAGAAAATGTAGAGTAGTTAGCACAACATTTTTTAGGAGAATCAACGGAAATTTGGGGTGATGCACTACGTAATGATAAAAAGATGCGGGTTTTCTTGCTTTACGTCAGTGATCCGGGATTCCAGGTCTGAATGTCAGGGGATTTTGAGGCTCAAAGTACTGTGTCTATGACTACTACAAGTGTAATGGATGCGATTATTGCGAAATCTGAAAATTGATTGTTTCCGGGGGAACCGGTCAAAACCCCCACAGCCAAAACAACCACACTCAAGAAATGTCAAAACGCCCACACAAACGGTCATAACCCCCACACAAATGGACAAATCTCCCAAACACACGAACGGTCGTAACCCCCACAGCCAAAACCCCCACACTCAAGAAATGTCAAAACGCCCACACGATCGGTCATAACCCCCACACAAATGGACAAATCTCCCAAATACACGAACGGTCATAACTCCCATAGCCAAAACACCCACACTGGTAATCGGTCATAACCTCCAACGGTCATAACACCCACACAAATGGACAAAACAGCTACACATAGCAACGGTCACAATCCCCACATAAATGGACAAAACCCCCACACAAATGGACAAAACTCCCACATGCAGAAATTGTCACAACTGCCACACAAATGGACAAAACCCCCACACAATCGGACAAATCTCCCACACTCTGAAATGATCCTGGTGTATGTTGCCCTTGTACTTTTTAATAACATTTTTATTCCACTTAAACTGATGTTGCAACTATTCTTCTTGCACTGTTTTGTAATGACAGAAACACTAAAGTGGGCGTCGTAAAGAGCCGCAACAAAGACGTGCAATCACGATCATTTCAGAGTGTGGGTGATTTGTCCGATTGTGTGGGGGTTTTGTCCATTTGTGTGGCAGTTGTGACAATTTCTGCATGTGGGAGTTTTGTCCATTTGTGTGGGGTTTTTGTCATTTATGTGGGGATTGTGACCGTTGCTAAGTGTGGGAGTTTTGTCCATTTGTGTGAGAGTTTTGACCGATTTTGTGGGCGTTTTGACATTTCTTGAGTGTGGGGGTTTTGACCGTTCGTGCGTTTGGGAGATTTGTCCATTTGTGTGGGAGTTATGACCGATCGTGTGGGCGTTTTGACATTTCTTGAGTGTGGGGGTTTTGACCGTTCGTGCGTTTGGGGGATTTGTCCATTTGTGTGGGAGTTATGACCGATCGTGTGGGCGTTTTGACATTTCTTGAGTGTGGGGGTTTTGGCTGTTGGGGGTTTTGACCTAGACCCGTTTCCGGAGGTGTGTGTAATATTCAAACAGCAAAGGCAGAGTGCCAAGAACAATATACATTTCCGGGTGCTATCGGAGCACTTGACTATAAACACGTGGCAATAAAGAACCTAGTATTTCGGAGACGAATACGCTAATAGGAAGAGCTCCTTCGTGGCTAAGCAGATAGCATACATGCCTTTGGCATGAGACACCCGCGTTCGATTCCCGGCGGGAGCTCATATGGTTCGGATTCCAAGTTAATCAGTGGGTCCTGTCTCATATAGCCTCGCTACTGAAAAGGACATTAAACTCAAAATCAACTCAACTCAACGCTGATAGGAAGGGTGTATACATGAGAATGTATATTTTTTTATGCCGAGGTGAAAGGGGACACGTATGGTGTGGAAAACGCAATCAGATGGACGTGCTTTACGACGTGACTGGCTAGACTATTTAAAAAAGGAAACAAAGGGACCAAGTGTCTGATTTCGTTCTTTAAGCCAAACAATTTTGGACAAGACCTTGGACAACACGTGATATGCACTTGTCGTGCTAATCTTGATATTGCTGGATTCCAATCAACATCCATCAGTTCCAAGAGGTTCGTTCCCGTGGTTTGTTTCCCGTCATTTTTTTTTTTTTAAATACTCGCTCGGGTATTAAAGATTCTCTTTTGGATTTGTGTCTCATTTGTAGATGTATTTGATATTTCGTTGCATTTCACTGTAATTGCCTTCAAAGCTTCGGCTTTCCTTCGTTTACTTTCTGGTAACTGTGACTTTAAAAGTACCACTGGAACTTTTATAATATCCACAAATGCACTTTAATTGAAACTGTCGTTGCTACTTGTCCCTTCCATGGCGTTTAGGATACTGCGCCAGAAGTTACCCACAACGAAATGACCGCCCAACAGATGGGAGAAATGAATAACTACTTCTTTTATTGATACGACTCAGTGCTACGTGCAGGGAAGCGCGAGTAAACGTTCATAAATCTGGAGCAGACTAGACCTGAGTAGTGGCTTGTTTTATTGATACGAAATTGAGGGAGGAGATTACTCCAGGTTTAGTTACTCCGATTCTCGAGCAGGACTTCTCAGGAGTAGTTACTAATTTTTATTGATATCACCCAATATGTAATATATACAGTAAGTAAATAAAGAACCGGTTCCAGCAGATTATTATTACTGCCTCGAACGACCATCTTTTCAGCGTCGTAGAAATTTGTTTCGTTCGAGGAGAAGCAGTGTATCAGTAGTAAAGTGTTTGCCTCTGGTGCGGCGTAGGGTACTGATTCGATCCCAGCTGTCGTAAGTGGGCTTTGTGGTAGATAAACATGACGTGCATGGGTTTTCTCAAGATTCTCCAAATTTCCTCCCTCTTTCTTCATTCCACCATTTCAATTCATTCTCGTCATTACTGTCTCATTTTTACCTACTCAATATAACCGTGGGACTTAAGACTTCAAAAATCCATTTTTTTTTCTATCAGAGAGTACGGGTGGTTTAGTGGTAGACAATGGCCTGTAGGACATGGGGTAAATTGTTAAATCTGTGGCCAAGTAAATTTGTGGTAGAACACATCGTGTCTATGGGTTTTCTCATGGTTCTAAAGTTTCCTCCGATTTTCTCATTCCACCAATTCCCTCATCATCATTTACTTGCTTCAATCATTATCTCCCTTAACCTAAAGGCCATAACCGTAGGATGTTAAACTGAAATACAGTGAAACTTCTACTAACGGACACCTCTATAAAGCGGACACCTCCCTTAACGGACACATTTTGTAATCCCCAAACACTGTAATAGGAAAAAACATATTGGAAAACCTTTCTAAAGCGGACACTCTCTAGTACGGACACGGACAGTCTTTTCTCTCTTTTATACGCAGTATTTACCTCCTATTACGGACACTTTCTCTAGAAATAAGTTGAAAAGTGTAGTAAAAATGCATGTGTCACCAAGGATGCATTGTGACAACCTTTTGCCTCCTCAACTGTCTGCTCAGCAACCTAGATGAAGCGTCTCTGTTTAACTCTTATGTCCTTTGCTTGCATCCCACTCCCACTCAAGCTGTTCTAGACACAAAAGTAATTGACAGTTGCCCGTCGTTAGAGATGACACGTTATGCTACTGTCCCGTTGGAGTCTCTAACCAACCAGAAGATAAGTTTAGTATTTTTTGCCCTTAGGTATATATATTGTCTCAAAAAGGACACTTCAGAACTGCAATTACCCCACAAATTAAAGCGCCATACTGAAAACGAAGGAAGTACTGTTAAGTGTAAAGTGCAGAGAACTATGCCATGTTATTTCCATGTTATTTCCATGTTATGCCTCGAACATAGAATATTGGATGACAGAGGATAATGCGTGTAATATTCGTAAATACGTGATTCATGCAAAAATATTTTTTTTCTAATTGTATATTGCCTTGCTCACTAATTTACATAACAAAATATTGAAACCTCTTGAAGGTGGACACCTCTCTATAGCGGACAATTTTTGATTCTCCACGACTGTACGCTTTAGAGAGGTTTCACTGTATTTTATTTCATTTCTTTTTTTTTTTCCTATCAATTTTCTCGAACACTACGTGCCCATCCCATATTTTATTCAGATTTCTTTATCTTAATATATATAAAAGAAATATATTGGGTTTTCCATTCCCTGTAAAGTAGTGAAAATAAAAATACGTGGCTCTGTTACTCAACTGTCGATAGGAGAGTGCATTTCACAGAAAACCCTATATATCAGTGGCGTCTCTTGAGGGATGTCACATCGGTAAAAAAAATCTCAAACAGCTTAGTGAAGAAAACTTATCTCTTTTGCTGATTCTCGTATACAGCATTTTGAAGCTGTAGGATGCTTCCGTTATATATAAAACAAACTTTCTACCAATATATGTATTTCACAGTAATTTTACTTACAAATTGAATTTTGGAGTTTTATGAGTACGACATAATACACCATTTCGTTCCGCAACGCAATTTCAATTTAGTTATTGACATAAAATCCATATTTACCATTTGTCAGTATAGTACAAGTACTTTTTTCTGAGCTCGCTTGATACAGCTTTTTTTATTCCTTCCCAAGACGTGTTCTCACATATTAAGTAGTTTAGAAGTAGTCTAGACTGCAAACAGTAACAGTTGGGTTTCATCATGGTTGCTACAAAGTCTCCTTTACAAAAGAAAGAACAAGAAAGAATTAAAAAAACGTACGGTGAACGAGAACAATAGCGGACGACAGCAGGCCTCTGTTTTTATTAAGTTAAATGGCAACTCCTGACGGCAATTTTTCCCATGCACGCGTGTCGAACCCATTCTGCTCTTCGGCCGTGAAACGACAACAACTTCTTTGCTCCAGTTTCCCGGTGAGAGTTTATTGCCTGCGTTGCTAACTCATGGAAGATGTCACCAAAGTTCCAAATGTAACTAGCCACTCAATGAACGATTTGTTCGCACCTGACAGAAAATGGGTGATCTAAAACAGTGAATTCCAAACTATAGTCCGCGAATTACAAGTTGTTCTTGAGATTTTTCCTTATAATCCTCTTAGATTCAACACTCATCATCCTCATAGGTATTCAGCCATTATTGGCAGGTCTCTTGCCGTAACTAAAAACCTTCCATGCTCGACGGTCTTCCGCTAACCTCTTCGTCTTCTCGTACTATTTTCCTGTTTTGATATATTTCATCAATCGTTTCCTTCTTCTCCCCTCCCTCTATTTCCTGCCAGCATATCCTCTTCAACGCCCATCATGATACAGTTCCTTCTTTGCCAATCACGCCCCAACCACTTTCTCTTTCTCTTCTCGATAATATCTAAAACAGTTCTTCTCTCCCTGACCATTTCTAAGACTCCCTCATTCGTTTTCCGCTTGACCCACTAATTCTTTCCCTTCTTCTCCACGCCTACATTTCGAAAACTTTCAGTCGTTTATCATTGTTTTTGCGTAATGTCCATACAGCACAATACTCCACACGAAGCGTATTAAAAAAAAAATATGTCTTTTTCTTAACTCTTTATTGTAACATTTCTTCGTTGCATTCCCTGATTCAAATCTACTTTTGAATATTTATAAAGTCCACGAGATTATAAATGAATTGCACCACAGTTATGCACTTTTAGATTATATATATTTTTCAGATATACCTCATTTTGTCACATTAAAATAATATAGGCCTACATCCACATAACAATATGGTTCTTCGTTCTATATCTTTCTACATTACCATATCAACCAAATAAACAAGTTGTCATAGCAACGAAAACAAGAAAAAATCTCAATATAATACAAAATATTTTAAATTATTTTTTATGTAATTTCTTCTTCTTCTTCTTGATAGCTTGTGCCTTTTAAATAGAACCTTTTGCCCGTAAAATAGAAATGATACTTAAAAGTACATAAAAAATATATATTATCGTTGTAATATGCAAGATCCCACAAAACAATCATTTCTTCCTCTTAAAGGCTTTCTTCGCCAATCCTATCCTTGCTTTTATTTCAATTTCGTACTTCATATCATCATTAATAATACCACTCAGGTATCAAAATCTAGTTGTTTGTTCTATTTTCTCCCTTTGTATTTCCATTTTTGACAATGATCGCTTCGTGCCAATCACCATGGCGTTTGTTTTAAAAACATTTTATTTAATCCCATATTCTTCTTCATCAAGTTTCTAACATCTTATTGATTCTCTTTCCAGATTCCGCTACAAGTGCCATATCATCTGCAAACCGTATGAACCTATTCATTCTACCTCCTACTGAAATCCCGTCTTCATTTTGTAGGTTATTTTTTCACTTCTAGATAAATATTAAATGTTGTTGGCGAGAGACAGCATCCCTGTCGAATTCCCCTTCCAATTGATATCTTCTCTGTCATTTCCTCCCTTATTCTTACACTTACTTGTTGGGTTATATATAAGTTTCTTATGAGACTTCAATCTTTCCATTCCAACCCAATCTTCTGTAGAACTACCGACAATTCCCAATTCACGCGGTCAATAGCCTTTTGTATATCAATAAATACAATATACACCTCTTTCCCCTTTTTCTATAAACCTTTCACCGATTACCATTAATAATCCAATTGCATTTCTTGCGGCCTTACCTCTCCTGAACACGAACTTTTCCTCCTCATTTTTTTTTTCATTTATTGTTCCATAGAACTTTTGTTCAATATTCGAAACAACAGTTTTGCTACCCTCCCCCACTCAAAAAAAGAGGTAGTAAAACATAGAATCCTATCAAATTGCGTAAAATACATACGCTGTGCCCGAAAAGTCCCGATATAGTATTTATTTTTTATTATTATTATTTTGTTTGTTTTGTCCTTTAATTGTAGTGAATAGTACAGTCGCAGGAGGAATGTGTGGAAATAGTATCGCTTTATGGATGTGAAGGTTGTTCACAGTAAGATATTGCCAATGAATTCAATCAACACTATCTTGTACTCCAAACAGTATCCCACTCCAACATGGAACGATTGCTAGAAAATTACGAAAGAATGAAGAGCAAATGCGAAACAATTTACCCATTTATGTTTCCAGTATGGATCAACGACCTACGATTTCGCGTACAATCATGTGTAGTATTCAACAGCCATGCGATGTTGTAAAAAGTAATTATTTATGACTTTGGAGTACCTGATATAGGATAAACATCCATGAAAAAATTAGATTTTTTTTAAAAAAAAAGTCGAGCGGCAATTTTTCTTTTTTCTCGACCACTTTGCATGAATTGGCCCTATTTTATTGTATTATTTTAATAATGCAGTAAAACATTTATGCATACGAATGTCGGCTTGTATCGCTATTATGTTCAAAGTTTTGTTACGGTAATCAATTTTTGTCCCGAATCGGTTACACTTTTTGCTCTTGCCGTAGGTTCCAATCCCCCCCCCCAACTCGTCAGTAGCGATATGAATGTTTGAGTAATGTGAGAGACATTCTAGCTTCGCGAAATTTTTGCTATAAGGAACCTGTTTATTTAGTTTTGAATGTAAGTTTTTCAAAACAACTATTTGAGGATATGTTGAACTTATCTCTATTCTGCAGAACTTTCGTTACAGTACTATGTGGTAAAATATTAGGAATTGTGAATAACCAATCCTTTATTCCATAATACTTGATATTTTCAGTAATTCGCCAACCTTTCACTCCACATTAGGTCGAGCTAGCGGTATTGTGCCCTGCTGCAGCAAAGTATGGTAGCGTATCCTTTAGAGTTAACAAATATAGATTCCAGTCACCGGTGCGCTCTGCCCGAAGGAAATCTTTTAAAAAGTCGACCATTTTTATGTACTGTACCCATAATCTACCGGTTCTGCTGTCCACCTTGCACTTGTCCTTGATACTTTCTAGTTTACTATTTATATCTAGTAATAAAGTACTTGACCCATCTTCCAAATCTTCATCTTCACCATCATCAGACATTACTTTATTTCTCCAACACTGACAATAAGATCAATCATCTCATCCTTTGCAGATTCAGTATCATCTTCTACTGGAAGCTCCCGATTTGTGTCATACTGTTCCTGACTGGTAGGAGTTATCCATTGATGTGGCAAAGGTATTTTCAAAGCCTCTGATATTGATAATATGTTCCAAGCAGCATCTACTAACATGTGTCCTCTTCTTGCTCTTGATACAGCCTTCCCACTAAGCATATGAATTGCTGCGTTACTGCTATATATCTGCACCAAAATTTCTTTTAAATCAGAGTTTATCATTAGGTTACCTATACATCCCAGAAAGCTCATCTACGTATGTAAACCTCCAAGTAGAAGGATTACTTCTTTCAACTTACTTCCTTCGGCTTCACCACAATTGTTGATCGAATGTTATGATTCGTGTGCAATTGTTCTTATTTGCTTGGTCATTCAGAAAGAGAAGAGTAGAGTGTATACACGACATATTTGATGGTTCTAGATCAATAATAGACAAGAATACAATAGATGATTTTCCTGGGTGCTGGTGACCTTTAAGAATCATGTGCATAAAACCAGGCCAGCCTGGTCTTGGATATGCTACAAATGGTGATAGATTCCACAGGATATCAGTCTGTAGTTTCATAGGCTCTTCTAAAGACCTCACGCATTCTAACTCTTTGAACTTGAGCTCTGCAAGTGATTTGGGTGTCTGGTACTGTATAAGTTTTATTCTTCCTGCAGTACAAAGATCGTGTGTTGTGATTACTTTCTTGGGAACTGCTATCTTTCCAGGAGTTACTACTGCTATGGAGCCCATACGTGTTAATGTTGTGGTCTATGTTGTCTGCAACATTCTGAACAAACTGATGCGAATCTATCAAGGTATCAAGGTTTGACGTTGTTGCTGCACTCATCTCATATTTCTGTACTTCGGTAGAGGAAGAGCAGAAACCATGCTGGTCTAAAGACTCTATCAAAAACCTTGAACCAAAACGATGGTGCGTTTGAACTGCAGTCCCAATTGGAGAGGCGCTACAAAGAATCTTGGTTTTATTGTTTGACCTATAGAAGCCGATCTTTTTATCATTTTTACTCCAATTACTGTTTTCATAAACACTTGAACACTGTCAGGCAACAGATTCATTGCTCTCTCTAAAGAAGCCATATCTTCAGTCAGTGGATAATAATAATTAATGTTTCACGCGATTTCACATCGTTTCTAATTAATGTTTCAATTATCCTATGCTTTTCTTCCTCTTCATTCTCACCTTTTGGAGTACTGTACTATTGGTGAAGAATTGAAGAAGCACTTGCTCGAAGTGTTACAACATTTACTCGTCCTTTCATACTTGTAAACATTACATCATCCCCAAATAATTCTTTCACTTTCTGTTTCGTGTATTATTCAGAATATGCGTGATATTCGGAACCAGAAGACTCCAGATTTGCTTCCATTTTTTTTTTCACTAAGTCGCATAGCTATGGTCATTTGGTCAGTTGCAGCTTATCATTTGTTGCTTCACTCTTTGGCACGTACCTCGTTGGAATTGCTTTCTGAAGTTTACGTTACATTGATTGTGGTAAACTGCATCTACGGCTGGAAGATCCTTAGCAAACAGAAGTCTTGCAGACACCTGTTTACTCCATTCATCGTCCCTACTGGTGCATACATTCATTATGGTAGCATGCATTGCATGAGTTCGAACTGGGAAAACACCATATCCTCTTTTTTTATCATCGAATTTGGCTTCCTGCCCACAAAACAAACAATGCTGATTGAATTGAAACTTCCCCACTTGTGATCGAAGCACAGGTTCATTGCTAGTACTAACAACTGGTTTTCTCCTTTTCAAAGCCTTAATGATCTTTGGATTACATCATGTTTTCCTACATTTCACATGAAGGGATTGTCCTTCTTGAGTTCGTATATCATTTCCTCTTGATTCACTTGCTTTGTTTATTTCTTCACTTCCTTTGCTTCGTAATGTCACAGTTTGTTTATCCGATAAGTTCTTGTCACAAAGGACACATTTCACATCTACATTTTTATCCATGATAATTACATCAGCTTATAAAAAACAACAGGTGAAAAAATCGTTAACAATATTAATGAAAAGAAACTGCATGGGATTATGATAAAGGAAAAGAGTCAACAAATAAGTTAAAAGCCTTTCTCAAGCTTATTATTGGTAAAGTTTTGTAAGTGATTTAAAATGACACTGTTCTTGAGTTCGTATATCACTTCCTCTTCATTCACTTGCTTTGTTGATTCACTCACTTTCTTTGCTTGACGTGTCGCTATTGGCTCCTCAGATAACTTTTTGCCACAAAGACACATTTTACAATTACATTCTCATCCACGATAATTAAACAGCTCAAAATAATCAACATCTGAAACAAACGAGAACGAATAAATTTAAACAGCGATAAGAAATAAAAAGAAACTACATGGTATTATAATCAAGAAAAAGACCTCAACAAACATATTAAATGCCTTATTTCAAGCTTGTTATCGGTCAAAATGTTTGTTAATAGCTTAAAATACCGTTCATTGTTCCAAAAACTTTCTTTTTGGTACAGATTTGAAGTTAATTGGAGCAATAATTGCATTTTGTTGATTTTAAGAGTAAATCCAAGATGGCGGCCAATGTGGCTGCTTTCCCATGCTCGGATTTCTGTAAACTTTTGATATGTTGTTGGGGATATTATTCCAAGTCTTAAAAACCTTACTTTATTTCTTTTATAATTAGTTTGATGTTAAGCGCTTTTTGCACCTAAATTGACTGGACTATACATGGGTAGCGTGGAAAAAGATTCGATTTCCTACTGGAACTCATGTGCTTAGTATCCCACGTAAAGCAGTAGGACCGCGTCTCATATATCCTTTTTGATGAAAGGGACAGTAAATTACAGGATTTTAGGATTTTTTAGGATTTAGATTTCTGGGCTTTCGGCGTCTAACGCCATTTAGGACGTCACGACTTGAGGGATGACGTCCCTCGGCGAGCAAACAATTTGGGGAAAGGGAAGGAAGGAAGGATTGGGGAAGAAAGGAAGCGGCCTGGGACCTATAAGTTAGGTACCGCCCCGACATTTGCCTAGTGTGAATGAGGAAAACCCAGGAAAACATCATTCAGAGTGGCTGACCTGAAAAGGCGTGTTACACTTTTTCGATTGAGTGACGTCACCGGTAATTGAACCCGGGACCACTCGCACCAGTAAATTACAGATCCAACCACCGAAACACCATGTGGTATTTGATACCATAGGCTAATAAGTAGTAAGAGAAAATCTATCGATGTGCAGTTGCGAACCTTTCTCTGAGTATCTCTTCTAATAATTACTAAAACGTCCGTCAGATGGTGACAATGTTTCCTTCCGCGAAGTCCTGCTGAAGCGATTCATAGTTATTATTGTAATGAATAGTCGACGGTAGTATTACCATAGGTTATTCATTAGCCTACACATGGGAATACTTAATGCTTATTTCTTGATAAATTATAAATGCTAGTGTAACAAGAAAGATAAATTTCTGCACTCTTAGCTGAGATTTCTTATCACTGTAATTTGTTAAAGGTTGAAACTTCAGTAAGATTCGTTCATATTTGAAATGAAATGGAACGATATCTAGTTTAACGTCCCATGCATATGCCCAATGGGGTAAAGGAGAGATGAATGATTACTGAAAATGAATGATTGTAAAAAAAATGGTGGAATGAAACTGTAGAAGGAAAAGGAAACCCCGAGAAATAAACAGATACGATGTTGTCTGCCATACTCACATGATCTCAGATTGAACCAGGGACGACAAAATCAGCAGGAGTGCTCTATACAATTGAGCCACCACGAGCTAGAGGGAACCACCACGCCCTAACATCTCTATACACCACGGTGGCCACTGGGAGCTCAATGTGGCTAAGCTGTTAGCGTACGCGCCTTTGCCGTGGGAGACCCGGCTTCGATTCCCAGCAAGAGCTCATGTGGTTCGGATTCTACGTTAATCAGTAGATCCACGTCTCATATAGCCTTGCTGCTGAAAGGAACGCTAAAACCCACAATCAACCCAACTCAACTCAACGGTGGCCACTGACGCAGAAGACTCGTCTCGATTCTCGGTGGGAACTCA
This sequence comes from Thermobia domestica, assembly GCF_964235325.1. Taxonomy (NCBI): domain Eukaryota; kingdom Metazoa; phylum Arthropoda; class Insecta; order Zygentoma; family Lepismatidae; genus Thermobia; species Thermobia domestica. The sequence continues at coordinate 317,201,421 of NC_137455.1, forward strand.
TGTAGCTTGTGTTCATATTAACATGTAGGCCCACGTCTCAAAACTTTGTTGTTGAAAGTAACACTGAACTCTAATACAACTATCTCAACCAATCTTTTTCTCACCGTAACTAAAGTTGCATAAGTCATAAAATATTAATTTCACAGAAGAAGCGAAAAAGTGTTTGCAAGACAATATTTTGTTGAATTGTGTCGATTGTTTATTGACGGAAAAATTATTCATTTCCTGTGTTTCAGTTGTCCACTTCTTAAAACGTTACTAGTGTCCCTCGTATTAATGTAAGTAAAGAAATATATGATAACTCAATTTCTGCCAAAAAGTGACTTGGCATAGTTTACCTCTCAGCCCCAGATATAACGTGCAATTTAAATTATGTATATATGAAGTTTCGCTCACCGTATTCACAACGTAATTCCTAATGTATTTAACAGTAACGCTTAACTACAAAATTTATGCAAATTTATTTTCGGAACTAGAAAGTTTTATCAATATTCTCGTGAATATTAGTCGTCAAGAAGAGGTAAAGCATTTAGTTCATAGGTGTTGAACTATTTTATTATTACGTACTACCAAATTTTGCATTTTATCTTATAAATACCATCAAGCTAAGAATCATAATTAAATTTTACGTATTCATTCTAGTTAATTAGATCTTAATGAAATTACCTACAAACTTTCTAGTTCCATCAGCGTATATAGAAGTTGGCAGCACTGCGTTTGATTGTAGAAGTCCCTAGGGAACAGAAGTGCCTTGATCCCTGTCAACTGGCACACGGAAATTTCAACCTAATGTCTTTAGGTGGACATGCTAGGAATACGCTTCCCAAGAACGTAGATTTCAGAAGACAAGGAGGGATGGAAGGCTTGCTCGGAATTAACAAGGATGTCCTCCAGGGACAAACACTTCAGTCTTGGAAGACATGGCGACAACCGAAAGTACGAAAGTGGTTGCAGTAAGTTTCTTCAAGATTAATTGCAAACGAAATTTCCATTAAGGAAATGAAAATTCATGAAGTTCAAAGCATTCGAGTTCTTGATGCAAATGTATAATTTAAAATAACGAAGGAAATCGTCGTTGGGATTTAAAGAGAATCATAGAATATATATATATATATATATATATATATATATATATATATATATATATATATATACTATTTATGCATAATTTATATCTAAGCGTTCAGACAGCTTTAACAATAGACCACCTAATATCAGTAAGAATTATCGTATATTCGCTTTTGGCTCAGGAAAGACTTATGCTCAGACATATGACTCTTACTTGGATAAAATGTACTGTATGTGGTTTCTTATCAGTGGCGGAACTACGGAAGAGAGTTGGGGGACCTCTTAAAAGCTATTTTTTTCTAAGGTCAGCTACTTAGTGTCAGTAAACTATTCAGCATCGCATTGCAATTATTACAATATATTGTAGATCTATATGAAGCTACCAACAAAAATACAACAAATCATGTATATCATTTGTTAACAAATATGTAAGTCAGTGTTCCCCAATCAATTGCCCGCAAGAAATTTAAAAGGAATCCGCAGGACATTTCAACTTTTATCTTACCATGTTCCGACATCTGAAATATTTGTAACGTGCATTAAACAGGTTTCAACCAATTGAGAATAATAGTAGAAAAACATAAAAGAAAAATAACATTACCAGCCATTCCTGAAAAGTACACAGCATATGTAAAGCAGATCTCAACATCAGGAACTTAAACTATTAATTCCCAAGTACTACCTTGTACAACATAATATTGATTCGAATTAATTAATTACAGGGTGGGTACAAAGTCCCGTCACCTTCTCTTGAAGTACTAAATATCCAAACTATGCAAACTTTAATTATAACTATTGATCAACAGACTACTGAGTTTTATCTGTTATGGACACCTGTTACTTTAATATCTAAATGTGTAACACATCAGTTTAAGCTCCATGGTGCTCTAAACACAAAATAATACGTCGTGAGTTCTGTGGGACATACTTCTCAGCATTGCTGGAGAAACCCGTCTTGAAAGCAACAATCACAGTATCTTTTCAAGTGATATTACTGAGAATAAGATTGAACATTTCATTGGTAAAGTTGGTAATTGACGTATCTTAATTTTTAGTGTATTAAATTAGAGCGATTTGAAATTTCTTGTTGAACTGAATTCCCTGCTACACATTTCAAGATACATGTCATTTTCAGGAAGTTCATATCTCTGTTCATGTAAGGAATCAGGTATGGAACTTTTATGGTTGATAAAGCAGGTTAAATAAGGGTAGATGTTAGTCATAATTGAAATCACGATATTTTTGAGTTACGCTATTTCGCCTTTTCACCGACAATTTGAGATTACTGGCGTCTCAACATCGTTTGTATGTTTCGATTGGATTGAAGAGAAAATGATCGAATGAAAATTTTCTCTGTCCTTTAGTCAAAAAAAGAAAACAACTTATCGAGCTGTCTTGTGATTCGGTGTTCAAAATGCTGTTTCTTTTGTTAACCTTACTTGAGCTTTGGTTCCAGTCTACGGATTTATCCTGAAATTTGCAAGAGGGCTACAAGACATCTGCTGCTCTTTGACACTACATATATGTGCAAGACATTTTCTCATTTCGTCAGTAGCATCATTTCAGTTTTTGGTAGGACGCAGAGCAAGTATCCACCGGCATCAGAGACAACAGAAACCAACATTTCCAGTAAGTAACTATTCTTTTGGTAGAATCAGTGACCCATCAAAATCAAAACATCAAAACCAAACATTTTCTTTGTGCTTTCAAAATGTCAATGGCCTGCGTACTAAAGCCAGTTGTTTTCATAATGCTGTTTTATCTAACTCTTATGACTTTATTAGCTTGGTAGAAACTTCTTTAACGACAAATTATTCTGACTCAGAATTCTTTGATGATAGGTATGTGGTCTGGAGACAAGACAGAAATATTGAACTACAAAAAAGACTAAGGGTGGGGGAGTATTGTTTGCTGCGCTTAAAAAATATAATATTCAAAAAGTAAATAGCTGGGAAACTAACTTTGAAAGTGTAATTGTCAAACTGGTTTTGGACCCAATTACCGTGTATATTTGTACTGTTTACATAGAGCCTGATTCACCACTTCATATATATGAACAGTTTTTTGAATTTGTAGAATCAAATTGTCCTGTGGGTTGCACAATTCTTTGTATAGGGGATCTGAATTTACGACAAATAACTAGCTCAAATTTCGATTTAATGACGTCATCAGCTAAATGTAAAAGTCTTGACAATTTTATGTCCCTCTTTAATTTGATTTCAATTAATAATATTCCTAATAGCAATGGCCGAACCTTAGATCTTGTTCTCACAAATCTCTCAAAAGTAACAGTTCAAAGAGAATGCGATCCACTGGTAATAGAAGATAAACATCATCCTTCCCTTCTTATTCAGTTTACAGCATTGTATTCAACCAAACTTAAAACAGTGCCTAACACAGTAGGTTATAATTTTAGGAAAGCAGATTTTGAAAAACTTTACCGAAACCTATTAGCTGTGGATTGGGGGATGTTGCAGAATATTAAGGATGTCAATTACGCTGTCGATCTATTTTATGAAGTATTGTATCAAATATTTGATGATTGCATTCCCCGTAAAAGAGCAACTAATAAAATCTACCCTACATGGTTTACCCCGAATATTATTAATAAAATTAAACGTAAAACTTATCATCGTAAAAAAAAGTCGTCTCAGTGTAGGTAACACTAAGTACCATGAAGAGCAATTTCGTCAACTGCGTAGAGAAATTAAAGCAGAAATAACTGCTGCTTATAAAGAGTTTTTAAGCAGCACAGAAGATAAATTGAAGAATGATCCGAAACTATTATGGTCCTTCATTAAAAATAAATCGCGTCACTTCTCTTCTGATCGCATACAGTACAATGGTCACGACCTTACTGATGATAGGGACATAGCTAAAGCATTCGGGCAACATTTTAGTTCAGTCTATGGCTCCTCAAGAGCGGACTATGACGTATCGAGCATGTCTCTAAATGATCGTTCCAGTGCTCTTCTTGATATATTTTCACTACCTCTCATATCTGAAAAAGAAATAAAAGAAGCAGTAAGGAAGTTGAAATCGAAAACAGCAAGTGGCCCAGATATGATCCCAACGTACATTGTGAAAGGCTGTTCAGATATATTCTTACAACCTCTGAATATTATATTTAATTTATCTATAAAAACATGTACCTTTCCTGAAAAATGGAAGGAGTCAGTTGTGTGTCCAATACCCAAAACAAACTCAGCTAGCAACATCGAACAGTTCCGACCAATTTCTATCTTATCTGCGTTTGCCAAGGTGTATGAATATATTCTGCATAAGCGAATAATGGATCATGTTAAACCTGCATTATCTGTCAGTCAGCATGGATTTCTGAAGGGCAGATCTACTGTATCAAATCTAGCACAAATAGCAGACTACATTTCGAAGGAACTTGACAAGCAAGGACAAGTAGATGTCATATATACTGATTTTTCTAAAGCATTTGACGTCATTGACCATGACATTCTCTTAAACAAACTGGCATCCTTTAACTTCTCGAAATCAACTCTGCAATATTTTGCTTCCTACCTTCAAAATCGTAAGCAAACTGTATTGTATCGTAATCACAAATCTCAAATCTTTCATGCAACATCTGGAGTCCCTCAAGGCTCGAATCTGGGACCTCTACTTTTCATTTTGGCGGTAAATGATCTTCCTGAGTGCTTTCAGTTTTCTAAAAATCTACTCTTTGCTGATGACCTTAAAATATTCAACAGAATTGAAACAATTCAGGACTGTTTAGAACTTCAGAGTGACTTACAAAATCTTGAAATTTGGTGTAAAAACAATAAATTTAAGTTAAATGTTCGTAAATGCAGTTATTTAACATTCACTAGAAAAGAAAAATATATTCAATATAATTATTCAATATTAGGGGAAAAACTAAAAAAGCTTGATTTTATAAGGGATTTGGGAGTTATTTTTGACTCAAAATTAACCTTTATTCAACATATTGAAACTATTTGCAAAGAAGCCTACAAAAATCTTGGATATATTTATCGAGTCAGTAAAGATTTTCAAAATGATCAAACTTTAATTGTGCTGTATTATGCATACGTCAGGTCAAAATTAGAATATTGTAGTAATATATGGAACCCCAATATACAGAAATACTCATTCTTGATTGAGCGTACTCAAAATAAGTTTCTAAGGCTTCTTACCCTTAAGAAAACAAAATTCTATCCAAAATTTGAAAGCTACATTAACCTTGTTGAAAATTTTAATTTTGAAACATTAGAACTCAGGAGAAGAAATATTGATTTATTGTTTTTACACAAACTCTTTCATGGCAAAATAGACTGTCCTGATCTTAACGAAAAAATATGTATCCAAGTACCATCTATTAAATTGCGCACTGCTTCGAAAAATACATTTTTTTGTATGACAGCGAGAACAAACATTTTAAGCAGATCTCCTATATGGAGAGTTAGTGCAACCTACAACACGTTAGTTAAAGAAAATTTCAACCTGGATGTACTGGCAATGGATGTAAGTAGCTTTAAGAAGTCTATTAATTTTGTAAGACAAATGTAATTATGACCAATAGCTTTATTAACCTATATAATCTGTATAGCGATATACTATGTAACACTGTAATTAGGCCTGTGCCTGTTGTGTTATATGTCAATAAATCAAATCAAATCAAATGTCAATAATAGTTTCACGTTTTTATTGTATATTAATATACAATTTATTAAAATGTATCTAGTATATGTTTCTCAAACTCAGAGGGGCAATTGTCCTCTATACCTTCCCCAGATGCCGTCCTTGCCTCCCGTATGTATGAAAAATAAACACCGGAACGTACTTAACGTGGAGCCAGAACTACGTCTGACTCAGATATACGGAAGTTAACGTCTGAACAACGACATTACCAATCACATTAGAATACTTTTAAATTCATAATATTTAGCCTAACTAGGAGTACGGTGGCTCAGTGGTAGGGCACTTAGCCTACTTCTGATGCGTGGGGCCCCACGGGTTGAATCTTCGCCCAGGTAAGTTTGTGGTGGGCATCTTGTATGTGAGTTTTCTCGGGGCATTTTCCCTTTCTCCCTCGTTCTCATTTTACTAATTATTGCATCATCATTAACTTGCATTAGTCATTGTCTCTCTTAGCCTAAAGGGCATAAACGTGGTACGGTAAACTGAATGATTTCATTTCATTTCATTGAGCCTAATGAAGAATTTGGATTTTTTCGGATATCTGCATTAATAACAGTATTGTACTGCCATAAATGACACATTTAATGTTGTTAAATAAGAATATTGTCACTTCAGTTTTATGATGTGTAAAATGTATTTGATAAAATAGTTTTTGATGTAATGAAGACCAGAAAATTAGCAGTTGTTGCATGAAGTAGTTCGTAATATCTGAAAGATTGTGAAACGTGGATGTATTTGTTTAAAATTTATATACTATTGTAGCTGCTTTCTACAAAATGTATCGAGATGACCAACAGAACCAAGTTATGGAAAATTACTACAATGAAACAAATAACTCAATCCAGGCTCTTGACGCACACATCGCTACCTCCGAGCCGAAGAACAGAAATACTAATTCAAACATTACAAATACTTGAAAACAATTCGGAATATTTCCTTTCAAAAGCAATTGAAAATTGATCAGTACAGAGTGGAACGAAATACACATTGAATACACAGAACAAGACATGTTAAGTGATGTATGCACAACAAGTCTTATTATTATTAATTAAATACATAATAAAAGCATTACGTCGCGTTCGAACTGCTTAGCGAAACCACTTGGCAGTGAAATTCAGAACACCACCATGATTTGTAAAGGAATGCAATGTAATACATGAGAGGACACTAAGTGGAGGTGAAAAACTAACAATAAAGCAGAAAATTTGAAACGTGGCTTGCAAGTTTAATTGGAGTTAATAAGCCATTATTTTGGGAGGCCTTTTTGAGCATAAGAAAGAACGCAAGTATTTAGTTACATATACCGTTCAATCAGAATTGGGTCGATATCCAACAAAGAGAGGAAAGAGGGAATATGTAAATTACATAACATGCTGCGTAATTTATGCTCTGAGATACGGGATGGTACAAGAGACATTCCAGCTTCTAATTCAGATGCTCACACAATTAGATTTTAATGTACATTATAATGCCTATGTATTAGTGGTATGTACACTCATGTCCAAAATTATTGTCGCATGTCTATAAATATGTTTCTGTAGGAATATAATTTGATAACGAATTCGCCCGGTATTTCTTATAATGTTAGTATGTGTGTAATCGGCAAATACATGTATGTAGCAAATTTCATGTCAAAAGAGCAGTAAATAAGAACAATAAAACGAAAATAAAACTTTCTTCTCCATTTAGCAACATTTTGTTTTACTCATTCTAATTTTCGTATTTATAATTCTTTTCCTACGAAATTTACCACAAGTATACATTTCCCGATTATACACATAGTATCAGTATTAAAAGTACCTTGCAAAATCATTATCAAATTATATTCTTACAAGAAAACAGTTATAGATATGCGACAATCATTTTGGACATGAGTGTACATGCCTAAAGTAGGTGTACCCCTGCACTGATCAAGTACAACATTCTAGTTTATGGGTTTATTTGCTTCGACTGTTCCGGGCTTAAGGTAGAAGAAAATTCATTAAGAACAAATAATAAAGAAACTAAGTCTAGACTAACATTAATAGTCTAGCGTTATTAGTTGAACTGCTTTTCTTCGCATCCTATATATAGTACGTTTTTAATGTATATAGTACTGGCAAAGTAGGAAATTCAGGTATTGTTGACAGTGCCCTAACGTTTTTACGTAAAGTAGCGTTTCAATGCATATGAAATATAAAAGGCATATTTTTTTTTTCCAATCTCTGTCAACTTCATGTACTAATTGTCCTAACAGTAGTGTTTGTAATAACCACAAGAAATTTACTGTAGGAATATTTATTATTCTTTCCTCGATTTGTTTTTTGCAAATTTTGTTTTAACGTTTCTATGTATGTTCTAGCATTTTCATCGCTCGCACAGATTTGGCATTTTATCCAAAACCTTCTTCACCAAGTGGCTTCCCACAAGTAGTACTTGTGTGGTCTATTAGTAGCCTCTAGAACATCGTTGGATGTAGACGCTGAAAATTGATTAAATCTGATATTAACCGAAACTCCATCTGAACCATTATTTTCTTGATGGAGATTTCCTTCTTCTATGAAATCCAGAATTCTTTTCAATTCTTACTCAGTGCTGATAGTGTTCACTATTTTCGTGAGAAGATATGAGTTGCAAATTCCAATCGTGATTTTACACTTAAATAGAGCCTCATACGGTATTTTTTCCATGTCTGTCTTCATTAGTTGAACGAGTCACACGAAGGCTTTACTGCAATGGAAAGTCTTTTGTTCTTGTATCCACGTGATGAGCATATTTTTTATATCTTGGGAGAATTTAGCCCGCTGTTTTGCTGCACAACCCTAATAGCTTATCAAATCTTTTCAGTAGCTTATATTGTGTAGAGAGGAGGGAGCAGCAAGATAGTCAACCGTTATAGGTAAAGTATTACGTTTATCATTGATATATTAGAATATTGTTGATTAAAATACATAAAGCTCAAACTCAGGGGAGCAATTTCCTCCCTAATTGACGCCCCTGGTTGAGCTGTCAGTGTGAATAAGATGAATCTACAGACTAATATGGAACAGTGATAATTATTAGAAGACGAATTTTGTACTAGTTCCCAGGAGCACTTTATTTCCTACAATGCCTACCTCCTCTTAGGTATTACCAACAATGTCTAGGCAAAGTATGTAGTATTAAGTATTTCTCACTTTGCCTAGAGATTTCAGGCATTGTATATAATACCTGACATTGTTAACAATGGTTGATTTTCCGGTAGCACATATACTGTTTTCTACGTATAGTACAAATTTAATGTTTACTTGTAAAATATCGTCGCTGCGCCTCAAAGAACCGCTATGTGACATTTTTGTCTAAAATGAGTTATGTCGTGCAAATAACCAGAAAGCTGTCAGGCATAATAATACATATCATAAGTTAATATCATAGGTCCCTTATAATATCATAAGTTAATATTCAATTATTTTGCCACAACAATGAAAATTTATAGATTGAAATTAAAGGCTTCTGGTCTCCGTACGCATTGATTAATGTATGCAAGTCCTCTATGTGCTTATAAAGGCGAAAAGGGGCTACGTAAATACAAAATTAGTAATATGGTACTGTTGAAGCAAGCTACAACCATGTCCAGTGCATAATATACGAAGAACTAATTTTATTATATTTTTCAAGTGTTTCCGTATATATTTGGCAAAATTTTAGGAGTTTGGACTGTTTTTTGCTTCTCGTGAAAAGTTGTGGTTTTAACACATAGCGGTTCTTCGAGGCACAGGACGATATTTTATCTTGTGGGCTCTTGTCCTAGGCAGGCTTTTGTCCTACCTTTGGAAATTTAAGATAGACTATTGTCTAGTGGTATTGCTGCCGGTGGGCTTTTGTCTGTTAGACTTTCGTCTTACTCTCGATACTATGAACTATATGAAAGCGAATTAAGCTAGATATAAGGAACTTTTACTACTTAGTTCTGTCGTGATAGATTTTCCCTCATAACTTATGAAATAATGGCAGATTGTCTCTCAAAAATAAATGTGCAGATGTTTTACATTAGTTTGTCTCACCCCTGAAATATTGTATTCTACGATATCAGCTTCTTTGAATTGCAGCTGGATTGATATTACACATTTTTATATTCGTAAAATTAGTACAAACACAAAGTTTCGGGATTCACATTTACAGTAGGTGCCACATATAAATTTATTGCAGAGATAGTTATAATTTAATAAACTTATTCCTTAAACTTGTTAAACCACCGCTGCACTGTCCATATAGTCACCACACCCTCACCAAAAGCCTATCATATCTTCGCCCTCACTACAACGGCGTTTGACCCCATTTGAACTCGTAGAGCATACACGCCTTTATGACGCTCTGTGGAGGTCCCATATTCATTCTTTCTTACACAAGTTCATGGTGTAACTGAACTGCCACAACCAGGTAGTATGTTGGACATATCCACACCAACAACTGACCTTCGCATTATCTTCATTCGCACTCAACTCACAGTGTGATTGCCAGTTAAACACAGACCTCACAAAAAGCGATAGAACTTTCTTGGTTACCTTTATAGTAATCAGCATAGATTGGTGCATTTTTCCGCACTAAACTTTGTTTACTCACAATCGCATCGTCTCTTATGCCTATCGACGCACTGCGTGTTATGCGGACTCGCCAGTTTTGTCCTACCTTCAAGAGGAATAGATAGAAATTTGCTTATGGTGATCACCTATTGCAAAGATTGGAGTATGTTTTCCGCACCTGTCGTTTTTTTTTTATCGCATATGTTAGCACGCATATTACAAATCTGTCGCAATTGTCTCTAGCATAATTATAAAAATTCACAAATTTTTCTTTAAGGTAGCGTCGAATTTTAGCTAAATAACGGTGTATTTATATCTATAACAGTTAAGGTGGCAGACTTCTGAAACTGATACAAAAGCTAACTATTTTTCTTTTGCCCGTTTCTCGTAAGTTGAAAGAGATAAGGAAATGTACCTTACCACAATAATAGATTATGTTATTCTACGTCCGAGAATATAAATCAAAATAATTTTCAGTGTTGCCATCTATTGAAATTATAGTGTGACCCAAAAATCTAGATTAAGGCAGCGACTAGAAAAGTAAACTCAGCTGTAATTGATGACTTATCATGCTGTCTTGTTTCTTGTTGACTACCTTTTAACTAATGTTTGCATTTATTTTGTAATAAACATAAATTATTAAAATTATACCTTCTGTTCATTACAAAATAAATACAAACATTATTTAAAAGGTAGTTAACAAGGAACAAAGACAATATGATAAGTCATCAATTACACAACGGTAATTCATTTTTCTAGTCGATGCCTTAATCTAGATTTTGAGGTAATTCATATTCTGGTCACATTGTAATTTATGTGGATGGCAACACTGAAAATTCTTTTGATTCGTATTCTCGTGTGTAGAATAACATTTTCTATTATTGTAGTAAGTTACATTTCATTATCTCCTTCCATTTACGAAAAACGAGCAAAAGAAAAATCGTTAGCTTTTGTATCAGTTTTAGTAGTCTGCCCCCCTTAAGCCCTCCTTAAGTGAATCTACACCTACAAATATAACTCCACTGATCAAATACATTGTTAGGAGTACTAAGAAAAATTTTATTAAAATATAACTATCTCTGCAATAAATTTATGTGTGGCACCTACTGTAAATGTGCATCCCGAAACCTTATGTTTGTACTCATTTTACGCATATAAAAAATGTGTAATATTAATTCATCTACAACCCAAAGAAGCTGATATCGTAGAATGCAATATTTCAGGTGTGAGACATACTAATTTAAAGCATCTGCACATTTTACATATTTATGTTAGTACTATAGAACATAGGTGTAAATAAAAATGTCAGTAAAGATATATTTATTTCTAAAAGGCAATCAGTCATTATTTCATACGTTATGAGAGAAAATCGATTACGACAGAATTAAGCAGTAAAAGTCTTATATGTAACTTAATTCGCTTTTATATAGTACCAAGAGTAAGACAAAAGTCTACCAGACAAAAGCCGAAAACGTACATATTCTTATTATGTGTTTACCATCCTTTGTAAACACATAAGTTCGTAGTTGAAAAATCAAATTAGTTTGGTCTGGCTTTTGAGTACGGCACGTTTTTAACTGTATACATAGCTGCAATCATTAAAATTCATGCTATACGTAAATGTCATTAACTTTGTAATTTGTCTTTTCATGTCGATCTTCAATTTTGGAACACTTTTTTTTTTTTTTTTTCGTTCTTATGGAATGCTAGAGTATTGGTGTAACTTAGATCATGATATCACTGGCATTTATATTACTAACAGACAAACAACGTATATCTTGAAAACATATGAAAATATTTCTATACTGTAGGATTGATTTTATATTTTGTTAGGTTACATAAAAAATTTTTATACTTTATCCTAAACAATGTAGACATCCAGAAATCTGACTAGATTGAGGTGAAGGGAATGATAGAGACTGTTCCTTTTTCCATTCATTAAAAGAAGAGAACATAAAATAGGAGGTGTAATTGGATGTTTTGTATAATTGATGTCTCCGTAGCCAATTTGTCTCCTTCAGATGAGTAAGGAATCTCAATGCGATAATTTGATATTAGGACATTAGTCTGATAATAACTGGGAATCACTTAGGCATTCTTGGCCATAGGGAGAATCTTCTACTTCCCACTATAACAGAAACCAACGATGATCATGAATTCCTTGCCCTATATTTATGATACCATCTTTTGAACCATTTTCATTACATTTTGTATAGAAATAGAGGTACAATTATAGTCATTGTGGTATGCACAAATATGCCCTTCCAGTATGGCAATGTATTTCCACATGCTGCCAGTAAGATTATACTAGTAGAGGCGTCTATAACAGGTGCGATGTTCGGTACTGTGTTTTGGTAATAGATCCTGAACACGTTCCTTTCGGCAATTGAATAACCGCAGATCACGATGAAACAATTTCCAATACTTCTCTGTGTCCAAAGCATGCAATTTGTGGACGGTATCCTATTTCTTCCCTACATGAATTCCCCCACATCTTGCCCTCTTAAAACGCGTGCTTTGTCATCGTCCGACACGGCAGTTTCACATTCTTTGCATATCTTGATTTGTCATAATAACTGTATTTAAAATAGGAAATCATCGTTATATAGACCATACAGAGAGATCGATCTTGGATGCCATTATATAACATGAATGTTCACCACATCTGGCATTAATACGCTGGGGACCAATGTATCTGTATGAATGATGACATCATTCACATTATACTAGATGGCACTACTGTCATTCGTCACTACAGGTAGGAACAATCTATCTATTGAGTAAATGTTGGATGCTGCGATCGGAATGTTCAAAACATTTCTCCCATTCAAAGGCAAATAATAATAATAATAATAATAATAATAATAATAATAATAATAATAATAATAATAATAATAATAATAATAATTAAACACCAACACCTGGTTAATACAAGTGAATACTGCTTCAGTAGCATACTTTTGTCAATGTTTAGTCAAAGAATGGGCTCCAGAACAAAATAAGTCTCCGCTGCGAAGATGTCCTCAACAGCACGTTACACAAAATGATCAAGTATGGGGAAGTAATTGAGATACCCGAATGTGTGGTAGTCTGGACAAGAAACGCGATGTGAATTCAGTGCATAACAAAATGATTTGTAGAGCTATGCATAGCTTATGCCATTGTTTAAGTAATATATCAACGTGCATTAACGTGGAAGATGAGGATAACATGTCTCTTTTCCAATGCTAGACACTTACAAGATGCAATCTGTTAAGTTCCGTGCTGTAACGATCCGCTGTGATGGTTTTGACTAGAAAGAGAAATAAGGTAAAAGTTAAGGATCCTTCAACAAAGAAATAGAATATAAATAATCTAGAAGAAGAAAATATCAAATAAAGCATTATGAAAATCTCAAACATTATGGTCATCTTCTAATACGGACAACATTATATTCTGGGAGTGGAAGGGTGAAATATTCTCCCCTTCCTCTTTGGATGAGTAACAATGAACTGTGTTGATATGCTTAAGATATTACAGTAGCATTTTGAAGAAGCCCGTTCAAATAACATATTGTTTAATGCGCTTTCCAGAATTATACTGCTCGAAAGAACACGTCTCTGGTGTCATTTGAGATATGAAATTGTTACACTGTAAAAAATGAGGTGTTGAAACAACACAAAATGACTACTACTTTAGCGTGTTACTTGTGTGTTAACTCAGCACCAAGCACATCGCCTTCTGAGCATATCAGAAATAACTAGTGACTACCTGAGAGAATTTGCGTTGGTATTTATCGTTTAATATGAGCAAAGCTTTGCGAAATATAGTTGGCACTCATGCCAAGTAAGGAATAATGTTCTATGTTTCCTGTTTTCGATCACAATAATATTGTTGTAAACCTGTAAATCGTCTGACAACAGTTCCATAAGCAACAGTTCTGCCATCTTCTGTTCGTACATGCTAAGACACAAGAATAACAAATAAAGAAAATAAATGGAAGCACAGCTATCTGTGTAACTGTTACCAGATGATTCACAGGTTTACAAGAATATTATTGTGATCGATTACAGAAAACATAGAATGATATTAGTCACTTACCATAAATGCGGAATGTATTTCGCAAAGCTTTACTCATACCAAATAGTAAAAAAGATGCAAATACTCACAGCCAGTAACGAGGTATTTTTGATATGCTCTGAAAGCGATTTCTTGGTGTTGAAGACAGATAGTTATGCCGAACGCCTTCAACAATCTCCACATCCGAAAAAGCAACATCTTGCTTCTAATCCGGATCTAAGCCAAATTCCAATGGACACAGCTTCATCTTCACATCATGCTGACGGATCTACTTCACCTTCAGTTCATTCAATGTTGCTCACGAATTTGGAAAATGAAATGAAATCTTTGAGTTTTACGTCCCACGGTTATGCCGGTTAGGCTAAAGGAGACGGTGATGATGAGTAATGAATGAAATTGTGGAATGAAGAAAATGGGAGGAAACGGGAGAACCCCGAGAAAACCCACGCGCACGGTGTTTGTCCACCACAAAGTTCACTTGGCGGGGGCTGGGATCGAACCCGGGACCCCAAGCACCAGAGGTGAACACTCTACCACTGAGCCACCGCAGCCCCTTCACGAATTTCGACGTGAAATTCAACAATGCGAAGTTTGTTGCCATCCAACTACGCAAGTGCCTCCCTCGAGCGCTTATATCACAAATCGTCCATACGAGGAATGGTATCATTTTAAAAACGCCGGATCCAACTCTTCTCACCACAATAAAAAACAAAGTGCCTATTGACACTTTTGGTCCCAATGCGGATTCAATCACTTAACTCTTCCACACGTAAGCAGCCTCGACCACCGAAACGATCACCATTGTTATCTGTTGTTATTCGGGGGGTTGACCCTTCTTATACAGATGAAGAGGTCCAAGAGGAGCTCAAGCTAGAATTCCATACTATTACAAAAGTACTACGAATTCGAAACGACCAAGGCCCTATCTATATGGTACGTGTTCTTACAAAACACAAAGAAACCATCGATAAGCTATTGGCATCAGGAGTCTACATTTATAACCATAAACACCGAGTAGAGCAATCACGAACACCAGTTCCTCTGCCTATCCGCTGTGAGCGATGCCAGGTTTACAATGCTCATCAGACATCCGATTGTAAAAACACAAGTAAATGTGGCTACTGTGCTGGTCCGCATAACACCCGGACTTGTAACAACTTGCAATTGCCACCAAAGTGCGCCACTTGTAATGAGCAGCATCCGGCCTACAGTTACAAGTGTAAGGCAAAGCCGGATCCTATTCAGGACCATCCTGAACTCGTCGTTCCTTTGCGACCACCGACGCCAGTTCAAACCACTCCACATCCAATAGACGCTCCTGTTTCATTAGACCAGCTTCTAACGTTTCTAACACTGGCTCTGCAAAATATTCATCCTTTCATTAGGCCTCATATCTTACAACAAATCATTGTAGCAACAAAAACAACCTTCCATATCAATTTTACTGCAACATATCCCGGTAATACTGTCCATTTCCATAAATCACATGCTACTACTATCGATTAATATCATGACTTTAACTTTTCTCTTTCTCAACATCCGGTCACTACCAAAGAATAAAATTTTATTTGAATAGCTTCTTCTCGAGAAGCATGTAACAGCCTTTTTGCTTAATAAAACATTTCTTACAAGCTCTCGCTCTTGTCGTTTACCACGATATACCATGCTTCATTCTGCAAACCCTCTACTTACACTTCAAGCTTATGGGGGAGTGGCCATAGGGATTTCTTCTCACATCCCTTTTCGCCAGCATCACTATACTGCAACAGTTGTTCCCGAATACCTGATTGCCACTGTTTATTTCAAAAATATCATAATCACACTGGCAACTATATAAAGGGTGACCGCGTGACTATGTTACAAAATTTAAGGGATGATTCCTGACACAGAAACAAGAAAAAAAGTTCAAATAAACTTTTGTCCAACGTACATAATTTCGAAGCTACAAGGTGCCGAAAGCGTGGGAAAATGACATTCAAAGCTCTAGAGCTCGACTATGGTGAATGATAGAGCTAATGTGGCATGGTCACGTCAAAGACACCGAAGCTGCTGTATTCAAAAATGCTTAGGTCGAGATCGTGCAATTCGTGCACAAGGGATTCCCCAAAGGAGCGTAGGGATTCCCGGATAATCTGTCAAGAAAGATGGGTCGAAAAGGATACGGATGAATAGCTGTCAAAACTGCTAGCAATAATGCGTCTGTACTAAGTCGACATCTCGCACAAACACAAAATGGTGAACAGTTTTATACGTGCCATGTGTGGTTGCATAACGCGCAATAAATAAGACATGAAATGAAACATGAATGGAAAATGTGAACAATTTGGTACAAATGGTAAATACATGATAGTACACTGTCCTGTTCATTGTACTTATAGACGCGTTTAATAAAGGGAATAATCATGAAACGTACTAAAATGTTGTACAAACTTCACACTAACAATGTTTTCTTACATGTAGTTTTGTCATTGAAAGCATGTAAAACTAAGGGGAAAAACCGGGGATATGGGTGCTTTCATCCAGGCAGAAATCTTATTTTATTTGATGATACGTGCCGAGGATTTACAAGAGGATTTTTCCGCCATCCCATGTTAATTTGACCACTGCCAGAGAACAACAGTAAAATATCCGTTTCTTATCATTAGCCGTAATATGCGTTACCCGAACATTGAAAAAGAACAAGGAAAAACAATTTATCAGCACGTTTGTTTTAGACGCTGCTTCCGATCTTTTCCAGGACTGATTCCGAGATTTTGTCTAGAATGCTTATCATTTCGTTATATTGTTATCGTTTAGAAGATATTTTGTTTTCACAGACGCTGTTATCACCCGAAGTACGCCACAGTTTGCAGGTTCGATCACAAGCATTTGTTCTTCCTTCTGTCGTAGAAAACAATCGAAGGTAAGGAAAATACTGTATAAGACAACCCTACTAGAAGGCGTTGTGGAAGGTGTAAGGTCATTCTTCATGTGGTTTGTTCGTAGCGTACGAGTTCCTTAGTGCAGTTTGTGCTTTGCTTGTTCGAATGTGAGATCAAATGGAGTATTCGATAGCAGAACTTGCGGACATGATATTTGTATACGGTCAAGCAAATGGCAACAGTCGAGTAGCTGATAGGTTATATCGACTGAAGTATCCACAAAGAAGACGTCCAGCCCATACTATGTTTGCCAGACTTTTTCAACGCTTACGAGACACGGGGAATTTACAACCTCAATACTACGACTAAGGAAAACGAAGAACCACAAGGACTCCGGACTTTGAAGAACAAGTGCTTGATGGTTTGCCCAAGACCCAACAGTAAGTACCCGGAAAGTAGCACGTGAAAGGGGAGTGGCATAAGATACTGTTTCGAAAGTAGTACACGAGCAACAGTTACATCCCTATCACCCGCAGAGGGTTCAGGCCTTACGTCCAACTGACTTTCAACCTCGCGTACGGTTTTGTGAGTGGTTTCTCCAACGCTCTGTAATTGATCCACAGTTTGCTTCCTACTTGCTTTTCACCGACGAAGCTTGTTTTACGAAAGACGGGATATTTATTAGTCACAATAGTTATGTATGGGCAGACGAAAATCCTTATGTAATTGTGGAAAGGGGCCACCAAGACCGATTCGCCATAAATATGTGGGCGGGTATTATCAGTGATCATATAATAGGTCCATATTTACTACCACCACGATTAACTGCACCAGTGTATACGAGATTCCTGCGAGACATACTTCCAGAGTTATTAGAGGATGTCCCTCTCGGTGTTCGTCAACAAATGTGGTTTCAACATGATGGCGCCCCAGTTCACTTTTCAGCTAGTACGCGAGAGTATTTGAATCAAACGTTTCGTGACAGATGGATTGGAAGAGGCGGTCCTTGTAATTGGCCTGCACGTTCCCCAAATTTGCCTCCACTTGATTTTTTCTAGTGGGGTCATGTCAAAACACTTGTCTATGAAACGCCTATAAACAACGCAGAAGAACTATTAGCACGAATACTCGCTGCCTGTGATACTATAAGAACAGATCCTGGGTTGTTACAGCGGATGCGTCAGAACTTAATGCGACGCTCTAACGCCTGTGTTGAAGTAGAGGGACGCCATGTCCATCACCTATTGTAGGATAATTGGGAGATTTGTCTCGTTTACAGGTAATTGATGATGTTCTTGGCTGCATTCAATCCTGCTGAAAAATGTTGATTGAAGACATTATTCCCATTCTTGTGACTTTTGTTTTTAGGAAACAACCTCTTTTGCATTATGGTTGTTTCGCTCAGTTTTGTTTATTTGTTTTCAATGACAACAATACATGGAAGAAAGACTTTAATAGTGTGATCCTTTTACAACATTTTAGTACGTTTCATGACTATTACCTTTTATTAAAAGCGATTGTTCAATGATAGGACAGCTTAATATCATGTATTTACCATTTGTACCAAATTATTCACATTTTCCATTCATGTTTCCTTTCATGTCTTATTTAGTGCGCGTTATGCAACCACACATGGCACGTATAAAACTGTTCACCATTTTGTGTTTGTGCGAGATATCGACTTAGTACAGACGCATTATTGCTAGCAGTTTTGACAGCTATTCATCTGTATCCTTTTCGACCCATCTTTCTTGACAGATTATCCGGGAATCCCTACGCTCCTTTGGGGAATCCCTTGTGCACGAATTGCACGATCTCGACCTAAGCATTTTTGAATACAGCAGCTTCGGTGTCTTTGACGTGACCATGCCGCATTAGTTCTATCATTCACCATAGTCGAGCTATAGAGCTTTGAATGTCATTTTCCCACGCTTTCGGCACCTTGTAGCTTCGAAATTATGTACGTTGGACAAAAGTTCATTTGAACTTTTTTTCTTGTTTCTGTGTCAGGAATCATCCCTTAAATTTTGTAACATAGTTACGCGGTCACCCTGTATATAAGACCAAACCATCCATTACCTGAGCAGTTCGTACAATATATCTCCAACACTTTCAATAGATATATTATTATGGCTGACTTCAATATCCATAGCCATAGCGATGGTGACCGGAACAATTTTGTTAACTTTATAACGACTCACACTACTGGAATTATTCTTGATCTTCCGCAAGCTACACGCCCCACCTCAAACACCAAGCCTGACATAGTCATCGCCTCAGCAAATCTTGTCTCACAATACAATGTCGAAATCCTTGATCTACTGGGCAGCGATCATGCACCCACCGAGCTAGTCTATAAGCCATATTTAGCTACAACTAGTTCTTCGTTACCATTGCGAGTGAGTTTGCGTTATGATACAGCTAACTGGGATCAATATCGTATACATATTTCAGACCTCACCAGAGATCTAACCGAACCCATCACAAGCGACGATTTATATCAGACTATAGACACCATTACCTCTGCAATCCAGAAAGCCAGCAACTTGTACATTACAACCACACAATCCGTTCCCTATCAACCTAGGCTTCCGCTTCAATATATCACTATGATCAAACGTTCACGCCAGTTCAATCGAGACTATCTCCACACTCGTAATCCAGAAGCACTCCGACATCACAAACAACTACAACGTACAGTTCACAACTAAGTCAAAGCATATAAACTTCGCTCCTGGGTGAAGGCATGCAACAATCTTCCCGAAACATCGCATCCTACAAAATTTTGGACTCGCTTTAATGCATTGTGTGGGAAATTCACTACTACACCTTACCCTATTTTATTAGGCGACACACTTATTTTTACCGATCGAGATAAAGCAAATGCACTCGAAGATCACTTACAAGGAATTTTCACACCGTCATCTAACACGCACCCAGCGCTGCCGACAGACTTAATACCTCATCGCAGCAACTTCAACCAAATATTACTCATATCTTACCTACTAATGCTGCTGTCTCTGCTCTCATCACTGTTCACGAAATCTCACAAGTTCTTCATAATAAACGAAATACTACACCAGGTCTCGATAGCGTGACATATCGCCATATCAAAGAATGTCCTATCTCGCTATTGCTTCTTCTTGCGAATGTTTACACATTCATACTGCGCACTGGCTTCTTTCGTTTAGCTTGGAAAACATCTAAGACGCTCATGTTTCCTAAACCACACAAACCTCCGAAGAATATTACATCCTATAGACCTATCCAACTTACTTCCACCTTCAGTAAGATCTTAGAGCGTATTCTGGTTAAACGATTAAATCTTTTCATTGCCGATCATATACTTCCAATCACACAAGCAGGTTTCACGCCAGCTTTCTCTATCAATGATCAGCTACTCCGACTCACAACGCTCATTACACAACATTATAATTCAGCTAAACCTTCCTGCTTAGTGTTGTTTGACTTGGAGAAAGCATTGGATAAGGTCTGGCACCTTGGGCTCATATACAAACCTCTCAAATTACAGCTCCCTATCTCATATATTCGCCTCATATACAACTTCATTACCAATCGTATCACCTATATCTCAGTACGAGGCAGTTTATCCCATCCTATCTTTCTATTCTCTGGAGTACCGCAAGGATCGGCTTTATCTCCTTTATTATATCTTCTATACGTAGCTGATATGCCCCGATTACCAGATAAAGTCCATCTCTCCCAGTATGCGGACGACACGGCCCTTCTAGCACTTGGAACTACTATTCAGCAGATCAGCACTATCATACAGACTGCTATCGATCGCTTCTACACCTGGTGTACTTTCTGGAGGCTTACTATAAATGCAGCTAAAACTCAGGTCATAGTTTTCTTACCACCTAGACGAACTTCCAAATTCCGTAGGAATCCACGGAAACTCTCTCTACACGTTAATGGGATGCATATTCAACTTAGTAATACTGTTACATATCTGGGAATTATATACGCCCACCATCTTACCTGGTTGCAACCCCTAAAACCGTTACTACTAAAGCATATAATAGACTAAATCTCTTGAAACGCTTGACTGGTACTACTTGGGGCCTAAAAGCACACACCATACTAAATACGTACAAAGTTTTCTTACGACCAGTCCTCACGTACGGATTTACTGCTTGGTTAGCTGCTCCGACAAAGTTCTACAATAACTTTTAATCCTAGAATGCCGTGCTTTCCCTGCAGCGTTCCGTGTCAAGCTACCAAGTCCCACCCAAGATCTTTACCGTCTAATTCCCTTTCCCACCTTACAATTCTACATTGAAAAACTGCGGCTCACATATATCGCCAGACGCTTCGAAACTCGTCATCCTTTATTTGAGAATACAATGCGTTCCTTAGTACTTCATCCAACACCTCATCGTTATTACTATCCTCCACTTTCGCTTCTCTTAACATTATATCATTATACTCTACCACCATTAGACCCTGCTTTACTTATTATCAAAGATTATGTCATTCATGAACATCTTCCTCTCATTCACCATCATTTTCAGCACAGTGATTACCATTATTTACTAACATGCGCCTCATTCGTTTTCATCATTGCCTAGAGCAGCCCCTAGGATGAAGATAAGCTCAATTGTCTAACTAATATGACCCACGTGTTGTGCTGTGTATGCACCTCGCCACATCATTCACGCCCATTACTATATCGTACATACCATGCATACTATACCTAATCCTTCATTATGATCATTAATGTTTTTCGCTTATAATATACTGTCTGCTTATTTCCTTATTTATTTCCCTATCAATAACAATGATATATAGGTAAAGTAACGTTTCATCTATTTATATAATCTCTCATCTTAATTTTCGTACTTTTATTGTTTTTCATATTTTGCTTTATTTTCTCACTTTTATATATATTTCTATAATTACCATATTTATATTTATGTTGTGTTCAATTATACTTATTATGTTAATGCCCTTATGTTATTAAAACTGCATCTACCATTCATGTATGATTATGATCGAAAAGGTCATAATGTCCTAGTCTAGTCTAGTCATAATGGCCTTACTCTTAGCCCACCCATGCCTTACTCATCTACCATAATACTTTCACTTCTTCCACCTAAGAGAAGGTGTAGCCCTCTAAAAGGGAGATATCTTATGGCTAGCACTTTCCAAAAAAAAATTGGTGTTGAATTGATACACAAGTAACACGCTAAAGTGGTAGTCATTTTGTGTTGTTTCAACACCTCAGTTTTCGCTGTGTACTATTTTCAAACCGAAGTTTCAAAATAACAGATTGTGACCACGTGTGGCGTAGTCGCTAATGCTCTAGCCTTTGGTGTGAGCGGTCCCCGGATTCGATTTCCGGTGGGAACACTCGGTTGAAAAAGTGTAAAACGCTTTTTCAAGCCAGCCATCTTGAGTGAGGCTTTTCCTGGGTTTCCCTCATTCACACTAGGCAAATGCTGCGATGGTACTTAAGAGAATGGCCCAAGGCCGCTTCATTCCTTTCATTTCTTCGGATCCTATGCTCGCCGAGGAACGTCATCCCTCATGTACGTGACGGGCTGAATTGCCTTAGATGCCTACAGCGCAGAAATCTAAATCCTAATCCTAATCCTACTCAAAATAACAGATTGCACTTTCAATCGTAGATAAGGGGCTACGTATCCGAATACCTCTAATTTGGTTATGGTTCTGACTGTGAGCGTACTCCTACACGTTATCCACACTCCTCCGGGAAAGCTTATTCATTGGTTACAGTTTGCAAAGAAAGAAATTCAAGAAAGTACTTAACTCAGAGAATCCATCCACTGAAATGGGATGGATCTTCTAATACGATCAACAGAAATCAATCTTTATTTGAAATGAATTACAAGGGAACAATTTCAGGATAAAACCCTAACTTTCCATCTCTATCAGAAAAAAGAACGTATATATCTAGGCGTATCTACTAATCCAAGATAGAGAGCATCCAATGTCTTCGACAATTGAAGAAAAAATAACAAAAGGAAGAAGAAGCTCTCTTTTTTACTATTCTTTCATTGTCTGTTTCAGCATTTCCTTCTTTCTTTATTTTTTTCCCTTTCATCTCTCCTGCTTTCGATTAAATGTTGTGACTAAGGGAAAAATAAAGTCAACCAAACAAAGAGAAAACGCTAAAGGGAAGTTCATTTGAAACAACAACGGCTTATCTGCGACAAGAAGCTTGAAGGACAAACAACAAAAGTCGAAAATACAACTCACGTACAAGCAGGAGACACTCTAAGCGCTTCCTTTAATGTCATCACGACTCGAATCAAAGAAAGAAGTCTATACTAGCCGAAGAAGCTCATCTATTGCAAGCTTCATTTCACCACAAAAAGGAAGAAAAGAAGAAAACACAAACAAAAAGAACGAAGCTTATCAGTAGCGGTTTTGTCCCAACATCTAAACGGGAATTCAACTTCAGAAAAGGAAAGAAAAGTCAGCAATAATTCAAGAAAATGTCGAACTAGAGACAACATAGGTCTTGACAGAAATTTCCCCAAAGGTCAAGATGAAATTTCTTCCGTTTCTCCATGATTATGGGTCTAGATTGTTTTATGTTGTTTTCTAAATATCTTTTTTTTATTAAACGTACCTTTCCTAATATTTTTACAGCAAATTAAATATACTACTGGACCACAAAGTTAGTGTATTGTTTTCATTATTCTTAATCATCTTTGCATGTCAAATATATATAAGGCATATCGCGATTGCTTAATCGATATAGAGTACATTTTTCCTCGTTAGTATAGTTGCAAGCGTGCGCCGTTTTTGTACACGTGGTACTGGGTTCGCTTTCTGGTAAAAGATTATACAAATTTGAATCCATTACGGATTTTCGGATTCCATCTTGAAGGAGGATGTACGCGATGAACACACATGTTCGACAAATGTCAATTTCTCAGACACTCTTACATCAAAGACTATGGTACTTTGAAAGTAGCCATCTATCATGCTCCATTAAGTGTCTTCTCACTGTGCTTCATACAACAGAAACCACCTATCATGTTCCGTTAAGTGTCTTTTTACTGGGCTTCATACAACCGGAGCCACCTATCATGTTTCGTTCAGTATTTTCTTACTGAGCTTCATAGAACCGGAACCACCTATCATGCTCCGTTAAGTGTCTTCTTACTAGGATTCATCAATGAGAACCACCAATCATGAACCGTTAAATGTGTCTTCCTACTGGGCTTCATACAACTGGAACCACCTATCGTATTCCGTTAAGTGTCTTCTTACTGGGCTTCAAACAATCGGAACCACCAATCATGTTCCGTAGAGTGTCTTCTTATTTTGCTTGATACAACCGGAACCACCTATCTTGATTCGTTAAGTGTCTTCTTACTGGACTTCATACAACCGGAACTACCTACAATGTTCCGTTAAGTGTCTTTTTACTGGACTTCACACAACCGGAACCACCTATCATGTTCCGTTAAGTGTCTTCTTACTAGGAATCTTCAACCGGAACCACCTATCATGAACCGTTAAGTGTCTTCCTACTGGGTTTCATACAACCGGAACCACCTATCATATTCCGTTAAGTGTCTTCTTACTGGGCTTCATACAACCGGAACCACCTATCATGTTCCGTTAAGTGTCTTCTTACTGTGTTTCATTCAACGGGAGCCATCTATCATGTTCCGTTAAGTGTTTTCTTACTGTGTTTTATACAACCTAAGGCACCTATCATATTCCGTTAAGTGTCTTCTTTAATGTGGTTCATACAACCGGCATTATGCAGGACAGAAGGAACTACAACTATAAAACAATTTAAACTTTTTCTTTGAAACGGCTGGAAGAATTTGTGTCTAAATTGTAGGTCTTATTTCGGACAGTATTATCCTCATTTTAAACTAAAACTAATTCATGCGATTTGCTATGTGCTTAGAAATGAGGCACTGTAGTTTATAGTTCGCGGCACCATTGGTATCTGTTCAAACCTTTTATCGGCGGTTTCCAGGCAATTTTTAGCGCTGATTATGCATTTGATACAAATACAGAGAACATCAATTTTTGTTATACAGAATTTGTGTATTCCGCACCGTATGTCGAAAAGAATTTACAAAAGATAAACATTTGACAAAATAGAGCAGATAAAATGATACTAAAGTACTTCTGATATAAGAACTATTCGTGGTGACTCTTCCGGACATAGTCCTGCCAAATTTTATTTTTTCTACTTTTTTATGTAACTTACCTTCTAGTTATTAATCTAAGAAGAATTGTTATTTTACATTGGAGTGTAATTATCAAGAAAATCGCCATCGTATATGTTTCATTGTTTTTTATTCGTTGTTACTAAGAGCAGTTCAAAAGTGGTACGAACATTTTTTATAGTATGTTTAGTTTTCGATTCTTCTAATACACACTTGAAATTGTCTGGTTCAAAAACTGGGGAGGTAATCTTGATGTTCAAGTATCTCAATGTTAAATACTTAGGCTGCTAGTAACAACGTTTAGCTGATAGGTAATACATTGTAGATTCTTAAGTTAAACGTCCCATGCTCTCTGCTGGATTCGAGATCCTAATACCTTAGACGTTCGGCCCTGCAATCCGGTTAAAAGTTACACATTTAGAATATTACAATAATAATAATAATAATAATAATAATAATAATAATAATAATAATAATAATAATAATAATAATAATAATAATAATAAATTAGTAATGGTAAAATCCTTCCCCTCTTGAGATAAGTCATGAAGTCCAAAGTGCTGTGCGTGGAAGTTTCACATTTTCTTGGCTTCAACATCCATAAGGGTGATGCAATAAACATCACACTGTGTTCTTTTTTATTTTCCCAGGTTTCCTCAGAGACCCATTTCTAAGAGACAGGGTGAATCTCAGAGTTACAGTGAAACAAGGGTTGAATAACAAAAATTTTCAGACTCCACCAGGGATCGGAACCCGGACCACCGTTTGGAAAACAAGCAACTTACTGGCTAAGCTACCGTGGCTCTTGACAATTATTATAATAAGGAGAAATTCCAAAAAAAACAAATTCCATTAATTAGAATCAATCAGGCTCCGTAATTAGATTCCTCAGAAGGTATTTATTTATAAAAAGCTTTGAAAAGTGGAAGGAGAAGAAAACAAAACAACTGGTAGAATATAAATAGCATACAAACAACTAGTAGAATATAGAATATAAGTTCCATATAGCGTACGAAATCAGCAAATTCACTACTTATTCATGTTATTCGTAGATTGATATAAACAGTTATACCATAGAAGCATTTTCAACAAAAAACCTGAAAAACAGGAGAAATCAAAATGAAAGGTTTTCATCGGATGTTCATCCATATTTTATGGCCTACTGCGTTAGTTGACAGATGATCAAAACAAGCTGTCAAAGTGTATAATAACCTTCTTTTCGTATTGATTCGAAACATAGACGAAAAATAAAATTCTACGACAGTTCTAACACTAACAAACCACCTACAATATAAAGTAAAAACTGTGACAGGTAAGGATAGAACCAAATGCGTAGAAAATTAGGATAACTATAGCTGTCATGGTACCTCAAAGGAAGATGAGAAATAAAAAAACTGTAAAAGTCGAGGAAGAAATGTGAACATCTCACTGTGTCCAATGCTTACTACTACGAGAGGGTAGTAACTCAAAGGGAATACCAACGGTAAATGATCAATTTTAACAGAAAGTGGAATTTTTTTCTTTCATACAGTGAAACAAAAGAATAATTTCTACAAATTTTACATACAATCTATATATATGGCGCCCTCAAACAACAGAATACTATTGTAAAAGACCAAATAAAATGAAAATGTTTTCTTTCTGATACTTCCTTCGCAAGCGATAGGGT
This sequence comes from Thermobia domestica, assembly GCF_964235325.1. Taxonomy (NCBI): domain Eukaryota; kingdom Metazoa; phylum Arthropoda; class Insecta; order Zygentoma; family Lepismatidae; genus Thermobia; species Thermobia domestica. The sequence continues at coordinate 317,228,476 of NC_137455.1, forward strand.
CAACCAAAATTTGACGATGGGGTAACGTCAGAAACCTTTGAATCATTAACCACATTGCTCCATGAATTCATCAAGCAACAATTCTCTCCAGATGGCAGCTAAAACCGGTAGACGTGTATTCTAATCCCATGTATTAGTATGGTATATGTTATATTGTGCTCCAAGAAAAGTCACATCTCTCACAATTTTGTACTTGCTTATTTATTTGCATCTCTGTCAGCTAATTACTGTGCTTATTTCTGTTCATTTTACGTAACTTGAAATAATAATTGTGACTACCAATCACTGTACGCCTGCTTTAACTGACATTATAAAAGGACCGATGTAACTATTTGATGGATTCATGGGTCAATGCTATGATCTAACATTTTTCTACAAAGTTGCCACATCGCGAAATGTTTGGTCTGAAGGAGACGCAGGAAGATTTAGCATTATATGGAATTATCGCTTTATTTTGACTTATAGAATAATTTTTGTGTGGTCCGTGGGCATTACTTTTACAACACACACAAAACTGTCCCAGTATATGTTTTAGTCTACGTTAAACATTCCTTGTGTAATATTTTTTCATGACATGCTTACCACTTAAAAATGACAATTTCGAACCATTTTTGTTTCCACCTGTTTCTAGCTATTAAGTAGTTATATAGATATGCGTAGTATACATATAATGGGTCATTTGTGTCCCTACGAGCTATATTTTACTGAAATAATACCCATAAAATTTGATAAATATATTTATTAATAATGATCTAATTTGATTTAGCGTACCTGCCGTGAACTCTGTTGAGAAGTCAATAGTGGTCTTCAAATATATATATATATATATATATATATATATATATATATATATATATATATATATATATATATATATATATATATATATATATATTTAATGCTCATATATGTATAACGGTACACGAATAATTGATTCCTTTTAGTGACGGCTTCAAGTACAAACAATTTACTCCAAGCATGCCAGGGAAATCTGGTATCAAAATATTTGTGGTGTCGGTACGTTTTAGATCTTAGCTGAAATTATTTACATAAGACATTAGTCTGGATCAAGAGGGGAATCGTAACTGGGAACTGGGCGAACAAATTCTGTGGAAAATTTAATATTTCTGAAACATGACTATGGCCCTTTTTTAAAGGATACTTAATTAGTAAAGGAGTTCCTGAACAAAGATTTTACAGTTGTTGGAATGCTGAGCCCAGACAACAACAATATATATATACTATTTGTTACAAAACCTAAGAAAACTAAACTAATATATTTTCGCATTAAAAAAGTAACATCATAATTATATGTTACGTACGCAGATAAAACAACACGCACTACATGACACTCAAGTTTTTTTTTTTTTTTTTTAGTGACAAAAAAATCGGAAGTAGTTACATACTATAATAAAACGAAATACAATGTTGACGATACAGACAAAATTATTAAAACCGCCACTTTAAAATTATTAACAAGTCAATGACCTATAGCTATATGAACTAACATGCAAGATATGTCAGAAGTATTTAAAAAAAGTAAGAGAAATTGCTTCTAAAAATTATAACATTGCTGAAGTAAAACACTTTGTATCTAGGTACTGATCAATAGGTTTCTTTTGTATTTTCTCCTGGAATTTCACTCAAAATTTGCTAGCATTTATGCCAATACATTTTAATATTGTATCTACGTTAATATTTTGAAAATGAAATGAAATGAAATCTTTGAGTTTTACGTCCCACGATTATGCCGGTTAGGCTAATGGAGACGGTGATGATGAGTAATGAATGAAAATGGTGGAATGAAGAAAGTGGGAGGAAACGGGAGAACCCCGAGGAAACCCACGCACACTGGTTAATATTTTGAATAATTGGTTTAATATATATACAGGGTGTTTAATAAGTAATGGTCATAAATGAAACCGTAGATAGTACATGCCAAAACTAACAAAAAAGTCTTAGTAAACATGTGTCCGCAAACGCTTCGTAACGGAGATAGGGGCTGTCGAAAGTGTGGAAAAATGAAGTTTAGAGACGAATATCTCAAAAAGTATGAATCGAACAGAGGGCGCTCCAATGAATGACTATCAAAGTCAGACATGCGCTATGCAGAAGTGCATGGTTGATAACTCTGCAATGCGCGCGCAAGGGATTCCCCAAAGAAAAGGAGGGATTCCCGGAAAATTGTCTAAGGCAGGCCTGTCCATGAATTGGCTCCCGGAGCCAAAGCGTGAGCGGGCACGAGCGAAGATAACAACAGGTGAGCACAGGTGCTGCTAGCTTCGCTTCTTCCACTGCATCCGATAAGTGTTGCCAACCGCACATGATGGCAAAAAAACCTATGGCCAAGCCTGGCCAGAAATTCGCACGATGATAAGCATTGAGCAGACGCAAGCGTGAAATGTGCAAATGTGCTCTCCCCCTCCCCATTTCGAAAGCAGTGACGCGAAAACACTGCAGGAAATAAAATTGGTACGTTTTTTGGTCGAGGAAGACGCATGATAGAGGTTACAGTTAGCGTTGAAGTAACTAACAAATGAACAAGAAAGAAAGAAACTAATATTAAACATGTCATCTTACAGACGTAAAAACGACTGCAAAAATCGGAAACGAGTTGTTTCAGACCTTTTTAGCTTGCTTACACAATTCGTGACGTTGTATTACATTAGCACTCGGTCTGTAATTTGTCATTCGCTTCACGTTTGCTAAGTTGTAAACGCCTTTCGTTGCTAGATTGATAGGAGAACGACGGGAGGTTGAAAATAATAATAATAATAATAATAATAATAATAATAATAATAATAATAATAATAATAATAATAATAATAATAATAATAATAATATTATTATTATTATTATTATTATTATTATTATTATTATTATTATTATTATTCGGACCAAAGAAGGATGAAAATGGGGATTGGAGGAAATTCATAACTAGGAATTGCATAGTTTATACCGCTCACCTAACATTATTAGGGTTATGAAGTGTAGAAGGCTCAGGTGGGCAGGCCATGTAGCCAGAATGGAAGAAATTAGAAACGCTTTCATAATTTTAACTGAAAACCCAATTGGAAGAAGACCACTAGGAAGACCTAGGCGTAGATGGGAAGACAATATTAAGATGGATCTTGCAGAAATAAGAGTACAGAGTAGAAACTGGATCCAGTTGGCTAAGGACATAAGTTAGTGGAAATATTTTGTAAACGCGGCATTGAACCTTCGGGTTCCATAGACCATAGAGTTAGTTAGTTATTATTATCTAAAAGAAATGTTCAAATGTTGTTAAGAGACAATTACACAGAAGAACCGAGTTTCGACCAAACACTAATTTGCCGGAAGGAAATTCCAGTGCAGTCAAGCCTACTTTAAGCGTTATCCGTGCAACCCACGTTTCATGTTCAAGACATTGGGAATAATTGTTCGTATCATTCAGTTGGAACGTTTCCTTTCGAATTTACGCTATTACAGTAGACCTACGCTATTACAGTAGGCCTACGCTATTACAGTAGGCCTACAACATTGTGACTTTCAAAATCAGTCAGTAACTATCGAAGAAAGACAAGCGTGTAGCTTCAGTCGTTGAAATGATTTAACATTCTTTTTCACTTTTAACAAGCCACCGGCAAGCAACCAGCCAGGGACAATACATTTTTCCTTATTAAAAAGACACTCCTTGTTAAAAAAAAATTAATTGCAGTCACTAACGGTCACACTTAAAAATGGAAAATCTCTTTGGCTCTCTTAATATTTTGTTTGATTCTTTGCGATCAAAGTAACTTTAAAAGTGGAGTAAGAAATACTATTCTTCCTATTGATAGTGTAATAGTGGCTTCTAATCTCCACAACCAACCCCTTGCTAAGCCTATTCGTACACACATACATGCATAAGCTAATTTTCTGGAGATATACTTAGATAATTACAAACAAGTGCTACAGTTTTTTTTCTTATCAACAGATTATCTCTTTTCCTAAAAAGCGAAACAACATAATATAACAAACCCACACTCGGATATAACAAACCCACATCCCTCTTTAACAAAAGGAAAGAAAAAAGAAGAAAAGGAACGTACATAGTTTATCATTTGATTGCTGTTACAAGTTTGTATTGTCTATAGTTAACGGTTACCACATTGTAAAAAAAACACTTTACACTAAATGGCAATCAGTTACCATACATACTTTTTTTTTGGTAAGCTAGTGATTACCGCCAAGGTTGACAACACTTCCGCTCCTCTAAGGACAAAACCCGAAGATCCACGAAGCACGAACAATGGTATTTGCTCGTAGAATGCTCGTGAGCGTTCACGAGGAGAGTTTTCACTATCTGCTCACCGTGGGCAGGGCTGGTCTAAGGAAAGGGGGCTCGAGATGAACATCGAGGGCGAGTCTATCCACCAGTAATTCTTACGTCGTGGTACCAGGTCCAAAGCTCGAAAAGATACAAAATGGCGGACAATGTTTACGTGCCGTGTGTGGTTGCATAAACAGCAGGAAATGTGAGAGGTAATGGAAGTGTGGTGATGTACGTTCAAAATCGCTCCAGGAAGAATTCCGACAACTAATGCATACGTACACGTGTGGCAGCACTTAGGTAAATCAAACGGTATGCAAGGCACTGATGAAGCATTATGTGCTAAGCAGTTAACGTAACGAATATCCGCAAACTGGATTGCAATGGGAAAAGCATGACAACATTCGAGTATGTGGGAGGCGAATCTGAAACATTCTGCATGTTGAACGCGTAAGTGTTATACAACAAGCAAAAAATGATGTACATGTCGTGTTTCTCCATATCAACAAACAGAAATCGTCATGTTGGTAATGTGTACAGCATTAATCATAAGGTAAACAGTAAATACCCATATGTGTAACCACAGAAGAGATGCATGAGAAATTAACGTACCTCTATCATTAAAGTAAATGTTGGAAGTGTCGTCCATTCATGCGAATGCATGCTCGTACCCGTTTTAACAAAGATTCACGTACTCGTGATAACATGTCGGCATCCTGTTGAATATGTCCGCACCATTGTTCCACCCTTTCTCGAAGGTCTTCTAATGTTGCAACAGGGGTAAAATAAACTTGCGATTTCACATGGCCCCAGAGAAAGAAATCTAAAGGATTTATGTCCGGGGAGCGCGGTGGCCTAGCAATAGGAACCCCACATCCCATCCACTTTCGTCCGAATTGGGCATGTAAATGTTCTCTGACACGATTAAAGAGATGTGCTGGCGCTCCATCATGCATAAACCACAGTCGCTGACGCCTATCGAGAGGTATATCTTCGAGTAGAAGCGGCAAACCATGTTGGAGAAAAAATCCAAATATGAGACTGCAGTTAATGCATTAGGAAAAAAGAATGGTCTTACGAGCTGATCACCTAAGAGTCCTACCCACACATTTAAGGAAAACCTATGCTGATGTCCTAACTCCAGTATTGCATGTGGATTCTTAGGGGCCCATACATGAGAATTGAGAAAATTAACAATGCCATTCCGGGTGAATTGTGCTTCATCAGTAAATAGGACGTCATCAGTGAAATGAGGATTGCCAGTAATTTATCTGCGAAGCCACTGACAAAACTGCATTCTCGTCGGAAAGTCTGTGGGAGGGCAGAGGTTGGACACGTTGCAGATGTTGTGGGTACAACTGCTGTTCATGGAGAATATGCCATACGAGAGCATTGGATACGCGTTCGGCAAGTCCCACAAGTCTTGTGCTCGTTCCTGGGTTTTCGTCCACTGCCTGTAGTACGCGTTCTTCTAATTCAGGGGTACGTACTATCCTTGGCCTTCCCGACTTGGAACAATGTGTAAAGCTCCCATGTTCCCGTAGTCGCTGATGTATTCTGAGGAATGTTCTTCGGTCTGGTTGCTGTCTCGTAGGGAAAGTCTCGCGATATAACCTAACGGCCTCTACCGCATTCCCGTTTGCTTTGCCGTACATAAAGTGCATGTCAGCATACTCAATATTACTGTACATTGTATCATTTTCAAGGTAAACAATAATTTAGCAACACACTAATAGCACTAATTAACACTGCACAATAGTATCCCTGTGGCTTTGCAACACTACTGAAACTACTACACTGTTCCCCACAATACGATGAAGTAAGTACATCCAAAACTCTGTAAAGACACGCGCGTTTGACACCTCTAAAACACACAGAACTACTACATTCACTGTAGGCGAGAAAGACAAGTGAAGACAACGAACCTCTACACCCTGAATCATTCTCCTAAGTGACTACTGCGGTCCGACGAAAGCATGTAGACCTGTAGCAGAACCCTTCAGGCAACATAACAAACAAACGTGGAAAGGCAAGCGTGCTTCCAACTCACGTCTGTAATCGAAACAATGTAGTGTTCTTCCATTCCATATTTCCTGCTTTACCAGCTGATTGACAGAACTGCGTGGCGTGCACAGTTTTTTTCTTTATGCATACGTACAAGGGATGAACCAAACAATGAGCAACCTACAGGCTCTCGATTGATTGAGTTATTGTTGTTTTAAACGAGCTTAGGAGCTTCGAAGGACGGGACCTACGATTTGGAAAATCTGAGATCAGAACCACTGCATTCAGTGGGCACTTCAGGGGATTTGAACCCGTAACATCATGCACCCAAGGTGAGCTCAACGTCTGTTGCAACCCCGATTCAGTATTTCCAGCTGGCTTGCATGTTCTACCAGTGTTCTTTTCGGCCATTCCATTCATTTTCGCGCATCGTTTGTTTTACCTTGGTATTGGTGTAGTAAAGGCCTACTCTGTACATGTGCATTCGTCTTAGGAATGTGCTCTGAAGTAGTTCAGAACATGCACCACCACCTTTCTTTGATTACCTCTCTCATTTCCTGCTGTTTATGCAACCACACACGGCACGTAACCATTGTCCGCCATTTTGTATCTTTTCGAGCTTTCGACCTGGTACCACGACGTATGAATTACTGGTGGATAGACTCGCCCTCGATATTCATCTCGAGCTCCCTTTCCTTAGACAATTTTCCGGGAATCCCTCCGTTTCTTTGGGGAATCCCTTGCGCGCGCATTGCAGAGTTATCAACCATGCATTTCTGCATAGCGCATGTCTGACTTCGATAGTCATTCATTGGAGCGCCCTCTGTCCGATTCATACTTTTTGAGATATTCGTCTCTAAACTTCATTTTTCCACACTTTCGACAGCCCCTATCTCCGTTACGAAGCGTTTGCGGACACATGTTTACTAAGACTTTTTTGTTAGTTTTGGCATGTACTAGCTACGGTTTAATTTATGACCATTACTTATTAAACACCCTATATATATATATATATATGTGTGTGTGTGTGTGTGTGTGTGAATTGAATAAGTTCCTCACACAAAATATCAAATAAGAAGTAAACGAATGTATGAATGAACTAGTCTTCAAATCATAACACGGGGCCGCGGTGGCTCAGTGGTAGAGCGTTCACCTCTTGTGCTTGGGGTCTCGAATTCGATCCCAACCCCTGCCAAGTGAACTTTGTGGTGGACAAACATCGTTTGCGTGGATTTTCTCTGGGTTCTCCCGTTTCCTCCCAATTTCTTTATTCCACCATTTCATTCATTATTCATCATCGCCGTATCCTTTAGCCTCACCGGCATAACCGTGGGACGTAAAACTCAACGATTTCATTTCATTTTTTCAAATCATAATACCTAGTAGGATTACAATCGAGTATAACAGATACTTAAGAGTACCACAAAATTCATGTCATGCGTTCTATGACTAATTTTTGAACAAAGTTGGCACTTGGGTCGAGCTGGGATTTTATCAATTCATTTCATTTTGATTGAAATAGGTATTCTAAGAGGAAAAGAAAAGAAGTTAAATTTTCTTCAAAAATAAAGTATTTTACAATTCCTTGAAGCTAGAAAGATGAAACTCGGCATATTAACTACTCAAAAACAATAAGTAAAAACGTGCTTCAGCATTTTCAAAATTTCAGCTGATAAAGAAGAAAAAAGAGCAATTTCTATCCCAAGTTAATTTTCGATTTTAAATTTAGAAAATGCTCAATGTGAGAATTCGTTTAAGTTGGTGGTGAGAAATTAAATATATAAAATGTTATTTTAAATAAGAGAACATGTGTTTTAGTTCTCTCGAAAATTCCACTTCTAAGGAGGAAAGTAGAGGGAAATAGATATGTACAAATTTACGTAACATTACTAAAGTGAAACTTTATCAGAAAATACAATTTGAAAAGTAGATAATGCGTATATACCTTTCAACTATTATAGATGTATGCATATATTCATTTTAGTACAGGAGATGAATGAGTTGCAGCATAAAAAGGTGCTTCAAAATTCAAATTCAGAAGCATTGCATGGAACTGACATGACCGATTAGTTACTCGTTTGAAGCCTTTTTCTCTCGGAAAGTTGCAAAAAGTTTATAACAATTGATGAATGGATTCATGTTTCAATGAATAGAAAAGGAAAAAAAAATTCTTAGTTATGAAAATTCAAATGCAGAAAATTCAAAGAACCCTTCTCACTCCTTAATGATGGAAACCCAATAGTAGGATGTATCGATTTCTAAATTCAAAAGTAGAGATCAGTAGTAGTTAGACTGCATGAATGTTCCGGTTTTCCTGGAACTGGTAACCTTATCTGAATCTATTCTAGTAAGTGGAAGGAAGAAAAGAATTTTTAAGAAATGTTTCCTAGCGTTTTGTACATATAAAGGTAACCAAGAAAGTTCTGTCGCTTTTTCACCCACCACCCTCGAACATCGATATGTCACCTAAGACGTACCTGGAAAATCAAAAATAATCCCCATCAGCATCAACGACCTTTTGCCAAAGTTATAGAAGGCCATGGATTCCATTCCGGTAGAACTTGGTGGGCCTCGAAGCGAAGGTAGTATAAAGTGGATTTTGCACCTCTATTAGGGATTTGAACTGGCGTTCTCTAAGGTTATTGTCCAAGGAATGGAACAGAAAATAATCGAACGGTGTAATGTCCGGGGAGTGTGGCGGATGCAATAGTGTTTCCCATCCAAATCTTAGAATGGTGTCCCGGGTCATCCTAGCTATGTGGGGGTTTAAAGTTGTCGTGTAACAGAAGAACCCCTTTGCGATTCAGAAGTGCTGGCTCCAGAGTTTTGAGTTTTTCTTGAACACTGCTCATCTGCTGAAAGTACACAATTGCATTGATGCTCTGACCAGCTGATAGCTGTTCCCGGTGCACGATGCCGCAAGCAGTCCACCACACACATAGAAGACTTTCTTCTGGTGCAGTGCTGGTTTCGGCTTTTTTTTTTTTTTTTTTTTTTGAACCGGTTCATGGGATGCTAACCAATGATGACGGCACCGTGAAACTTTGTACAGGACCCACTTCTCATCCATGTCAAAACCCTGTCTAGAAATGGCTCCTACCTCAGACGAGACAGCAAAGAAATACAGGTGTCTGCTTGCGTTTCCTTCTGGCCCGGAGTCAAATCATATAGGACCCATCGACTCAAATTGAAGTACTTCCCACGTTGATGAAGGTGCTGCCGAATGGTTTCTCCACTCACACTGAAATTGTAGTCCCAGTTCCTCACATGTCTGGCCACTGTTCGCCTCAATTGCTGACTGAAGATCTTCATTTCTAGAATATCAAAAAATGAAAAATCTTGAAGTTTTTATCTAAAAATAGAAGTTAATAGAAAATAATTGTAAATGCTGATAATGTTATCTCCACATTTTCTCCTCTTTGTCTTAAAGAAATTTGGGAAGGAAAAAGAACATATAATCCGAAAAACCTCACATCAATCTACGTGGGTTACGCTTTTTTAGAAAAATACTTTTATAAACTCGCAGTTTGAACCAGAAATTCTTTTATCAAAGTGAGCGTTCTACTACTGAGCCCCCTGCTCTCAAAACTATCAATATCAAACTTTTAGTAAAAGTTACTACTTTATTGCACTCAAAAATATATAAATCTATATTATGTTTGTAGACATTTAGTAATAGATCTAGGATACAATGAATAGTGTTCGAATATCTTCCACAGTTCCTCAGTATATAGCTACATTATTCATTTTATCCTATCGTATAACAAGCTATTTCGAAGAAATTTAACGTTTCAAGAGATCTTGATCTTTATCGAGCGAATTCGAAGGTCATGTTGTAACCTACGGAGAAAAGTGTAGATCTCTCTCTCTCTCTCTCTCTCTCTCTCTCTCTCTCTCTCTTCCTCTTTCTCTCTCTCTCTTCTTCTTTCTCTCTCTCTCTCTCTCTTCCTCTTTCTCTCTCTCTTGCATCCTTTACTCCTCGATTTCCTTTATATCCGTTGACTGATTTACGCGCTGCACAAACTGAATGAACACTCGTCTCTTTGCGAACTGCGGACTCTGTTTCTCCTAGACTTTACGGCCACTTGCTCTAATCCGCCGTTCTTTCACCTTCAGCAGCTAACAGCTCCACAAAATGTATTTCGAGTGAGAACACCCGAATAACTGAACCCACATCAAGAGGTACAGCAACGAAACTATTCAGTGAACCATAAATGTGTTCTCCGTTTCAGTATAGATAGAAAGTTCGTAAGTCTACGTGTGTACAAGAGAGAGCTTGAGTTACGTAATAGCATCTCTCTCTCTCTCTCTCTCTCGCTTTCTCTCTCACATAAAGCGCTTCCTTTACATTTATTTGTGCAGTTGAATGTCTCTATATTTCACTCCTCCTTACGAGATGACACATAACATCACCTTGGAAAATTCGCTTCATAGAGCCGAGAGAAGACAGCCTTTAGGAAATACAGAGGCTGTCGAGCTTTCATCTCTGATAGAGAAGCGTCAATATTTCAAAGGAGACTGAATGCTTAGTTATATAAGTACACAAATAAGAGCTATGAAGGTCGGTGATGAAGTAGAAGTATGGCTTTATGAAAAGCTTAATAATTCTTTTTTCATAACGTCACAAGTTTGTAAAATGGAGTTGTCTAGTTATTTTAGACTATAGCTGGCTTGTCAATGATGTTCAATATCGACGAGAGAAAACAAATGCTTTATAACTAACAATTAGAAGAGCCAAGTTTCGCAGTAGAACAGTAGCTTAGAACTCCGTCTATCTGTACTTACACTTTAAGGTTAGTGTAAAGGGACAAGTTTTCCCGATAGATGTCACTACAATCTTCGTATCACTCCCATGTATTTTTTACCTTTCACGAAATTTTACAATTTCTTTTACAAATGTTAACTTAGAGAGTTCAAATTTTTAGAGAAGAATCTTCATAACCTATCAAAGGGAACAATCCGTGCCGATTTTTTATTTAAAATTTTGTTCATTGTTGAAACAGTTCCCTTGTTAAAGATTTAGATAACCATTTCAACAATCAAGCAATTTCAACAATGAACAAAATTCTAAATAAAAAATCGGCACGGATTGTTCCCTTTGATAGGTTATGAAGATCCTTCTCTAAAAATTTGAACTCTCTAAGTTAACATTTGTAAAAGAAATTGTAAATTTTCTTGAAAGGTAAAAAATACATGGGAGTGATACGAAGATTGTAGTGACATCTATCGGCAAAACTTGTCCCTTCAAACCAACCTTAAGCAATCTTCTACTTTGTATTTAATTCAATCATAGTTCTCTTTCCTCTTTTATGTTATCTTAAACATTATAGTTACCCTTTTTGACCCATTTGGTCGTTAAGAACCCATAATTTTAATTTTATGTTGCTTTACAAATATTAACCTCTTTTCATTCTACGTTGAACCTTGTTCGAAGGGTTTTCTGTCCCATCTAATGTCGGAACAAGTCAGACACGTTTTCGTTGTTGATGTTGCATTTGTTCACGTGCTCCGGTGTCGAAATCTCACATAGTAAGAACTACAGCCATTTGGTCGTTAAGAACCCATAATTTTAATTTTATGTTGCTTTACAAATATTAACCTCTTTTGATTCTACGTTGAACCTTGTTCGAAGGGTTTTCTGTCCCATCTAATGTCGGAACAAGTCAGACACGTTTTCGTTGTTGATGTTGCATTTGTTCACGTGCTCCGGTGTCGAAATCTCACATAGTAAGAACTACAGCCAAAAGCTAGGTGTAATTATACATTCCATGGTTTCGCCCTTTTTGACTAAGGAGGATGGATGATTAATATACTTGAATTATTATGAAATAATTGCTGGCATTATAATGTGGGTTTAAGAATAGCGTAAAGGGACAAGTTTTGCCGATAGATGTCGCTACAGTCTTCGAATCTCTCCCATATATTTTTTTACCTTTCACGAAAATGTACAATTTCTCTTATAAATTTCAACCTAGAGACTTCAAATTTTTAGAGAAGGAACTTCATAACCTATTAAAGAGAACAATCCGTGCCGATTTTTTTATTTACAATTTTCTTCATTGTTGAAACAGTTCCATTGTTAAAGGTTTGGGTATCCATTTCAACAATCAAGCCATTTCAACAATGAAGAAAATTCTAAATAAAAAATCGGCATGGATTGTTCTCTTTAATAGGTTATGAAGTTCCTTTTCTAAAAATTTGAAGTCTCTAGGTTGAAATTTGTAAGAGAAATTGTACATTTTCGTTAAAGGTAAAAAATACATGGGAGAGATACGAAGACTGTAGTGCCATCTATCAACAAAACTTATCACTTTAAACCAACCTTATATGGGAAAACCCCGAGAAAATGCAGGGACACGATGTAGTGTTTAATATTTTGTAAAAATCAGTTAAATTATTTTGTATGCATAAAAAGAAGAAAATTAAATTGGTGGTATTATATTGTAGTTGAATACACTGAGTGTGAAAAGTTAGTTCAATAAGTTAGTTGGAGAGGTACAAATCCTAATGTTAAAATGTCCGTGCTAACGCCAAAATATACTTATTCAAAATATTAATAAGCAATAACTTAACATACAAACATATTAACCCGTCCATGCGAGTTTTTATTATAGTATGCTATCAATATATCATATATATAGGGTGGGCCATTTTAATTAATCCACGGAAATATCTAAAAAATGATAAACCATAGAAGAAATGTTTGAAGTAAACGTTATATATTGCTAAGGGGGAAAACCATTTCCGCCAAAAGTACCCCTCCCCACCCCCCGGAAATGGGGGTAACGGGGGGTAACTTTGAAATGTCAAATGGGAATATGGGTCGAGTAATACCTCGTTCGAAAGGTCTTGGAAAACTAAGTAACGCTGTACCAAAATTTGTTTCATATGGAGCACCAGTTTCAAAATGGCAGCCATGATATAGTTCGGAAACTCCAGTAGCCATAGTATGAAAACCATGGGAGGTAGATGAATGGAACAAAATTGAAATACGTAAATATCATAAGGCATATCGAATGATGTGACCCCTGCGATCCCAGCGGCTTCCCTGAAGGGATCTTTTGAGCTAACTTCAAAATTTCAATGTCCGACCGGACAACGGTTCGGGCGTACGCTTGACCTACCCAATGCTGTTTGGAAGGCAGACTTCAGGGATAGAGAATTAGTGCACTCAGTTAATGCGGATTGCCACAGTCAAGGGCGCCCATAAGGGGGGCAAGGGGGGCTCTCGCCCCTTTAGAGGAAATTGTGCTTCGGAATATCGAAAACTCAATAGAATTTTTAGAATAGCTACAGCAAAACTTGAAACTATATTTGAAATGTCGCTTTTTCTTGCCTCCCTTGGAAACCACAACATGGGCGCCCTTGGCCACATTTTGATTAACTATTAGCACTCATGTCATATTGTGAGCTTGAGGGACGAAACAGTGTGTACTTATATCCCCGAAATGCTTTCCGAATAACCAGCACGCATTGCATAAAAGTTTCTGTGGCGACGGAGATTAGCAAATTCACACGTTTGTAAGTTCCAGCAACAACATTATTCGACAACTTCTTTCGTATAACGTTCCTTCTGTTTTCGCATCAAATCATACTTAGCCATACAGATATGCGTTACCATTCAAATAAAATTTCACCTTTTTATAGTCACTACAGCGTCATCCTTACAAACAAATTGTAGCGCCGCGAGAACCCGTCAGGGGTTCGAGTTCAAGCGAAACCACCGGTAGGACTTTTCGGATAACGTTCTGATCTTAATAAAGCTACTCCTATCCTTGCGAAAAGACAAAAGCTCGTCAAATAGTCGCTTCCTCAATCTCACAAAATATTATGAGGTTCCGGAGATAGTGTTAAAGCAACAAACACGATTAATACGAATAAATAATAGTTCTCTGGATCACACCGAGAGCAGTGGTCTGAACAGGGAGCGGTGTGATTTATGATATTAAGCCAGAGACGACGGCCTCAGCACGAGAAGGGGTCGTTCAACCTAAGGATGGCGCAATAACTCATTAACCCGACAGAGGTTATAACATTATTACAATATTACAGAAAGATACTTAGTATTTAACTGTCCGCCGTGATGTCTACTTAGACACATTAATAGTTAATGAAATACATAATAATATCTATAATTAAAGCGGGGCCACACTCGTGGCTATTAGAAACACTTCAAGGTTTTTGGTACATCAAAAGAGAGGGGAGGCAAACACATCCCGATATCAATGATGACATCATGAGGGGCGGACTAAACAATAAAATAAAAAGGGCGCCTCATTAGTATTGACAGGGTTCAAGCAAATGGGCAGTTACAGCAAGTAGATTAGTTGAACGACCAAACGGTTAGGACCAATGATCATTTTAATTCAATTAAGTCATTTACTAGGGCTTAAGAATATTCATTTATGTACTAAGTATTAAGCCAATTGAGGAAGCGACTCCTCTTGGTTAAATAAATTACTACATTACAGTTAACATATTGAAAAGCCGCAAGGATGGGAAGTCGGTTCGTTGAGATGAACAAACGAATAAGGAACACATGATTTACACTAAGAGGCACTTTCCTACCAAAGCCCTCTTAAACTATGCACTGGCGACACACAACACTTCTGCAAATCAAATTACACAATTTAATCACAGATGACGTAATTAACTCATTCACTACAGTAATCTCTTGGAGTTGGCAAACTAGTAGCGGTAGTTGATAGCCCGAGCGGATTGGCTGAAAAGATGTTACTCTTACCTGTGGATGGATGCAGAGTGGAGGTCGGCGACTGGCATCTCTATCGAGACAGGATCTTGACTTACCAGGCCCAATGGTAGTCCCTTGAAAGGGGGACGGGAGTCCCCAGGAACTGAAAGGACTATGATCTAGAATACTAGTAGATTCACTCTCACGACGATCCACTGTAAGGTGACTTACCACTTAATCGCAGTGCGTGATCTTGGCGGAGGCGTCTCTCGATAGCTAAGAGAGATTGGGAGTTCATTTGGTCTGTTATAGTAATAATAATGTGGAAGCATTATGATTGTGTTGCGAGTTATTTATTATCAGAGAGTTCAGTTTATTTACAGACCATAATATCAAACATTAAAAGAATCCTGTAGGGTCACTAATTAAGATTGAAGTTAAAATCACATGTTTACAAATACATGATGTTTAGTTGGTAGGTGTGGCGTGTTGGACTGGAGCTGTTAGGAGAGAGTTCACTCAAAGTAAAGCGACGCAATTATTTTAGTCTACAGAAGAATTCAAATGTTGAGTAAGTGTACGATGGCTCTCTGGGAGAGCTAGTGAAGAAAGAATACTTACTCCCAAAACACAATATCAATTCCAAAAGGTTGGCGTGGAAACGGTCGTCACGCCGGATACTCGATACAGCACTGTTTAGTCAAAACACAATATCAATTCCAAAAGATTGGCGTGGAAACGGTAGTCACGCCGGATACTCGATACAGCACAGTTTAGTCTTTTATAACTTCACTATTCAACGAATTTCACTATCTAACACGAAGTCTAGAAATATTTGATGTCTCTGCAAGGGGTGCAGAGGACGCTCCCCCCCACGAGGGGAACAGAGAGCACGGACTATGTGCTCATCGCGTGGTCGGATGGTAATTAACCACTCGAGAGATCATCCCCGAGGTTTTATGTGTCAAGCTAGGGTGTCTCAATCTTACGCCAGATTGTGCAATCGTTAGAAAGAATTCTTTAGAATCTGGTTGGATGTAAATGATGTAATGGTTCGGAACACTTAGTAGATTCTGATTGGCTAGATGTGATCTCATACTACTTATGATAGGCGCGCGACATTTCTGATATCTTATAGAGTTTCCAAAACGCACACACCTTCACAAAGAAAAAAAATACAGACATGGGTTCCAACTAAAACCAGTTAAAATTACACAACATTATACCAGAAAAGGGGTGAAACAAACCTCTTACAAGTGCTCGGTTCAAAGGTCATTCTAGCAGCTGCGAAAGTTTGAAGTCAGCGCTAAATATAGATTACGGAGTCATATCAGAACTAAGACTCTAAGAGGGTTTGGTAACATTAATGGGTGATATCAATAAAAGTAAGTAACTACTCCTGAGAAGTCCTGCTCGAGAATCGGAGTAACTACGCCTGGAGTAATCTCCTCCCTCAATTTCGTATCAATAAAACAAGCCACTACTCAGGTCTAGTCTGCTCCAGATTTATGAACGTTTACTCGCGCTTCCTCTACACGTAGCACTGAGTCGTATCAATAAAAGAAGTGATTACTCATTTCTCCCATTCATCGCACAGTCATTTCGTTGTTTTTAACCTATGGCGTAGTATCTTAAAAGCCATGAAACGGGCAAGTAGCAACGATAGCTTCAACCAAAGTGCATTTGTGGATATTTTAAAAGAGTTTCCAGTGGTACTTTCAAAGTCACAGCTACCAGAAAGTAAACGAAGGAAAGCCGAAACTTTGAAGGTAATTACAGTGAAATGCAACGAAATATCAAATACATCTACGACTGAGACACAAATTCAAAAGAGAATCTTTAATATTCGAGCGAGAATAAAACAAAAATAAAAAGGAAGAAAAAATTTAAAAAAAGGAAAGAAGAAAGTAATACTGAAACCATGGGAATGAACCTATTTGAGCTGATGGATGTTGATTGGAATCCAGCAATATCAAGATTAACACGACAAGCACATATCACGTGTTGTCCAAGGTCTTTGTAGATTGTTTGGCTTTAAGAACGAAATCAGACACTTGGCTCCTTTGTTTTCTTTTTAAAAAAGTCCAGCCACCCACGTCATAAATCACGTCCATCTGATTGCATTTTCCACACCATACGTGTCCCCTTTCGTCTTGATATAAACAAAATACATTTTCATGTATACACCCTTTCTATCAACGTTGAGTTGAGTTGATTATTAGTTTAACGTCCTTTTCAGTAGTGTGCCTATATGAGACAAAACCCACTGATTAACGTGGAATCCAAACCACATGAGCTCCTGCCGGGAATCGAACGCGGGTCTCCTATGCCAAAGGCATGTACGCTAACCGCTTAGCCACGAAATAGCTCTTCCTATTAACGTATTACTCTCCAAAATACTAGGTTTCTTTAATGCCACTTGTATATAGTCAAGTGCTCCGATAGCACCCGGAAATGTATATTGTACTTGCCACTCTGCCTTTGCTGTTTGTATATTACGCACACTTCCGGAAACAATTCATTTTCAGGTAGTCATAGACAGTACTTTGAGCTACACCAGAATCCCCTGACATTCCGACCTGGAATCCCGGATCACTCACGTAACGCAAGAAAACCAAGGGCATCGATTTCTCTGTAAATTTGGGGGGAGAGGGCATTCAGATGCAGAAGGTATATATATCGGGATTTTAAGACAAATTGCACTCTAATTATGCCAAATATTGTATATTCATAAATACAATAGGGGGCCCACATGAGCCTTGGGGGGCCCGGGCCCCCACAGGATCGGCGCCCTTGAAGAAAACCCGCATCTTTTCATCATTACGTAGTCCGCCACCCCGAATTTCGGTTGATTCTCCTTAAAAAATGTTGTGCTAATCACTACATTTTCTTTCATAAACTCATAATGTTTTTGTAATCTCCATTTCCAACATTTCTATGCAGTTTATAAATTTTTCTACGTAGTAAAACAATCATATACTCTGCCATATTTCGCACGGAGTCACCTATTTAGCTTGCTCCACAAATTTGGAGAAGTTACTAGCATCACAGAGGAGTCTTTGATTTTTATTGATATCAAACGCGTAGTAGTTACTCGGCTCGAGAATAGAGGTGTGGTTACTTCAAAAGGGCGGGGCTTCTCCGAGGTCAGCCGAGACGACTAGTGCTCAGTTCTCTTTTTATTGATACCAATGCGAGTAAGTACTTCAAAATTGGGCGTAATGAGTAACTTCTCCGTTTTATTGATATCACCCAATGGGTGATATCAATAAAAATAAGTAACTACTCCTGAGAAGTCCTGCTCGAGAATCGGAGTAAATACACCTGGAGTAATCTCCTCCCTTAATTTCGTATCAATAAAACAAGCCACTACTCAGGTCTAGTCTGCTCCAGATTTATGAACGTTTACTCGCGCTTCCTCTGCACGTAGCACTGAGTCGTATCAATAAAAGAAGTAGTTACTCGTTCCTCCCATCTGTTGGGCGGTCATTTCGTTGTGGGTAACTTCTGGCGCAGTATCCTAAACGCCATGGAAGGGACAAGTAGCAACGACAGTTTCAATTAAAGTACATTTGTGGATATTATGAAAGTTCCAGTGGTACTTTCAAAGTCACAGTTACCAGAAAGTAAACGAAGGAAAGCCAAAACTTTGAAGGCAATTACAGTGAAATGCAACGAAATATCAAATACCAAATACATCTACAAATGAGACACAAATCCAAAAGAGAATCTTTAATATCCGAGCGAGCATTAAAAAAAATGAAAAAGAAAACGGGAAACAAGAAAGTAATACTGAAATCACGGGAACGAACCTCCTGGAACTGATGGATGTTGATTGGAATCCAGCAATATCAAGATTAGCACGACAAGTGCATATCACGTGTTGTCCAAGGTCTTGTCCAAGATTGTTTGGCTTTAAGAACGAAATCAGACACTTGGTCCCTTTGTTTCCTTTTTTAAATAGTCCAGCCAGTCACGTCGTAAAGCACGTCCATCTGATTGCTTTTTCCACACCATACGTGTCCCCTTTCACCTTGGCATAAAAAAAAATATATACATTCTCATGTATACACCCATTCTATCAGCGTTGAGTTGATTTTGAGTTTAATGTCCTTTCAGTAGCGAGGCTATATGAGACGGGACCCACTGATTAATTTGGAATCCGAACCATATGAGCTCCCGCCGGGAATCGAACGCGGGTCTCTCATGTCACAGGCATGTACGCTATCCGCTTAGCCACGAATGAGCTCTTCCTATTAGCGTATTCGTCTCCAAAATACTAGGTTTCTTTATTGCCACGTGTTTATAGTCAAGTGTTCCGATAGCACCCGGAATTGTATATTGTTCTTGCCTCTCTGCCTTTGCTGTTTGAATATTACACACACCTCCGGAAACAATCAATTTCCAGATTTCGCAATAATCGCATCCATTACACTTGTAGTAGTCATAGACACAGTACTTTGAGCCATAACAGAATGCCCTGATATTCAGACCTGGAATCCCGGATCACTCACGTAAAGCAAGAAAACCCGCATCTTTTCATCATTACGTAGTGCATCACCCCAAATTTCCGTTGATTCTCCTAAAAAATGTTGTGCTAACTACTCTACATTTTCTTTCATGAAACTATGTTTTTTGTAATCTCCATTTGCAACATTTCTATGCAATTTATAAATTTTGCTACATAGCAAAACAATCATACACTCTGCCATATTTCGCACGGAGTCACATATTTAGCTTGCTCCACAAATTTGGAGAAGTTACTAGCACCACAGAAGAGTCTTTGATTTTTATTGATATCAAACGCGGAGTAGTTACTCGGCTCGAGAATAGAGGTGTGGTTACTTCAAAAGGGCGGGGCTTCTTCGAGGTCAGCCGAGACGACTAGTGCTCAATTCTCTTTTTATTGATACCAATGCGAGTAACTACTTCAAAATTGGGCGTAATGAGTAACTTCTCCGTTTTATTGATATCACCCAATATCAGACTGATGATTCACCGGAAAACAGAGAAGTTGTTTCAAAAGGGGAAAAGAGAGAGAGAGAAAAAATAATCTTATCGTCTTGTAGTTTGTCACTAGAATTGGGAAGGATGTCTGGAGCAGAATGCGACAGACATCTATCTCTGAAAACCTATCGTCTTCATTAGAGTTTTAAGAAATAAAGTTGTTCCACTGGATTCGTAAGTGAAGAAGTTTGAGAATAAATCTGGGTGATATTCACATAACAATTGATTTAAACAAATTCTCGTAGGTTATACAAGGGAGAACTTTGTCGTGGAGTACAGGGTGTTTGCAAAAACACCGCAAAAAGTTTGGTCGAAATTTTAGCCACGACAAAATGTTTCAACCATACCATACCTATTTCTAAGGTAGCCTTAATTTGCGAATTAAAGTAGAGTTCTCATTTGAACTTTCACTGTTACTTTCCACCCCGCTCACATACAGAGCACAGGAAAAGATTATTTTGCAGGACTTGGATATCTCTCTATACATTATGGCAATTTTACTCTAACATTTTTATCTCTGTTGTATCATTCTCGAGCCTTGGAACGCCTCCGTGATTTTCCTATTTAATTTTCGTTATTTTCATTTATCTCTACCCGTATTCATACTATGGGCACTAGACGTTTTCTTAGACACATTCACCATGTCTTGGCGATCATTTTGAAAACGGTGTCTCATGTCGAAAATATTCTTACAGAAGCTATTTGATATTCATTTGTCTATGCAACATGATGTTACTCGCTTCAAGTTGCTATTTGAAATTTTCAAGTTGGCCCCAGATACCTTTCAGTGGAGTCACCCCGACAACACCTCTCGATGTGCCTTACGTCAGTTACCTACTCCAGTTTTTCTTCTGTTGATTTATCTCCAATCGCTTTCATACTACGGATACTAAACCTTTTCTCTGACACTGATACTATGTTTCGGCGGCCCTTTGGGAACACTGCCATTTCACCTCAATCGTTTTCTCCTGCAAGATGTTTGATTTTGCAAGATTTATCGAACGAGGTACCACTCGACTCATGTTACTATTTGAAATCTTGAAGTTAGCCCCCAAGACCCCTTCAGGGAGGCCACTGGGATCACAGGGACCACACTATTCGATATGCCCTATGATATTTACGTATTTCAATTTTGTTCCATTCATTTACCTCCCATGGTTTTTATACTACGGCTACTGGAGTTTCCGAACTATATCATGGCTGCCATTTTGAAACTGGTGCTCCATATGAAACAAATTTTGGTACAGCGTGACTTAGTTTTCCAAGGCCTTTCGAACGAGGTATTACTCGACCCATGTTCCCATTTGACATTTCAAAGTTACCCCCCGTTACCCCCATTTCCGGGAGGTGGGGAGGGGTACTTTTGGCGGAAATGGTTTTCCCCCTTAGCAATATATAACGTTTACTTCAAACATTTCTTCTATGGTTTATCATTTTTTAGATATTTCCGTGGATTAATTAAAATGGCCCACCCTGTATATATCGGGTGTCAAAAAATTCCACCGACAAACTTTGGGAGGTAAATTCTCTCATACGAAGAAACAAAAAGTCTTAGTAAACATGGGTCCGGAAACGCGTTGTTTCGGAGATATGAGGCGTCGAAACCGTGGAAAATGAATCTTCAAATGCGTATATTTCAGAAACTATTCAACGTAGTGGGTGCGGTTTAAAAACTCACCAACGAAGTCATACCTGCTCTTGTTAAACATGCATGTTTCATAATCTTGCAATGCCTGCGGAAGGGATTCCCCAAAGGAGCATAGGGATTCCCGGATAATCTGCCGAGTGAAGATGGCTTGAAAGGGGTATGAATGGACGACTTCCTCACCCGTTAACAGTACTTCCTGGTACCAAGACGATAACTCAAACGGATACGAAATAATGGACACTTGTATACCTGTTGTGTGTGGTTGCATAACCGCCACATACGGATGATGCCCAATAATGAATTTCGGAATATGAAGTACTGTGAATATGCAGTCGAAGGTTCGTAGTGAGGCACGTGCGGTGTTGCTACAGCATAACACACGAAGCAGAGCAGTGTTACCACAGTCCTAGCCCTTGAGTGGGCTGAAAAATAGTACCAAATTGAAACAAAAAGGGCTGAATTCACTTCTTTATACCAATTGTAATACATGGCTCTAAAAGAGTAAAGTTCTAGAACACTCTTCCCCTCTTCCAAGAGTCTAAATAAAGAAAGTGTTCCTTTTAAAAATTACTTCAATAAAAACATCCAAATAGGAGGATCCCGAACAACCATGGAAGTATATGAAGCTTTTCTCATACGTAGGAAGTATAACGTAAGCCGCAAATTAAAAGAGATAACAGTTATCATCTTCAGTATGAATTGTAAGGAAATCAAATGCGCCTCTATTTCAAAGTGACCAATAAACCTAAAGAGTATTATGGCTATATATGAAAAAATACATAAAACGATGAACAAATCAATCATCTTCGAGTTCGCGTGTAAACAGTACATTATAATAAAATATTAAAATACAAATTATCAGGATGCGCTCATCTAGCATCACTTATTTCCCGGTATAGTTCGAATAACGAATTTCGCACACAAAGTTCATGGCGTTATGCCATGCAACATCACAGAAAAAATGTTGAACATCATATTTTTAAAAGAGTCCAACACACAGTATGAGTAACGTGAGATGTAGGAAAAGTCTTACTGACACTTTTGAAAATGTGTATTTATATTTGTTAAATAGTACTGAATTGGACAGAATTGTACCAACTTTTTCACAAAAGGGGCTGAAAATGCCAGCGTGGTACCAACGGGCCGATGAATGACAAAAAGGGCTGAATTTGGTACAATTGTACCAAGTGTGGCAACAGTGAAGCAGAGTGATTGAGAGCTGTTGAAACTAGATGCAAACCCGCTATCAAAATGTACCTAAACTATCGTCGACAAATGTATGTTAAATATGCAGCATTGTGGAGTATAGTATTAACATACGTAAGAAGCAGCTGACAAATGACCTCCTGGGAATAGCGATAATGTGATTCGCATATTAGTAGCATAGTTGGTGCCGTGCAATGCTGTAAAGCATAACCTCCAGTCACACAAATAAAATACACAAAGCACAAAGACAGAAGAAGACGAGTCAATCAGGAAATGGTGTTTGTAATTCACTTGTACCTTACAACGTCACGAAATCTACTAAAAATGTGAACCATTTACTTCAATACACAAGAGATAGCGTCGAAGCACTTCGTCTCGCATACTAGGAAAAACGTCGTGGTTAACACGAATTCTTGCGGAAGCCTCGACAATGTGGCCCACAACGTGCAATTCATTCTCCACTGGTGTCTGGTAGACCAACTCCTTCATGTGTCCCCATAGGTAAAAGCCCATAGGTGTCATATCCGGTGATCTAGGAGGCCATGCTACAGGACCAGCATGCCCGATCCATCGGTTCCCAAACATATCAGAAAGTACATTTTGAACACACTGCGGCTGATGGGGTGGACCTCCGTCATGCTGGAACCACATTTGTCGCCGGACTGCAAGGGGGACATTTTCTAGCAGTTCCGGGAGTACCTCTGAAAGAAACACACTGTAAGTATGCATGTTCAGTCGTGGAGGTAATACATAAGATCATACTAAGACATTATTCACTATACAGGCCCACACATTAACTGTGAATCGTTCTTGATGACCTCGGCGAAACATTGCATGCGGATTGTTTGCTGCCCACATATGCCTATTATGAGCATTGTAACATCCGTTACGAGTAAAACTACTCTCATCTGTGAACAAAACATGCCGCGCGAACTGCGGATTCTCCACACACTGCCGCAGGTACCATCGGACAAGTCACACACGTGTGGGATGTGGATAGAAATGTTCTTTATGTAGGACGTTCCACATTTGCTGGTGCTGAACATGTAACACATGTCCAACGGCCCGCGTGCTTTTTCAGGGATTTTGTTCAAATTGGTCAAACACGTTCTCTTCGAATGCTGGTGTTCGTGGTCTTCCTGCATCAGGCCGGTGTATATGTAAGGAACCTGATTCTCGCAGCTGCCGATCAATTGACGTAAATGTAGTGTGATGGGGGCACCGTCGTTCTGGAAAACGTTCTCTATACAGTCTTTGTGCCTCCCTTGCATTTCCCAAAGCTGCACCATATGCCAGATGCATATCACTTAATTCTGCCCAAGTAAACTCCATTTCCCACTACGGTGTTTTATAAAGCACAGACAGTAAGCACTGCACACAAGCAGAGTTGCTTCCAGAATACACGTCAGTCTTCCTATAAACAGTTTTGGACGTAAGACAAACGCTACGTACTGTCATTTCAAGGACAATGTCTTTTTGTTGAATATTCTAGACTCAGTTAAAATTATCGTGTGAAATTGAAATACCTCTTACATGTTTTAATATTTAAAGAAGACCAGAAACCAATTTCCTTACACACAGTAAAATGATAATCAATGTTGTTTTTGTTTTTTAAGGTCGACAATACCCTACAGAGCTCGACTGCGTGTGCATTTAAGTGCAGCCTAAATCTGTTTACATTATGAGAGTTAATGACATCCGACGACTAAAGTTCAGACACAAAGGCAGGCGGTCTTGCGGCCAGAGCGTTTATAGAGGTACCATCTTGGCATTCGACTTGTGAAATTGAAGAAAGCCACTCAGAATGGTGGCGAATCTAGGGTGGGGTCGGGGGGCCTTGGTCCCCCAATTTTGCTGCGTTACTAGAAAATCACTAATGTCATAAATACCAAAACGCAGTCCAAATTATGTACTTTACATAGTAAAATACTGACACGCCCTCCCCCGCCAGTTTTTACTTTCAAGATCGGCTACTGAACACAATGATCGTACCCGGTTCTCTCTACACTTAATCTACTGTGGTTGCTAAATTGGATTAGGAGTATAGATTTGAGGCTCCAGCACTTGCATTGTAAACAAAAATAAACATGAGAAGAGTATGACGTTATGATTATTATTTTGTAATAACGTCCCCACCTTATAGACCTAACAAAATGGACACGAAGACAATCTTGATGTAGCTTTAAATGGAGGAATAAAGACAAGATATAAAATATGAAGGTGGTTTATTGTTCTGTTTACATATTTTGGAATCCGTTAACACGAGCGGCTTGGGTACCCGAAGAGAAAACGAAACCGTAGCAGGACTTACGTTTAATTTAACGAGATAAACCAATTCATTTAGATATCACATTCGCGCACTACAGTATCATTCAATTGTACGTTTATAACAATTGTTTATTGTTTGTAAAATGAAATGAAATCTTTTAGTTTTACGTCCCACGGTTATGCCGGGTAGGCTAAAGGAGAAGGTGATAATGAGAGATGAGTGAAATGGTGGAATGAAGAAAGTGGGAGGAAACGGGAGAACCCCGAGAAAACCCACGAGCACGGTGTTTGTCCACCACAAAGTTCACTTGGCGGGGGCTGGGATCGAACCCGGGACCCCAAGCACCAGAGGTGAACGCTCTACCACTGAGCCACTGCGCCCCCCTGTTTATTGTTTGATTGTTTATTTGTTAAGATGTTCAACGTCCCTTTTCAGCAGCGGCGCTATATGGAAACGGGACCCAAAGTTTCAAATGCGATCCGATCCATCTCTTAGTTGTTGAGTCCAAAGCTTGGACCCTTAGTGGGGACTGACCCCGCGACACGGCGCGCCAACGTGCTACCTTGTTTTCTGTTGCTTCCTTGCTTATCCACGTAACGATGTAACAACTGAAAGGAACAAGTACCATTGAAATCAGGTGGATGGTTGCAGACTTATTAAGATAATGCATATGATTTCAAATCACAAATCTCTTATACATTTAATCAGATCATTCATGTAATGTACTTAACATTGGGTCTCGTTCATTAGTGACATTCACTCAGTTCTCTAGACATAACGATATTTGTAGCCATTGCTAAACATTACGCATATCTGGAAATGTGCTGACTGTATTCGCTATCGTGCTATTTGGGGGTTTCCTTTGCATCAAGTGTTTTCACAATTTCAATCACTCTGCTTCGTGTTATGCTGTAGCAACACCGCACGTGCCTCACTACGAACCTTCGACTGCATATTCACTGTACTTCATATTCCGAAATTCATTATTGGGCACCATCCGTATGTGGCGGTTATGCAACCACACACAGCAGGTATACAAGTGTCCATTATTTTGTATCCGTTTGAGTTATCGTCTTGGTACCAGGAAGTACTGTTAACGGGTGAGGAAGTCGTCCATTCATACCCCTTTCGAGCCATCTTCACTCGGCAGATTATCCGGGAATCCCTATGCTCCTTTGGGGAATCCCTTCCGCAGGCATTGCAAGATTATGAAACTTGCATGTTTAACAAGAGCAGGTATGACTTCGTTGGTGAGTTTTTAAACCGCACCCTCTACGTTGAATAGTTTCTGAAATATACGCATTTGAAGATTCATTTCCCACGGTTTCGGCGCCTTATATCTCCGGAACAACGCGTTTCCGGACCCATGTTTACTGAGCATTTTTGTTTCTTCGTACGAGAGGATTTACCTCCCAAAGTTTGTCGGTGGAATTTTTTGACACCCTATATATATATATATATATATATATATATATATATATATATATATATATATATATATATATATATATATAAGAAGTGTAGTAAAGTCAAATTACAAAGGACATTATCCTTTCAATAAAAAAATTACAAAAAATAATTTAACTAATTTTTACAAAATATTAAACACTACAACGAAGTTGTTGCAAACTACAAACTTACAGGCCTTTGGATAGAACGAAGTACATACTCCACCAGAAGTCCTTAGTTCTACCATTGAATCATTGTGCACTCTAATAAATGTTAGTGGAAGGATAAATTCATATCAGCACTCCTACAGCCAGAAAACAGAGCACCATTGCAATCAATTGGAAAATGCTAGAATATTTTAAATGCAAATATAAAATAATCTCAACAAACTTATCCAAGAAGTAAATTCCATAATATTATTATCACTTAACATTTTTTTAAGGACGGGGGTCTAAAGGTAATTTTACTATATACCAACGTCCCAGAATGAAAAACATACAGTAGATCTATCAACCCATCAAATAGTTACGTCGATTCTTTCCATTTATTAGTTAAATGTTGACACTAGCACCATTTATTAACATAACAATCGATGTAGCTGCTTGATGGATTGCCACATAGTGATTTTCCTTATTCCCCTTAGGAGGCCCCGGAGAAAATACCATTATATAACATGTTTTCTTTATTCTGACCTGAAGAATAGCGCTCTGTTGTCTTTGGACGCAATTTATAGAACATCTGATATATACAAGGTGTCCATAAAGTCCGTTGCCACCCCGTGTATCTGCAAAACGACTGCGAATATGAGAAGACGCAAACACACCTTCCGTCATTATTTTAAGGCGTTGCAATTGCGTTCTATAAAAGTTCCACCCCAAACTCCCCAAATACGAGCATCGGTATTAACTTCTCTATACTCTGGTAGTATTTATTCCTTTTTCTGATGTCAATATTTTCGCAACTCTTCATTACCAGTTTTAACATAACCATTTCGTAAAGCCTTACTCTCATGGCAATACAGTATAACAGCAAAATTTGGCTCCGTTTCTCAAACTAGGGGAACACGTACGGAAACAAAGTCTCCACACAATAACTCATCATTTAATCATGTTACAAACGTATTTACGATACTTAAACCCTGCCTACAAATTACAAAAACGTAGAAGGACCACATTCGCAACGCATAGATAACTAAAAGTCATCAAAGGCCTTCACTCCGAAATTTGATTTCATTGCCAATTTAGATGTCTGAAACCTAGCAAATTTAGAACTTACAGCAAAAGGTTCTTTGTCGATCCTGTTAAAATTATTCGATCCCCTTTGCGATTTAAAATGTTCAAGTTCATCCCTACCCCTATTTTATAACACAGAATTGCAAAATCTTAAAATAATGACGAATGTGTTTTTTGCGTTTTCTCATATTCGCAGTCGTTTGGCAGATTCACAGGGTGGCAACGGACATTATGGATACGAAATGTGAACCCCACCATTTTGGATGGGTCAACGTAGCGTCTTGAAACTTTAGGCAAAATGTTTCTCTTGTCAAGGCCTTTCCAACGATATATTACTCGACCACCTTTGCTATTTGAAATTTTTAAGTTGAACCCACGTACCCCTATATGGGAGTGTGTGGGATAACCCTTTAATAGCTAAAAATTCAAACCTCTCACAATAATGACGGATGTGTTTTTGTGTTTTCTCATGTTCGCAGTCGTTTCGCAGATATACGGGGTGGCAACGGACTTTATAGACACACTATATATGTGAATGAGCTGAAGGGAGTGATGCGTGTGAATGAATATTTTTATGCGTAGTTTTCAAGAAAATTGAGAAAAATTGCTTTTCTTGTAGTCTAAAAGTTGATCTACATGATAGCCATGCCATCTATTAAGATAAAAAGGGTCCAAAATCACACTATCGTCAAGCCTATTGATAGCTGACGGTATACAATGGTGAAGAGGATAAACACCAAAATTATGATTAATTTTTATGAGAAATTTTAATATTTTTTAACTGTCATATTGTCCGAAGCAGTGATGAAATAGATGACGAATTTCGTGACTCGTGAGCTAGAAGACCCAGAAGCAGCCAGACTAATGACTCACTAGACTCAGTGAGAGCCCTCTCGTGGCTAAGTGGGTACTCTACACGCCTTTGGTGTGGGAGACAAAGATTCAAATTTCCGGATGGAGCTCATGTGGTTCGGATCCAACTTTAACTTGTAGGTCCCGTTCTTATATGGCCTCACTGCTGAAAGGAACGTTAAAATAACAATGAAATGAAACTAGACTCAGTGACCCAGAAAGATCTATGACCTGTAGTTACCCTGTGATTCGGACTGTCTGAACAATACAGACACATGAGCGACTCGGACAGACCCATAACCTGGAGTGACCTGGAAAGACCTGGTTTTACCCGGATGGACCCATGATCCAAAGTGACCCGGTCCGAGTCGGACAGACCCAAGATTCAAGTGCCCCAGACACGAAACATTTTAACATGCACATTAAAAGTATAAATGAGGTTATTAATCCTATTCTATCAACATGGTTCCTTTCTTTCTCATTGTTTTTTTCACTAAATATAATTTCCGTTTTCGATTCTTGTTTGTGTCTCTGTTTGTGTCCGTGTCAAGTATTGCACTGAAACATAACTACAAGGATTATCATTGCACAAGCTAGTCATAATCACAGAAAAGAGAAGCTATGTTTTTACCTTATGAGGGAATCGTCAAAATTTATTTGACCTGCAGAACTTGTCGTGCAGAATGTGAAAGATAGCGCTGAACCCAAATTAATTGTGTTTCATAAAATTCCATGTTCAGAAACCACGTATTGAAAAACAAATAAACATGAAATTATGTTTTAAATATTGAAAAGATAGCATTTCGATTCAGAAATATCACGCCGAGAATCAAACAAAGGAATATTAGAGCGCAAGCACTGAATATCACTACGAATCAACTACAAAAATCCTGTTGTAATGCTGCAGAGCTGATATTTTTGGGGCTTTTGAGTTTGCTTGGGTTATCAGATTTGTCTGAGTCACCGAATCCGTTTGGGTCACCGAGTCAGAGAAGTGTCACCTGCATAAAAGTTCATGAGAAAGTGACCTGGTTACTCAAGATCGATTACATCACTGGTTCTAAGATCACATCAATCGATAGAACACGTCGAGCTGAAAATGGGATTTAAAAATATGTAATTTGTTGCCAGATAGATAGATAGATAGATAGATAGATAGATAGATAGATAGATAGATAGATAGATAGATAGATAGATAGATAGATAGATAGATAGATAGATAGATAGATAGAGATGTATGTGTACTGTATAAGTAGCAAAATATACTGTTAAGTATTAGGTTGTGTATGCATGGTTCTTTGCCTTTAAAAGGTGATACACAACAATGACTCAGATACTACTTGTAATATTGGAGTAAGAAACAGTAACTGGGCAAAGATTTTTTTATATTAATTCTCATCCCAACAAGAAGTTATATATCTACAGTATTTTCAAATTATCAGGAATATATTGATGAAAATTAACTCTTTAACCGCAATGAGGCATCAACGCTACACCTCACTGTTTTTATAAATTTGTGCCGCATGGCACTTATAGATGCCTCACATTGATTGCTTTCGTATCTTGTGTGGCATCACGAAAAGCTATGGGACTGGTTTTAATGTGTTGAAATCTTTAAGCAAGTGGCACCGTAGACCTATTTATGTAATTGGCTTCTGTATGTTTGATATAGTAATAGTTTCGCAGTATATATTATTATGACATAATTCATCTTGCAATACATATGAATTTTAAATGTTCCAAGTGCATTTATATTTTATTGCACTTCAGTTATTTGTTGCAAATAATCAAATAATTACACATAGAATTTACACATTCGTTTTACCAAGTACTAGCTTGCAGAAGGACATTTTTATAAAATAAATATAATAAAAACTTATTCTTTCTTTGGTTTTACAAATATAAGAAAGTCCAAACTCCTGTATTCAATATACTTTGAACAATGGACATTGCAATCTTTCTTTACCCCTACAAAGTGGAATATATATATAATGTAAGTTCAGAAAAAATATATAATATACCCATATAAAAGTGCACAAAGTGAAAAACTTTTTTTATGTTTTCGAAGATTATACAAATGTAGTACGCAGAATCGATCAAAATGAAAGGAGAAAATCGAAATTACGATTTGACCCCAGGGATCAAGTTTTTGCTAGTACATCGGTGCAGTTAAAGGGTTAGCTAAATATGATATGTCATAATTACATCTTTATTCACTAAAGGACAAGATTAATGAGGAACTTTATATATATATATATATATATATATATATATATATATATATATATATATATATGAGTCTGGTTTGTAGTTTCCTTTTGATCTCGTCTGGGAAATACTACTCAAAAATTACAAAACTCTTAGTTACTGTTATAAGATTATAATATTATAAATATCGACATTTACATTTATTGGCTGCTTGATTTGGACTTTTGCATCCCATTCAGCATCGAAGCTATATGAGACGTGGATCTACAGCTTAATTTGAGGTCCAAACCACATGAGTTCCCACAGAGAATTGAATACAGGCCACCGGCACCAAAGGTACGTACGCTAACCACATAGCCATGAGGATGCCTCACATTGAGGATTCAAATGTATACTGATAAAACACATTTTAGACAATAGCGATTTTAATACCTATCAATAGCTACTTACAGAAAATCTAAAGAAACATTAATTCTTATATTTCTGTGCATTGTTTTATATTGAAAATATCAATGGATGTAATGGAATATCAGGAGGGTCAATTATCTGGTTTACTCTGGTATATTGTACAGTTTACTGACCTCAGAAGAATCATTAATCATCGAAATACGTATGTCAATATCTCTCGACTCCAACCCTTCTGTTATATTTATTTTATTTCATTAACTGGAAGGTAAGCAGGGAAAGTCAGTTTATCACCTCTAATAGAAAATGGAAAAGGTATCAACTCAAGGCTACTTTACCTAGAATGCATACGATATTGGAATTTTTTGTGTGCTTCTTCTGTCCTTTTTCTAGAATGGACACATCTCTTCTTATGTTGTAGTGTATTATCAGCTGTCATCACCTCTTCTTCAAAAACTGTTCTCTTCACTGATTGGTTTGTTCCGATAGAAATTCTAACTTCAAATTTCATTAACACATATTAAATACTTAAAGAAAAAAATGTATAAGTTACATTATCGCTAAATTTGTAAGTTGCCATCATACCGGCAAGTTCTTTTATTGTTTTCTTTAACTTTGTATTTATATCATATGTACAGTTATTTAATATACGTACGTCAATATATGAGCGGCTCGGGGAAAGATAACGGTAAACTTCACTTCCGGTGAAATTGAGTTCTTAGGTGGAATTGAATCACAGAACATTATGTAGGTAAAGTTCGGGAAAACGCATGCAGCTGGCAGAAGAAGCTACTTTGGTATGTGTCATTACATTGCAGGGGAATATTGAACTTTGTTTTCCAGTCTACTCGAATGTTTAAAAACATCCATTACCATCCCTCGAAACGCTCATATCTTTACATAAAATTTGACGTAATTTATAACAATAATCTATTTTTAATGTTTCATTCATGACTTCTGACTAGGGCTCTCATACTTATCGACTAGGAAATCGTGACAGCCTAAAACAATTTAGGGTATATTAATAGATATGCACTCAAGTCTTACTGAAAAATCAGAATTAATTAAATAATAACTCAAAATATACCAAAATATGTTACAGAAAGCAGGCCAATATGCTTGAGTTCGATGATTTTTTTTCATATAATACAAATGATATTAACTCATTTGGAATCATGTGTGTGTATGCACGTACCATTAATACCTTCAATGCATCTTATTATACTTATTAAACTTATATAAACATTTGACAACAAGATTCTGCTACGAATATTCGGACCCAAGAGGAATCGGAATGGGGAACGGCAGAAACTTCATAATGAGGAACTACATAATTTATATGGTTTACCAAACATTGTTAGGGCCATCAAGTCTAGGAGGCTTATCTGGGCAAGTCATGTAGCCAGGATGGAAGAAAGACGGAACGCTCTCAAAGTCTTGACTACAAGACCAATCGGAAAACGACCATTAGGGAGACCTAGACGCAGATGGGAGGACAATATTAAGATGAATCTCTCAGAAATATGAATGCTAAGTAGAAACTGGATCCAGTTTACTAAGGATAGAAGTCAGTGGAGAGCTTTTGTGAACGCGGCATTGAACTAGAAGGGTTCCACGGACTCCATTTAACACTTTTATGTTGAGATAGAAAAAACAAATAATATTTTCACTTTCGAACAAACATGAGAAATGTTCAGGTTTCTAAGATATCATGTATTTAACTACCTTGGGATTAATTGTGTTAATTTATGCTTTGTTTCGGAGGAAAACCCAGGACATTTTGAGTTCTTAGGGAGACAATTACATAAATCTGGGACTGTTCTAGGGAAATGGGGACGTCTAGAAGGCTTACTCTGGACTGACTAAGATCCTGTCGATGAGATTAAAATGTGTTTTAAAGAGGAAAAAGAAGGAAAATTTAGGAACAGAGCAAGAAGAACGTTTCTCTTAATAGAATATTCTTTACGTCACGTAGAAAACAGAGCTTTGGAAATGGCCTATCATAGATGATAGAGTATTTGTGATAATAACATTGAGAAAATGATCATAGAAAGAAATATGGATTGCAACTGGTTCACCTATTTATAAACAATTGAGAAAAGAATTATCAGTGAAAATCTTTCCTATCTTTATTATTATTATTATTAATAATAATAATAATAATAATAATAATAAATAGATGGAAGGAAGCATGTACGCCTCGGGGTTGTCCAAAGCTTTTCTAGGGGATCCAAATCCAATTTGATGATAAATTATATAAAAATTTGTAAAATCATCCCTAAAATTATATTAAATTTACAGAAAATTTGGAATTTCGGAAGAAGATCCCAGCCCTCAGAACCCATCTCCTGCGCACCTCCCTGAACCGAACAGTAAAATTAATTTCTCCACTAGAAATTGATATAAGTAATAACATTTCTACACAATCATTATTTCTGTAAATAGTAGACTTACATTAATTGAATTTTTCACTTCTTGTATGAGATAAACTCTGCTTTTTGTCATATATCTTCTATATATTTTTTCAGTGGCTGAAGAAGAAAGCTTTGTATTGATCTGTGGTGTAGCACCTGTTGCCTGTATTCTGTATTTCGAAACCATGCGGGCAGTTCAGCCGTTGTAACTACTATGAGAACACGTGTACAACGCAGTTAATTGGCACAGTATGAGACTATTTTAGTAGCAATGCGTTCATCGCAGGGGAAAAATTGTACACAATTATCAATTGAAACGAAATGTTCAGAGAATAAAGAAGGGAAATGACATGGATTCATAAAATCCATCTGTATTATTGTAGGTGTATGCTTCGTATACCATTGGCATTTGAAAACATTCAGAATATCAATATTCATATAGCTATATAGATTTTTTTATGCCATTGATATGCTAGATCTGCTCAGTGTTGTGCAATCAGACATGTTTTGGAGATAAATAAAGTGAAATTCTGTTCGTCAGCCAAGCAAGTGAAATCTCAAGTATTCAAATAATATTCAAATAACATCATTTATTATATGTATTAGAAAAGAGTTAATATTATATATATATATATATATATATATATATATATATATATATATATATGGTGGTCCATTTATAATGACAATAGTAAATATCTCAGAAATCGTAAAAGCAGAGTAGAAAAAATGCACCAAGAAACTACAGGGAGGGGGACAACGTCTTAGGTATTTTCTAACATCACCGGATGAACAGTGTTGCCAACCGAATATAAAGTTATGTTTTTTTTTTCAGCGGCACTATTTCAGATTATTACATATTTGAAATCAACATGTCAAACGAAAACTTAAAATACCACATTTACTATTCAGTGTTGCAAACTAAGGATGTTATAGTATCACAAACATATAAAGTTTGGAAACCTCTATTACACACACAGCACAACGGAGATGAACAGGATAATACACATTGAAAGTACATAAACGTTGGATACCATGGTTGTGGTTTGATTTGTTTGGAATGGGTAGGAACGAAGTTACAGGGCTTGATTTTTTTAAAAGACTGTTTCGGAAATATACTTAGGTAAGTATCATATCTAGTTGCTTGTACGGTGTGCAATGCACGCACAAATTATTTTGCCGCTTACAGCACTTCCATATCTCAAACCGCTCCGGAGATAAACTAAACATTGATAAAGTTCGCAACCCTGCTGAAAATGGTGTACCGGTATTTGTGAAAGTTATTGAAATTTGTTGTAGTTTTAATTCTCTTTTTTTATCATTTCAGCAATAGCTTTCTGTAGCTGTAATTACAAGTTCTAGTAATTATATGATTTAAGCAGTGTTGCAAACTTCGGCAATGTTTATCATATCTCCGGAACGGTTTCAGATATGGAAGTGCTGTAAACGGCAAAATAATTTGTACGTGTATTGCACACCATACAAGCAACTAGATATGATACTTAACTAAACATTTTTTTCTAAATACATTTAAAACCTTTGAAAAAATTTTAGATTTAATCAAGCCTTATAACTTCGTTTATATTCATTCGAAACAAGTCATACCATGATCGTGATATCCAAAGCTAAGGTACTTTTGATGTGCATTGTCCTGACTATCTCCGTTGTGCTGCATGTGTGATAGAGTTTTCCACACTTCAGATGTTTTTGATAAACTACTATAACATCCTTAGTTTGCAACACTGAATAATAAATGTGGTATTTTAAGTTTTTGTTTGATATGTTGATTTGAAGTATGTAATAATCTGACGTAATGCTATTTGAAAAATAAAACTTTATATTGTGTTGGCAACAATGTTTATCCGGTGATGTTACAAAATATCTAGGACTTTGTCCTCCTTTCTATGGTTTCTTGATGCAAAATTTCGTTTCTCTGCCTTTTATGATTTTTGAGATATTTACTATCATTATAAATGGACCACACTGTATGCATATAATTATATATTTTAAAATTGAAATCAATGTTGTCTGTCTCATCAACACCGGAAAGCGGATGAATCGTTGAACATAGTATCTACCTCGAAATGTGGTTTTCATTGCGTTACTTTGAATAAAATGAGTATCCTAAGAGAGTAGAAGGATGTTTAAAGTCTACATCACAAATGAAATACATCACAAACCCCTCAGTTTAGGAAGATAAAACTTTGAAATATAAATTCCTTATTTAAAAATAGAAAAAGAAAAAGAAAGAAAGAAAGGACAAGTGTGATAATCTTCCCAAAACTTCCGCTTCGAGGATGACTGCTATAATTTATTCCTTCACATTCATTTCCTCCACATCATCATGAAGATCGGTTGAACCGTTTGGAATTAATATTTAAATACAGTGCATAACTGGAATTGGGATTTTAAAGTGTCACTTTGATTAAAATGTGTCCCTAAGGGAGACAGGGAGGTTCAGAATTTATGACAAAAAAAAATGTAGCATCTTAGGAGCCTTTCAAGTTAGGCTAATGCCAGTTGGTGTATAGAAACTCATTATTAATGAAAGATACGGGGGGTTACCGCACTAAACTTTCTCGATCCGTTATTTTAAATTGAATCATATTAAGCTACCGTAGTTTGTCCGAACAAAACTAACCAAAGAGTAAATTATATTTTGCGAATTCTTTTATGAGAAGCATCTTATATTGAAGAGAATAATAGAAGTATTTTTGAAATATGAATGAAATCAACTAAATAGTTTTAGGGAAAATTGGTCCGAGAGAACTTACTCCAAGATTAAACTACCCGTTGTGGACCTTTTCATTACAACTGGCTGCCATATTGTAGGGATGTTAATCAAACGTTTATGAATATATGAAATAAGGTCGAATAAGTAACGGGAGGGCATTGTGTCTCAACAGTAGAGCGCTTACCTCTCGTGCATGGAGTCTCTGGTTCGATCCCCGGAAAAATAAATTTGTGATGGATAACATTGTGTCCTTGAGTTTTCTCGGGATACTCTCGTTTCCTCCCACTTTCTCATTCTACCAGTTCTTCCATCATCATTCACTTGCTTTAATCATCGTCTTCCTTAGCCTAATGGGCATAATCGTGGGACGTTAAGCCGAAAGATTTGTTTTCATTTCGAAAGTGTAACTTTTGAGAAAATAGTCCGAAAAAAAATGCTCCACAAGTTGACTGACTCTGTAAATTTTTAATGAAGTAGGACTTACTCGATATTGTAGTGATATTGACGACACGCTTATTTATGAAATATGAACAATATCAAAATAATCGTTTTTGAGTAAAATCGTTTGGAAAGAACTTACTTTCAAAAGTAAACCACACCTTGTACGTATATATTGTAACGAAATTAAATATTTTTTTCAGTTTAACGTCCCACGATTATGTCTGTTCGGCTAAGGGAGACGATAATTCAGGCAAGTAAATGATAATGGAAGAATTGGCGAAGTGAAATTGTGGGAGAAAACGGGAGTATCCCGAGAAAACCCACAAACAAAAAACGTTTTGTTTTAATGAAAAATGATTGACACTATACTCTTAGGAAGATAATTCATGAACCATGATGTTTTGAGATATAAATTAAATTTAATAAGTTATTTTCAACAAAATCATTCCCAAAAACTCATTCCGGAAAGTAACCCACGTCTTGCGAATTTTCCATTGAAAACTGCTCTATATCATATTGTAGGAAAATCAAAACATTTATTTATAAAGTACAAATGTGATCAATTGAATTCATTTTGAGAAAATCAATTCTGAAATACTCACTCCAAAAAGTAAACCATTCCTTATGAGCTTTTACTAGAAAACAGTTATAGTATATCATAGCGGCTTTTAATGATGCATTGATTCATGAAAAATAAAGAAAATCCTTTAAAAATATTACACTTGCAGTATAAACAGTAATACTATGTTGTGATGTACTTCACCATACTACCGGAAAACCATACAAGAGTGATGGGAAACAATTAGGAACGTTGTAAATATGAGTGTGATAAAGAATAGGCAAAATTAACAAGATGTGATGGAAAAAATGATGTGGCAATATTGACTACATTTAAAGAAAAAATAATACTCGAAATAACTCAAACACGAAAGAGAAACTAACTAGAAAATTATTTTAGGAGTTGTATTCTCAGGAAGTGATAAAAAGCATGAAATGAAGTAAAATTTTTAGGGTTATGTCCCATATTATCCCCTTTAGGCTAAAGGAGATGGATGACTAACGAAGGTACTGTACTGTATTTGTGAAATAATAATGCCAAAAGGAAAAGAAGAACCCCGGGAAAACTCACATATACAAAGTTGTTCGCCATAAAGTCACATGCTTTGGGATCGAACCAAGGACTTCATACATCAGAGAGAGTACTTTACCATTTCTTGCAAAAAAAAAATCTACTCTTACTCTAATTTCACTTTTTTTCTCTTTTCATGACTACCAAACTCGAAGAAGCACACGAAGAAAGGAATATCGAAGAGATTAAGAAACGACCATGCTTTTCAGAGGGACTCGAAGCCTCGATTGATAACGCGTCAGTAATCCGAAGCCGAACGCTCGAATTCACTTTGCGCGTTAAAAAAAATGTATTGTTTTACTCCAGTAGCTTTAATTATATTAATTATCATTGTGTTTTACTTCGTCTTTTTACATTTTCTTCTATTAACCTTTAAAAGCAGCAAACAAACTCACAAACATCAAGGACACATAAAATTCGAAAGGCTCTCCCAACGAGAATCAAGGACCACATACCAGAGATAGTATGGCTCAATGAAAACTTTACCCATGACCCACTGACCTAACATCATGCACTGTGATCCACTCTGATCCATCACCCAGCATGAGCTATTCTGATCCACCACTTATCATGGCCCACTGTGACCCACTCCGGCCCACCAAAACCCATCCTCATCAACTTTCACCCATGATCCACAGCTTCCTCTCAACTGAATAAGGATCCACAGCTTCCTCTCAACTGAATAAGGATAAAACAAGGCTCTGAAATTATCACTAATCGGAGTTCGAATTTCTACGGCCAATAGCTCAAGCAACGCTATGTTACAATGCCAGTGGATCTGATGTCCACGATATAAAATGGTAAAGTATTTGTCATGGGCCATATTACGGTGAATCTCGATTTAATTATCATATATTATTTCCTTGTTGAAATACACATACTTTTCAGTGGAAAATAGGATGAAATTTGAAAGTCTCAATTCAAGGTAAAGTAGCCAACGTAATAAGAAAAAAGTGTAAACATCGACTGTATCTCGAAAGCTAAGTAATAAGTCCTATTACTATTATTACAATTAGAAATATCAATATCCAAATATGCCTGAAGCTTTTTTCTTTTCACTTAAGATGTACTCATCTCAGGGAAGTAAAAAGAAGTAAATGAGAAAGAAAAATGGAGGCCTTGAAAGTAAAACGTAGACAAATTCACCAATGCTCAGAAAATGCTGTCCAGAATGCAGTGCAGAATGGGTCATAGTGGGTCGGTGGGTCAGCATGGGTCAGTGTGGGTCACGGTGAGTGGTAGGTCGCAGTGGGTTACGTCCTGTTGACACATGACCCAATTGACCCACAACACATTGACCCACTTCATCTATGCCACATACACCAACGGCACACCAAACCAGCAGAGAGGGTTACTCAGCTATTTATACCTTTAGCACTGAGTTATGTGCCGCAACAAAAATTATGGTACAACAAAAAATACAAAGAGAAAAACTCATTACAATTCATAGGTGATGTTAAAACAGAACAATTGTTTATTTTCTGGGAAGTGGTCTACAAAAATAACAGAGTATTTCTGATTATTATGACAATCTAATTTATTTTTTTCCTGAATCTATAATGCTTGTAACAAACACTTCAAATAACGTAACTTAAATGGATTGTTTTCATAATATGTGAATAACATCCTTCATATTCCAAAATTAATGACTCTGAGGGACACCAGATTAACACCAATACGCTTCGTATATTTGTAACTTAAATAGTAGATTGAATTAACTCACTGTGTAATTGTTAACCAACAAACTATTTGAAAATTAGATGCTGTATAAAAAATCCACATGTTGGATAGTACTTTTTGTTCAATGTTTACACTAGTATTTATGGGAGAAAGAAGAGTGATTACAGCTTTTTTCTTCAGTTCCTGGATAGCAAACTTCCTTCTATTTGATTATAAAAACAATTAGTGAGAGCAGATTTTAAAAATACATTCTATCAATACTTTTAAAAATTTTACTATCCTGTTATTGAGAGTTTTTTTTTTTTTTTTTTTTTTTTTTTTTTTTTTTTTTTTTTTTTGCTTGATGTTTTAGCAAATATAATTTATCAAGCTTTCACAGTCTAGGGCTTTCAACGTTAAAAGTAACAGAAGCAAAAACAAACAATTTTCAATTTTCCTTTTTCTGCGTTACGAGCAATTACAGTTTCCATGGATTCCAACAAAACAACGGTAATTGCTTTTACCTATCTAAAATAAACTAAGTGGAAATAGTGGTGTTGTACAAAATACATTGCACACTCTTGAATTCAAATTCTCCATTTTAGTAAATACTAGCAGAATACCCTATCTTCGCACGGGGAAAATACGTTCCATTTTGGACATAAAGGGGGAAATTTGAATTTAACGGCATCAGAAGTGTCACTGTTCCTCTCAGTGACCTCAAAAACTATGGATTCGAAGCTAATATCGGTCATTTACGATCATTTTTAAATGTCTCTCCTCTCCCTGATCTGATCTAAGTTTCTGAATAGTACTTTTTTCATTGATTAAGTAAATTTACGATTCGTTATTGAAACTGGAAGTATTTGAAAACAGAATCCTGAGAAGACTATTCAGACCCAAGAGGAACGAGAATGGGGAGTGGCGAAAACTTCATAACGAAAAACTACATAATTTATACGATTATCCCAACATAGTTATGGTCGTAAAATCTAGGAGGCTTCGGTGGGCACGTCATGTAGCTAGAATGGAAGAAAGTAGAAACGCTTTCAAAGTCTTAATTGGAAGACCAATCGGAAAACGACCATTAGGAAGACCTAGGCGCAGATGGGAGGACAATATTAAGATGGATGTCGCAGAGATAGGAATGCAAAGTAGAAACTGGATGCAATTAGCTAAGGATAGAAGTCAGTGGAGAGCTTTTGTGAACGCGGCATTGAACCTCCGGGTTCCATAGGCCATAGGGTTAGTTAGTTAGTTAGTTAGTTATTGAAACTGGAATTTATTTATTTATTTATTTATTATTTTCTACTAAACAATGTTAAATTTTATATACAAGATGTACCAATTATCTACTAATGATAGTTTCTGGTAGTATTCGAAACTAGCAGAGCGAAGAGGAAGAATTCTGCTTATAAAGCAAAAAAAAGTCTATGATGATCGCTAATATGCAATCTGTAAAACGAACACGCGACAAAACGTACTAGCGACAAAACGTACCACTTGATAGGACGGTATATATATATATATATATATATATATATATATATATATATATATATATATATATATATATATATCGGCCAAAATAAGGTTAAAAGTTGAACAGATTGGTGGTGAGAAAAGTACCGATGCAAGACCAAGACTAAGACTAAGACCATACCTGCAAGATCCTCGCCAGACCAAGACCAGCAAGAATCTTGCATATGCAATATTTGAATATTTTGCTGATTTCCATCACACTTTATCCAAACTTTGGACCAGAGACAGATAGGCATTATTAGAGGGGCGCGGGCGCTTTCTCCCACAAGGGCCACCAGCATCTCAATGTCACAAATCAATTGCACAGTTTTCTTTCTACAGTAAGTCAATAGTATTAACAATTGACAATTAAAACCTGATATTCTTTCATTAGTATATTATTCTGAATTGTTCAAAATATTATATGAAGTTCAAGGAGAACGTATACTATATTATAAAATTAGCAGATGTTTTAGTGTACTAGTTTTTGATGCTACTGTATCTATCACTTTTGCATTCGAAATATTTTTTTAATAAATCTTTTTCAATAGACATCAACAAAATGTTTTCAAATGTTCCTGGGACATGGTACTCGTTAGCCTATTTTTAGTGTATTTCAGTTTATTTCAATTTTGAAAAAATTCTTTCACACGTTACCTGAGTTACGGGAAAAGTCAATAAAAATTTGTATACTGGAAACCTGGATAAGTATTACTGCACAAATTACAATTCTGCAAAATTAAAAAGCAGCCATTGGACAATTTTGCAACACGTTTTGCATTCGCTTTCCTTATGCATAAATGTATTTCCTCCTAATTCTGAATCACTTGCATCATCAGCACAGTCATTTTTCCTCCGTTGTGTTCGTCATGAAGACTGACTTTCAAGGATATCCACGTCCTTCAAAAGTCCAAGAGAATACATTTATAGTATCCTAGGAAACTTCTTAACTGAAGTTTTTCAGAAAATATGTAAGTTTATCGAAAGGCACGTCTGGAAGTTCTGTAACTTGGTTGAAGTGGCTAGGGTCCAAATAATCCATACAGTACATTGCTTCTTGAATCTTGAAGAAATACTCAAAGCTACCATGTCCAATATTGTGTTGAATGCTTCGATGCAGTAC
This sequence comes from Thermobia domestica, assembly GCF_964235325.1. NCBI lineage: Eukaryota > Metazoa > Arthropoda > Insecta > Zygentoma > Lepismatidae > Thermobia > Thermobia domestica. Next base: position 317,270,763 of record NC_137455.1, read on the forward strand.
CTGGTCATTGGATAGAAGCAGCTTCATCTTCATATTCACAGGAAAAATCTTTGTCCATCTCTGAGGGCGAATTGTCGACAGGTCAATAGAAAAAAAAAGAAATCACGTTCTAAGTCTTCAAATTTGTTATTGGCCCATTCTGCAAAGCTTAATGCTGCATTCTTAACGAATTTAAAATCATCTCTCTACTCTTTCAGTTGGAACAGAGTAGTCTGCACCATCCGATAGGACTACACTAGCAGCACCCTCTATTTGGAGATAGTTTGATAGAGGTCGTCACTTGAAATATCTTAAGGAACATTTCTGCTGTCCGAATTGTTTTGAACTTGAGAAGATCTTTTATATATCCTTTCGCTTTACACAGCTTTTGGTTTGATATTTTCTGTAGAAGCAATTTTCTTAATTATTATGGTCAACTCTATATACAAAGCACTTTTAGGGTTCGAAAAATGACCAAACTTTCCTGAAAAACAGTGTGTTTTCTACCATCTTGTTTTCGCAATAACTGTAAGACGCCTTTGTTAACATTTGGTCTTCCAAATGTACATTCGCTGATAAGACTCACGCATAAATATCGCAGTCATTCAGCAGAACAATGACACAGAATCAATGCAATTTTTTGTCAGATTACATATGACATGATTGAGTATATGAGCGTAACACCACACGTGTAACCGAAAATGCCTGAAAAACTCAAAATCAACTGAATCACACGTGTAACTGATCATAGGTGAACTGAAAAAATCCAAATATTGTCCTTGTATGTTACTTGAGCCATCGGTTGAATTTCAAATACACTTCTTAATATCAAGGTTCAACTTCTGCAGAATTTCCAGCGGTAAACCGCAAAGACACTGGCGTGTGGTAGATATGCATTTTACAATGACAACAATACTTCGTAAAACAACAGAATACTTTCCTGAAACTACTATATCTTGAGTAGTGTCTAATAGAACAGAAAATATTGAAGCTTGAGAGACTTCTTTCGAAATACCTTCTCTGATAAGTGTGCTGATAGCATTCAAAACATAATTCACCGTGTTTAGTAAAAGTTATGCGACCACTATCCTGCTTACCTCCTCGTATGTGACTTCTCGGTAATCTTATATAAATTACTTTTAAGCGGAATATCAAATTTGCTTAAGAAAGGAATAATATCCAAAAAGTTTCAATGATCTATAGCTATGTCTTTCAGTTTATAGGCTGCTACATTTCCTCTGTAAATGAGCCCTCTTTTACCAGTGAGTTTCTGCACTTTGACAACTCGATACATTACCTGTCTGTTCTTCTCAATCTTATACTGCCGTTGTTTTACCTGTTTATGAGGAAGTAGTTTCGTAACATGAAGTAGTACGTTTTGTCGCAGATTAAATATCCGAAATATTTTAATTAGTCCGTGACAGGTTGTAATTTATATAAGTGGTACGTTTTGTCGTGGAATAAATATCAGAAATGCTTTAATTAATCCATGATAGGTTGTCATTTATGACAGGTCGTCAAGAGTGGTACGTTTTGTCGCGAAAATTCAAGTGGTACGTTTTGTCGCTGGTACGTTTTGTCGGGACACCCTGTAAAACATTTAAGAGTGACGGGTTGCATAAACATTTGGCGAAAATATTTAGATAATTACTAATGCTTATAAATGCAAGACAACTCACTCTGCAGTCACGCTACGCTAATTCCTAATAGTTCGCAATAAGTATCTTACTTTGTGTCAAGAGAAATTGCATGCATTCGTGAAATTGGCTGACGACCTGAAGGCGTCCAGGTAAGACAGTTAGTACGTACAGTCATGATCAAAAGTCTGAACATCCTCCTGATTTTTTTAGAAATTTACTAAAAAGAGAAAGACATGTATCCATACAATACCGAACTTGTTGGACTTGTTTTGTAAAATTAACATCATTGCTCATATAAAGAAATTAAAACATATGGTCCTGCTTAAACGGAGATAAATTTATTAAGTATGTTTGCTTCAATAAAATGCCGACCCCTAATCTTGATAAGAGCCTTACAGATTTCAGGTATTTGATTGATTAATTTACGACGCCAACATTTACGAAGCAGTGCTACACTTGTAGCTCTCAGGAGCCTTCCAATTATCTTCAGTTTTCGTTAGAATTCCCGGATTGTTCTGACCAGTTCATCTCTTGTCTGTTCTGTTCTCTGAAGAGCTCGATGGGTAATAAATCCGACTACTGTGGCGACTATTCCATTTGTCGGTGACGTAAGCGTCTTCTTTACATTACTGATAAGTACCGGATATCTTGGAAGTATCCTTGAGATGGTAATCCTGTTGTAGTACAAAGTTACTGCCCTGAATCCGCGTTCTTGATAGAATTCCATGCCTCACTTAAAATCTTTTGAAACATGTTTTTGTCCATTATTCCATTAATTAGAATTCGTCAACCCTTATATCAATCTGTAAAGCTACAAACACTGATGCTACCTTCTCCGTTCCTTGCTATAGGTATTACAGGGGTCGGGATGAAAGCACTCTTCGGGATGAAGGCCCACACGACGAAACTTGTAGCATTCCAACATGAAAAGTTGGAATTTAGATTCGTCTGTTCAGAGTGTCCTCTTCCATTGTTCATCGTTCCAGTCTTTACTTTATTTTTTGGCCCAGTAGTATATTTTGGTAATGTTTCTGGCTTGAAGGAATTGTTTCTTTACCACAATCCTACCCCCAAGACCATAAATCTGAAGATGCTGGACCTCCCTATTTGATACCGATTGAAAGTAGGTCATCCATAGTTGTATTGGTTCTTCTGCATGCTTGTTTTACCAGTGAACTTGTCCTTAAGAGAAGTTGGTACTTTTGGATGAACAGTGCCTTTCATGTTGTATTTACACACTATGTGACTATCTTTCAAGAGTCCAATGCATTGCTCCACCCGATCACTGAATGATATTTCGCAGAGAGTGGTTCTTTTTTTCTCAAAATAACCACCTGAACACGTACTTTGAGTCTTACTAGGGAAGATCGTGGAGCGTTACTCTGTCTTCATATAGATACTATGCTCAATAGACTCGTTTTTTATATATGAAACAATTACGCAAACGGAGAAATTCTCTCTCGCAAGTGTGTTTGAATTACGAGCGTTAAAAGTTGAAAATTGAACAGATATGGCAGAAAATTTGAAGTAAACATTTCTTGAGATATACACTTCATTTTTGATACTGGAGGATTTCCTTGGGTGCCCAGCACAGTGATGGGATCCGAACATATGCAGTTTGCAAGATAAGGATAATGGCGTCCTACAACTTGCAAATTGCCTTCTGTTTTTCACACAGAGTCGATAAGCTAATAAAATGTATTTGCCACCCATATTCGACTGTACTGTTATTCAAATATCACTTTCCTGTGTGGCCACTTTCAAATTGAATAATGACAATTGACCGTCAAATTGAAACAGTTTACGAGGCGTGCGAAATTCAATGAAGAACGTCGTGGTATTCATAATTAATCTTGTGATATACTATACTGTGATGTTCTTTCCCTTCTGTAGGTAGGAGTGAGTCTACCACCAATGTGTTGTTTTGCCTAGAGCAACTGTTTAACGAAACTTTTGCACTAAGGCCCATGACATATCATATGTGGAAAATAAAAATCAGTTTATTGTTAAAATGAAGGTAATCCAAATATACTATCTACCACAGGCTAGCACTGACAGTGAACACGAATATCAGCTTACACCACCGGCATTTCATTTGTAGTCAATTGCGTGAAATTGGCGCTTCAAACAGATCGTACTCCGAAACCTGTCGGAATGTGCTTATGCATTGCGGAACACGGTGTTTCAATACATCATCGCTTCCTATGTTTTTGTTTGTTTGTTTGTTTTCACCGAATTGAAATGCCGGTTATAGGAAAATATTGGTCAAACTCCAGGAAAAATTTGAAGACATTTAGCAATAAAATAAGGCCAAATTTTAAAAAAATGATTAGCGGGAATTACGCTCAAAGCTGTAAACAAGATAGATTTTATTCTGAAGAAACATATTTATGTACATCATCGCTACCGATTTTTGTTTTCTGGTCACGTTTATCACCGAATATCGTAAAATATTCCCTGGAGTTTGACAAGTATTTTCCAACAATCGCCAATAAAATCCGTTGATTTTACTTTTTTAAGTTGCTAGCTATGAGATATTAAAACACCGTTTCCACAACGCATAAGCAAAGGCTGACTGGATTCAGAGTCACTTTCACGTTAGTTCCACGGATGAGTGTTTCGGAGACAAATGGCATTGTTCAATTTGTAGGCGGCCACACTGGAAAGTTACATTTAAATGACAATATAGTCGAATGGGGTTGGCAAATACATTTTATCAGCCTATCGACCCGATGTACCAAACAGAAGACAATTTGCAAGTTGTAAGACGCTATTACCCTTCATCCTCTTCCCAAAAATACTCTTATCTGGTAAAATGCGTACGTTTTGATCCCTCACTGTGCTGGCCACCCAAGAAAACCCGATACCGTAGATGAAGCGTCTATCTCAAAAAGTAGTTACTTCAAGCTTTTTGCAAAATCTGTTCAATTTTGAAATTTTAACGTTCGTAATTCAAACATGCACATGATCGAGGATTTCTCCGTTTGTGTGATTGTTTCATATGAAAAAATGAGTTGATTGAGCATAATATCGATATGAGGTCAGAGTAACACCCCGCGACCTTCCCTAGTTAGTTACAATTTCTCTTCCGAATTTTATAGCATTAGCATCTTCTTATCCGAATTTCATAGACTGAAAGTATTTGAGAACAAGATCCTGAGACGAATATTCGGACCCAAGAGGAACGAGAATGGGGAATGTTGGAAATTTCATAACGAAGAAGTACATAATTTATACGATTTACCAAACATTGTTAGGGCCATCAAGTCTAGGAGGCTCAGATGGGCAAGTCATGTAGCCAGGATGGAAGAAAGTAGGAACGCTTTCCAAGTCTTAACTGGAAGACCAATCGGAAAACGACCATAAGAAAGACCTAGGCGCATATGGGAGGATAATATTAAGATGGATCTCTCAGAGATAGGAATACGAAGTAGAAACTGGATCCAGTTGGCTAAGGATAGAAATCAGTGGAGAGCTTTTGTGAACGCGACATTGAACCTCCGGGTTCCATAAGCCATAGAGTTAGTTAGTTAGTTAGCATCTTCTTCACACTACTGAACTGGTTCGCAAATGAAAACATAAGATCACCTGTCATAGATCCAATTTTGCCTATATTAGGACACGATTGAATAGTGCAAGTTCATACACAATTGTCCGTAAGAAAAGAGATAACGAGTTCATACACACATCAGTAGGTATCGTTGGAACGATGCATCATCAAACCATGCAAGACGTTAATTATCTGTTCATTAGTTATTCGTTTCTTGTCAAGCAGCTTTCCTCAATAAATTTGTCTCAATGTCAACAAAACTATGAATTTTCGTATTCTTATATGAACAACGTTGTTTATTTTCGAACACGAGTCCAATAAACACGATTTTGTATGGATACAGTGTCTTTTACTTGTAAAATTATGAAAAATCAATAATGTGCTCAGATTTTTGACAATGACTATTATATTCCTTGGTATCACAGCATATGAACAGTTCTCACCAAATGGAAAGTAATGAATATCTATGTTGCCTTCTACCATTGGTATTCTCGTTTTCTAGAAAACAGTTTGTTGCCTTTTACTTCATGTAGCTAACAAATGATAAATATTAAAAAATCCGTATCCCATCGGACAAGAGTCTTGCATGCAAGACCAAGACCAGGAACCCCGATGCAAGACCAAGACTAAGACTCTTGCGCAAGAGTCTTGCCTATACTACTTGATTTTTTTAAGAATGTAAAAAGGAAGAGGAAAAATCATTATATCTTTCCCTTGAATGTCTTGACTCCAGTAAAAATGCCGCTGGAGTGATCCCAGTAGTTTATGCAATCCGTGTGAGTCGAACTGCCTCTTAGCATATAGCTACAGTTTTTTTTTTTTTTTTTTTAAGCAGTTGTTCACAAGACGACCGACCGAGAGCATAATTCTATGAATTGTTACAAGGTATAAAAACTTGAGTGTCTGACTTACTTTGGTCATTATTTGATTCATTTACGACGGCCCACGATTGGATCTGGAAAATCATACGAGGAGTAGTTGTGTCCATAGGAAGCGGATAAGCGAAAAGTAAATTGAAACGTGTTATGGACGCGGTGCCTCAGTGGTCGCTGGTCTAGTGGCTAGCACGTGCGCCTTTGGTGTACGTAGTCCCGGGTTCGGTTTCCGGTGGGAGAGCCTTTGGAATTTTAATTGTCCACGATGCTTCTGTGTTCCACGTGTCCCTGTCGTTCTAGTTTACTGGTAAAGAGAGTTAAATGAATAAAAAGCGAGTAAAATTAAGTAGAAATTACTAAGATAACCAAGTTAATGAGGCACGTTCGATGATTCAGTTATCTTTTTTTTAAAAGTCGTAGAACGTTCACATCTGGTGTAAGGGGTCCCTGGTTCGATCCCAGCTTGCGTCATAAGAGTTTTTTGGACAAACGTTGTGTGCGTGAGTTTTCTCGGGATTTTCCCGTTTAATTCTACTTTCTTCACTCCACCATTTCATTCATTTCTCATCATCATCGTCTACCTTAGTGTCGACATAATCGTGGGACGTTAAACTAGATATTTCATTTCATTTCAAAACGTATTAGTGATGTTCTTCTTCCAAAACTAAAGAGAAATGTATTATTGAACATCAGTAATTCCGTACACCATAGGCGTCGACTACATGGGTATGGCCTTAGCTCCGAATTTGGTGTAAAATTTGGCTTGTTATTGAATTTGTTCATATTATAATAAAGTTTGTTATCTGTTTTTGGGAAATAGGTTGTTGTAATTGCCACTATAATTGATAACCTGCTATACCGCTTACAAACATAAGAGCTCAGTCGACGTGTTTCCCCGCCAAGTGAACTTTGTGGTGGACAAACACCGTGTGCGTGGGTTTTCTCGGGGTTCTCCCGTTTCCTCCCACTTTCTTCATTCCACCATTTCATTCATTACTCATTATCACCGTCTCCTTTAGCCTAACCGGCATAACCGTGGGACGTAAAACTCAAAATTTCATTTCATTTCGACGTGTTTCCGTTAATTTTGCGTGCTAGTTGTTTTGTGTATGATAGTTTTGGATTTATTTTTTTTTAATTCTAAATACTTCAGGTTGGAGAGCAACGAGTACGGAGAATTTCCGGAGTCATATAATTATGTATGTGTGTTTATTACGCAACAGTATACGACACATCGAGGATTAAGTGATATAACATTATACAACAATAAATATTCTCGAGTGAGAATGATTTTCTACAGTTATTTCAAATAACTTAAAGAGTTTGATGCTGTTATTTTGTATTTTTAAAACATATGCAGTTGAGTCGTTTTCAGTTTTCACTCAAATTATTCTAAAATATTAAGAGGTTTGATTATAATCATTATTATTTTAATTTTCTCTCTTTCTGTTTTTGACCAACATTGCTAAACATATCATCATCATAACTTTTCTGCTATTATTGGCAGGTCACTTGCTGCAACTGAGAAGCTTCGATGTACGGTGGTCCTCAGCTAGTCTCTTCGTTTTGATAGTAAAATTGTTTTAATACCTTCCTTCAACTACAGTTTCCTCCACTCTCTTTTTTTCCTTCCACCATACACTCTAGAACGTTCATTACAATACAGTTCCTCCTCAGCCAATGTCCCAACCACTTCCTTTTCCTCCTCTTAATTACATCTGAAATTCTTCTTTTCTCCCCTACTGCTAATATTTCTAATACCTTCTCATTCGTTTCCCGTTCAACTTAGCTAATTCTCTCCTTTTTTCTCCACGCCCACGTTTCGAAAACCTCCATTTTTTAAAATCTCTTTTGCGTAATGCCCATGTTTATCCCCAATATACCGGTAGTACATATTAGAATCAGTAAAACAAAATTTCAACGTTTAGTTGGAAGTTTGTTCGATACAAAGATTAACTAATCGTGGTTGAAAAGAAAAAAATCCGACGCCTTTAGAGTGTAAAAGTAATTTTTCTATTCATGGTATTTCAGTAATCTGTGGCATCTTGATTTTCTTTCATGCGTCTCAGGGTTAGCTTCCCAAGTTTCGGAACCAGTGGAGTATTGGATCTGCTAAAAATATAAAAAGATTGCGGGACGTTGTGATTTATCTTATATGTAGTGAAGCGTGGTCACTCATTGAAAAAAATAAAGGTCATCGCATATGTTGTACACTATCATCATACTTACACGAAAGTAAACTATATTACATTTAGAAACATACATTGTATTTCCGTTACTATTGAGGCGTTGTAGAATTTATTATCCCTTATATCCAGAGTAAAATTTACCTATGAAAATCTTCAGATGTCTTAAAAGCAAGATTTGCAAGACTCTTGCATGCAAGACCACGACCAAGACCAAGACTGGGTGTGCAAGACCAAGACCAAGACCAAAACCAAGGATTCCAGTGCAAGACCAAGACCACTTGGTCTTGCATTTGCTCATCACTACTCAACCATACCAAAATATTTCCCCTAAAACACACACTGGAGACGTATTTACTTCAGTTCTTAAGATTCAATTAAATGACAAACCATTCATTTTAAGGATCAGCATCATCATCGTAGGTATTCTACCCTTATTGACAGGTCACTTGCCGCAGCTAAGAAGCTTCCATGCTCCACGGTCCTTCGCTAACCTCTTCTTCTTCATCTATGATCTTTCTGTTTTTATATCATCCATTAAGTGTAGTCTCTTTCGCCCCATCCCTCTCCTTTCCGCCACCACACCTTCTAGGACGTCTCTCATGATACAATTTCTTCTCAGGCAATGTCCCAACCAATTTCTCTTCCTTTTCTCAATAATGTCTATAAGTGTTTTTTTTTCTCCCCCACTATTTCGCACACCCTTTCATTCGTTTACTGCTCGACTCAACTTATTCTTTCCATTCTTCCCCACATTTAGAAGGCTTCCAGTCATTCTTCATTACTTTTAAATAAAATCCATTTTTCTGCCCCATATAACACAACACTCCACACAAAGCATTTTACGAGTCTTTTTCCCAACTCTTTATTCAAGGTCTCACAAACAGGCTTTTCTTATTCCTAAAGGCTTCTGTTGCCATTCCTATCCTTGCTTTTATTTCACATTCTCACTTCATGTCATCACTAAGAATACTACCCAGATAACGAAAACTATTCACTTGTTCTATTTTCTGTCCTCCCACTTTTATATTTGACACAGACCGCTTCGTCCCAATCACATGGCTTTTGTATTTCTAACATTTATTTTCATCCCATGCTCTTCAAAGCCCTTCCTTAGGTTTTTAACATCTTATTGATTTTCTTTTTAGATTCTGCAACAAGCGCCATATCGTCTGCAAATCTTATACATCTAATCATCCTACCTCTTACTGAAATGCCGTCTTAATCATGTAGACTCTTTTTCAGTATCTCTTCTAGACAGATATTAAATAGTGTTGGAGACAGACAGCATCCTTGTCGAACTCTCCTTCCAATTACACTCTTCTCCATCAGTTCTTCCTCTATCCTAACACTTACTTGTTGGTTCATATATAAGTTTCTTTTGAGTCTTCGATCTTTTAATTCCAACCCAATCTTCTTTAGAACTCCCAACAACAATTTCCAATTCACGCGGTCAAAAGCCTTTTCTAGGTCAATAAATACAGCATACACCTCTTTCCTTTTTTTCTCTAAATCTTTCACCGATCGCTCTTAATAATCCAGTAACATCTCTTGTGCCTTTACCTCTCCTGAGTCCGAACTTCTCCTCCTCAACTGTTTCATTTGTTCTTCCATATAATCTTCTTTTCAGTATTCGGGCAGAATTTTAGCTGCATGAGATATGAGACTAATAGTTCTATAATCCTCACACCTGTCTGGATTCGATTTCTTAGCCATCGGTATCATGATCGTCTTCAGAAAGTCTTGTGGCCACTCTCCTGTTTCATATATTTCATTGCATAGTCGGAACAATTCTTTCTTTCCCTTGTCTCACATATTTTTAATGAGTTCGATTTATATATTATCTATCCCGGTTGTCTTTCCATACCTAATCTCAGATATAGCCTTTTCAAACTCATCCCGAAGAATACTAAATCCTTTGTCATTCTCTCCTACGTCATTTTCTAATTCAACAGTTAGGCTACAAGGTCTATTCTTAATCTCATATAAGTCTTAAACATATTCTTTCTACTTTCCTATGACCTCATTTCTCTCGCTAGTGTTGGGAAGTTACTTTTTAAAATCCTGTAGGTTTCTGGAAAAGTAAATGAAACAAAATAATTAATTTCCGTGTTACAATTAAATTTAAAATAGTCAAGTTTTACTTTGTTTTAAACACATACGAGAAACATCTACAAATATTTATCATAAATTATGAGGTTTCTAGTTAATTATTTATGCCTTGATTAATTTGGACTTCTAATACCTGATTGGCAACTGAAAAATGAGAGAAGGAGAGTTGAATTGGAATCCGAAACCTGTGTTGAACTGGAAAGTTCATATGAATCACAGGGCCAGACCTTGAGAGACAAGCTGACGGATTATTATTATTATTATTATTATTATTAGTAGTAGTAGTAGTAGTAGTAGTAGTAGTCTAGTGAGTCGTTTTTATCTACTACCGACTGTGGTTCAGACTGTCTAATCATAGATGGGTCAGATGGTGGTAGCCTACTATAGAGTACAGTATAAAATAAAATGTTGATAAATCGTCAGCCGTTGTTAACATTTAGCTGTTGTTTATTGTCTCTATTCAGATATATTTTCTAAAGTCATAATACAAAATAATAGGTATGGTATCGAGACGAGACGAGACTTGATGTAGTGTCGGTCTCGTCTCGAGCCGAAACTCATCGTATCTGTCTCGATCTTCTTTCAATCAATATGTGGTTGCGTCGATCTCGGTCTCGAGAGCTAAGTCTCGATCTCCTATCCGTCTTGCCTCGATAATCTCGAAATAAATTGTTAAATTAAATTGTGTAAGTAATATCATATTACAGTTTAACGTTTCTCCTATTTACTTTTTTTAAAATCATTCTTGACTATAGAATTATTATAGGCCGAAGTCGTGCTAAGCTTAGTTACTAAAAGTCGTGCTTTTTGTGCATGTATACACGGGTTCAATTCCCACCGGGTGTTTGAAACATTGGATGAAACTTGATAAATGATTCAAATATCATTTAAGTTATTTATTTTGTTTTAAATATCCCCGTCTACCGAAAAGGGACAATAAACTATATCGTATTAGTTATGTATAAAGACATAGAAATCGACTACTAATTCAGTGATTTATCCTGTCCAAATGAATCGTTCAAAAAATCAGTCACTGTTTGATCTCAAACTGGAATTATTTTTCGTGGATCATTAGTCTTATCATCATGTTAATCGAAATCAGTGCTACACAAATTAAAATGAATTTTGTTACAAATTGGACTGATGGCAAACCTGACAGAATCGATATATTCAGTTCCACGCTCTAGCCGATTGTTGAGTGATTGGTTTGGAGGTTAGTGTCCCTATCAGTACCGAGGTAGGCTTACAGCTTAAGGTAGAATTCGAAACGTGAGGTACCACTAGAAATCGAACTCGGGTCTCCCACAAAAAAGGCACGTGTGTGAACTATATTACAAGGAGAGAACTATGATCGCCTTCACCACTCAAGTTTCCTTAGATACGTAGTTTACAGAGGCTAGGGTGATTCCTGTATTGCTTCTTCTTCTTTTTTTTTAAGTTCCACGATTATGCACCGAGGCAAAGAAATATGACGGTGATAATGAGATGGATGATAATGATGAAATGAAAAATGTCAGAGGGAACGGAAGAAAACCCACGAACATGTTGTTTATAAACAACTAAGCGAACTTTCAGGAACTGGAATCGAACCAGGGATCCCACGTACTAGGGGTAAGTGCTCTTCCACTGAACCCGCTGGCCTAAGCATTTCAAACGAAGATAAAAAAAAAATAGAGCTTCCACCCCCGTGGATGGAACCCAATTTGCCAAGTCGATATGTAGACGCCTTGCCGACTTTTTTTATTAGGCCTATTATTATTATTATTCGCACCAACCGGAATTGTTGTCTCCATGGTCATCTTCTTCAACATTATACTTAATCTACACGACAAGAACACAAACAAAGAAATATCAAGAATATTTTAAAAACTCCCACGGTCATTAGAGGAATTCGAACCCAGGATGAATGGTGCCTTCCGGTTCAAAGCCGAACACCCGAAACCATTCGGTTATTGCCACCGACTATAAGAGAATATTGTGCACTACAAAGTTATATGGCCTGGGATACATCCAGGCAGGGACGGCTCTACCATATATGCAACACGCGCATATGTAGGGAGCGGCAAGTTTCGACGAGTGGCAAAATTTATTTGAACTATATTACTTAAAATAAATATTTCTTGCTGGAAACAGACTTCATGATGATGGTAGATAAATTTATTAAGCTACTTCTATTTGAATTCTACATTCGTAAATCATATTTAGGTCGAATTAGTTTAAGGTTACATGCACAGTGCTAAAGCAAATAGTCAAACAAATGCCAGCATAAATTGCTTGATTGTTGTCAAATACAATAACTCAAACAGAAACGAACACCTGTTCCATTTAGTTAGTTATCACCGTTTTGATATGAAAACTAGTCTTGAATTTGTCACAAACAAGTTCGCTATCATTGAAGGAGGAAACATTTTTTTTTTATGTTTTAAAAGATGTAGAAGAAAATCAAGATATAAAAATAAAAGAGCTAGTCACATTGGAATTGCAATCTGATATATTGAGATTGAAGCTGAACTATTCTATAAAATTCTATAAAAAGGATTACCATTCTTTGCAGGTGTTTCTTTTATCTTTCACTAACATAATAGATTATTACTTAAAGAAAAACAGACATAACGAGATAGTACTTGTAGTGTTTAGTTTTATTGTTCATGATTGAGTAGCATATTTGAAATCGTGGCTTTTAAGATATATTATTTCTGGAGAAAGGGGGCGTAAAGTGATGCCATTGTAGAGACGGCAAGTTGTCTATTGCAGACCCTGCAGCCAGGGACTAAACGCGCAAAAGGTGAGCGCTCTACCACTGAGCTACCGTGCTTCAACAACTTCTCCATCGCGGCTATTTATTTTACATAGGACTGACTGCAAAAGTAGACTACCGTATATTTTCATTTTATGCTGTTACTCAACCCGTACTCTAATAACACTTTTTTTTTTTTTTTTTTTTTTTTTTTTTTTTTTTTTTTTTTTGAGCGCTTGCTCTAAATTAAACGCTGGGACAAATTTTTGCACGTGCTTGCTTTGAAGACAGGCACATCTTCCGCAGTACTAACACTATGCAAGTGTGATAGATGAGAAATTAAGATGATGAAATGAGTGTCTCTCTACTTTTTTTTTTTTTTTTTTTTATCCATCTCTCTTGTCTCATGTTATAAATTATATCCTTCGTCTGGGCCGGCTTGCGACTGCCTGTTCTGTTGTGTCAGCCCCGCAATGTGCGTAGTAATCCTCTCGCGAGGAAACTCTCGCAAGGAGACCGCCGTTGGATGTTTTAGTAGCGTTGGAGTCCTCCGGTGCTCTGACGGCTCGTAGTGCGGGGTCTGTATTCATTGGCTTCTATCCACCAGTAGCGGCGATCGTAAACATACGATATCTCGTAATCCAAGCAAAACTTTTCTCACCTTAAAAACATCTTTTAGTTTGTTTACATTAACTCTTTTGCAGTTTTTTTTTCCTGAAGTGAGAATCAACAAACAAAAACTTTTTTTTTAATTTACTTAAAAAGAAATTGTAACTTTTTTCTTCTTTCATCGTGGACTATTTGACAGTGTATCAAGTGTGCTTCAAGTGCATATACATGTGTGTCCGTATGTATTTAAAGTGACTGACAGCGGATACGGGTAAGTGTATACTTGATAACTCCCAATTAAATTGAAGTGAGAATCATTTGCATGCATGTCAGCCGATGAAGAACGCTTTCAAACATTTTAAGATTAACTTCTCTTGTAGTATGTTAGTTAGTTGATATTAATAGTTGTTCGATAAAATGTTGTATACAAGTTTTTTTACATGGAGTTTTAATAACTTTTTCCAGCGCCTACACTATAAATAAACTTTGATTCTAGAGTTTAGTATGCCAAGTGAGCTTTGTGGTGGACAAACACCGTGTGCGTGGGTTTTCTCGGGGTTCTCCCATTTCCTCCCACTTTCTTCATTCCACCATTTCATTCATTACTCATCATCACCGTCTCCTTTAGCCTAACAGGCATAGCCGTGGGACGTAAAACTAAAGATTTCATTTCATTTTCTAGAGTTTAGTGTAAAAGCCAAAATATATATGCACCATCCTTCTGGGATCGAATGTGCACGTACAATCTAACATTTATCATTTGGGACACATCACGATTAAGTTTAAACACTTAATGTTGTTGTAATGTCTTTTAATTTTAAACTGCTTAACTGAGGTTTTTGTATGTCTTTTGTATGCAGTATGAATAATTCTCTCAATCAATCAGCTTACATTACATACTAACTGGATTTAAACATACTACTAACTGGACATAAATCACAATAATAGTTACCGGTTATTTGTTAGAATTCTATTGTACTGTGCCGTACGTACCCTTTCGTATTCGAATGGCTATGCACGTGATTTCTGTGAAAATTTGTCTGAGTTCGATTCCAGCTTGTCTCAGATAAAAGCTCAAGTAGTAGCTGAAATCCGAGGTATACGTAGTAGGTTCTTTCTCGCATGGCCTAGGTGCTGGTAACTGAAATATTTATGCTCTTGAACGGTAAAATTTAGAAAGAAAATTATGAAACAATGAACGATTACTTTCATAAGGTATTTGATTTCATACATCTTCCAGGTATAACCAGTGATAATTACAGGGGTTGGTCATGGGAGATGGTGGGAAAATTCCCCCTTAGCTATAAAATTCCTCTCTAGAACCATGTCTACGTCCATGGTCTGTGTAAGTTACTAGTATATTCACAATACTACACACTTTTCGTCTCCCTGAATTGAAAGTCCCGTCCAAGGGGAACCTAAAGTCACCACTGGGCATAACTGAAAGACCAAAAAATAAAAAATAAAAATGTTGAGGATCTTTTAAAATTTTCATCATATTGTAATAGATTTTCTGAAGCTAAGAACAAGTCACCATCATCATCATCATCATAAAAGGTATTCTGCCATTTTTGGCAGGTTACTTCACGCTTTCATCCTCCACGGTCTTCAGCTAACCTCTTCGTCTTCACGCACGATTTTTTTTTATATATATATTATCCATCCATTGTAGCCTCCTTTGCCCCAAACTTGTCTCTCCTGCCACCATATCTTCTAGCACGTCCTACATGATCCAGTTTCTTCGTAGCCAATGATCCATGGACAAAACACAATATTGGAATAATATATCACCTTTCTCTATTTCTGAGATTTTCTTTTTAAGCAAAGGATATCAAAAGAATATGAAGGTCCTCATTTCTCTTTTGTGGCCAAAATATAGTGATTATTGTTTGCTTATCTTTGGTACTTAGTTCTTTCATAGGCCCTAATAGGCGCCATATTCATTCCCAGTGGTATATCATGAACGCCTTCAGTTTTCTTGTTCTGTTCTGTTTTTGTTCTGTTCTTTTCTTGTTTTTCGAATTGCCAATGTTGCTGTTCTACGTAGCTACACTCAAACTTCGCAAAGATATCCTTCTCTATCTTCACTTTTATCGATACATTCTTCAACGTCAGAAGCTTTACTTTCTGTTAAATCCATGTTTTTTTCGTATTTTATTATAGTTCCACTTCCCTAAACAGAACTAGGAATGCTTCAGCATCAACTGCTATTATCTTTGCGAAAGGGTGTAAGTCAACTTTCTCGTAACAAAGACGTAACTCACATCTCACATTGAACGAAAAGAAATTAACCTGTTTAACCCCTTTCTGCATGATTTTTTTTTCTTTGGGAAAAAAAATCAGTATTGGAAATCCTCATATGGGAACTTGAAAAATGAATTAAAACTTGAATTTTAGATTTTTCACTTAATTCCGACGAGAAATAAGTAAGTGTCATATATGCCACACTTACAACTCTCAAAGAACATGCCTGATGACACCAAAATCTCTTATTCATACACGTCAATAACTCAGACAACAGACAAAACAGTCATTTGATGCCTTTGATAAACCACAAAAAAGCTAAAGTGAGAAAAGGGTATGTGCCATATATGGCACAGCATGCGATAAGAGGTTAAGTTTCAAAATATATACATATGTTGGAAGCTAATGCATTTATTTTTGATAGAATTCTCCCAATGTATTTTCATTACTTTAAAAAACATGCACTGTAATATACTATATGTTGCGATGATTCAGAGTTGAACATAAGGCTGCTCTCGCACATAACTGATTGGTGTTTGTATGAACAGGAGGAAGCTATGAAGTGTGTGGTTTTGATAAATTAGGAAAGGTCATCAAATTGCCATAGGTTGTGCAGCAACTGATCTGAACGCAGGATTTCCGGTTACAAACAAAGAAAAATGCTTCTAACACAGGATTCTGTATATTGGATTTTGTGGGTTCTATCATACCACTATGGTTTGATCTATTTAAACGATTCTTTAATTGAAATTTCCATGCGACAACAATCGTTAGTTCATCTCAAATATGAATTGATATGATCCAAGCAGAACGTAATTTCTGAAGAAAGAAAGTAATATGCTTTATTCGTTGATTGATTTTTACAGTTTAACGTCCTATTGAGGAGTGAGGCCATAGGCATATGATATGTGAATTTAGAGCTACGCAGGATTCGGACCACATGAGGTAACACCGGGAGTAAAACCCGGGTCTCCTACTCCGAAGACATGTGCATATACCCATGTAACCACGAGGGAGCTGAGATTTTATTAATACTAGCCTAATTACTAATTCTATGACTTAATAAAGTCGAAATTTATCGCCGGAGAAACCAAATTTATTAATGGCTCTTTCCTTCTGTTCAGCTCAACCCACAGAGAATTATTATTATTACCAGTAGAAAAATGAGAATGGAAAGGTAGTCAGCGACAAGATGGAACGAATATGTTGACAACGTATATGAGAGTAGGATGGACCATGTGAATTAGGAATTGTTGATGAAAGTTCTAAAGAAAGTTGGGTTTGAATGGAAAGATTGAAGATTCATTTGAAACTTGTATATGAACCAACAAGTAAATGCTAGAATAGGGGAAGAAATGACAGAGAAGAATGCAATTGGGAGGGGAATTCAACAGAGATGTTGTCTCTCTCCAACAATATTATCTATCTAGAAGAGGTATTGAAAAAGAGCCTACATAATCAAGACGACATTTTGGTAGGAGATAGAATGATTATATATCTACGGTTTGCTGATGATATGGCACTTGTGGAGGAATCTGAAAAGAAAACCAATGATATATATTAGTAAAGTTGATGAAGAACTATCAAGAATATGGGATGAACATAAATGTTAGAAAGACAAAAGCCATGGTGATTGGAACGAAGAGGTTGGTGTCAAATATAGGAAAAAGAAGAGAGAAAATAGAAAAAGCAACTAGATTTCTATACCCGGGTGGTATTATTAGTGATAATATTAAGCGTAAACGTGAAATAAAAGCAAGGATAGGCATGCCGAAAGAAGCCTTTAGGAAGAAGAAAACTCTGCTTTGTGGGACCTTGAATGAAGAGTTAAGAAAAAGGCTCATAAAATGCTACGTGTAGGGTATTGTAAAGTATAAGCAGAAACATGGACATTACGGAAAAAATAGGAAAAACAACTAGAACCTTTCGAAATGTGGACGTGGAGAAGAACGAAGAGAATTGTTTACTCGAGCGGAAAACGAATGAAAGGATGTTAGAAATGATGAGGAGGAAAAGAACGGTTTTAGGTATTATTGAGAAGAGAAAGAGAAACTGATTGGAACATTTGCAAAGAAGGAATTGTATCATGAGGGATGTGCTAGATGGTATGGTATCAGGAAAGGAAGAGAAGTGTCTAAGGAGGCTACAGTTGATGGGCGATATCGAAACAGAAAATTAGTACATGAAGGCGAAGAGGATAGTGAAAGATCATGGAAGCTTATCAGTTGTGGCAAGTGACCTGCCAATAATGGCAGAATACCTATGATTGTGATAATGATGACTTCTTTTAGAACTAACTTGACATGACTTGCCATTTTTCTTGAACAGCATTAATGTCTCTTTACGCAAAGCATTTCTACGCAACAGAAAAGGTTTCTTCATACGAGCGACATGTTTCATCCACCTTTCTTAATTCCACGGGGGCAATTAGTGTTCTCTACGAGAAGAGAAATAAGGATTTTTCGTCTTGTCTCGTAAATATATGCACAGCTCTCGTCGCCACTCTATGTTTGGAAAATTTTTCTCGTCCGATCTAGATATTTTTCTCGTCCCGTTTTGTAAATTTATACCCCAATTTTTTTGTTAATTTAAGCTATAGAAATTATCAGAATTCTCCAGCGTCACGAAAGATCTACAAAGAGATAAGAACTTATTTGTTGTTGGATTATATTTTGTAATAACTTGTATACTCTTAAACGTTGATAAGTGCTCACCATCATGTTTGTACAATATAGATCTAAGACTTAAGTGAACTAGCATTGCTCTCAAGACTCGAGAAATGTTTTGTCTCGTTTTCCAGATGAAACAAAGGAATTCTCGTCTTGTGAATAACAC
The DNA here is from genome assembly GCF_964235325.1 of Thermobia domestica. NCBI lineage: Eukaryota > Metazoa > Arthropoda > Insecta > Zygentoma > Lepismatidae > Thermobia > Thermobia domestica. The sequence continues at coordinate 317,289,530 of NC_137455.1, forward strand.
TTAAATGCGACTGGGAGAGATTTTTTTGTTCTCAGCAAATTAAATAATTTAACCAAAAGAATCACCAACTACTTTACCGTTGGCGGTCACCTGACGATTGTCTTTAGAAGTCTCTATTGCCAGCGTTACTTTGGGGACAACTGACCAGTATTTATTTGGAGCTCAACGTGATGGGACTTTCTCCATGACTTTCTAATCCTATTTTGTATCATAATATGTTTTATTTCGCATTTCTTTGGCGGTGGTAGTTCATGTAGTCGGATCCACGTCCACGTCTTATGTGATCTCGATGCTGAAAGAAGCAGTAAACTTGAATTCAAACCACATAGTTCTATTAAAGTATTTTGGTAATCATATCACGAAATAAATGGTATTTCTTATGAAATAAGAAATTATTGCATGATTAGCTTTTAATCTTTGGAAGGAGATCCACAATAGAGTAGTTAAAAAGCTATTAGACATTGAATTTAAATATCAAAAAAGTTTCAAGGTTTCAGGCCATGATTAGAAAGCAACATGAGAATATTGAAAATAACATAATTCAAGAACTATAAATCTAAAAAGAATTGCTTTAAAAAAATAGTATCATTTATGTGATCTTTATCATTTAATAGACATATCGAGAGGCAGTCAGTAGTTATTCCCCATCGTGGCGTTTCTCTTTTGGTTAATCTCGTGGCTTTTACACGCAAGAAGAATATCGTGGTGGCTTTTTTCCTTAAAAAAAACTGATTATGCTCAAGGATATAAAAACTCATCACTTGTCAATGAAATTAATCACTTTTCAATACAAAGTGTTACTCATTACTGTATTTAAAATTTTAACGGTTAATTAGAACCCAGAGTGACATAGTTTTCAAGATAAGCTACTCCAGTAAAACATAAGTAAATAAATTGTGAATATGTTGCACTAAATTCTTCATGTGAGTAGATAACTGTAGCTTTATTGTTGTGGAATTGGGCATTGTCCCTTCTTTTAGCTCTCCAACAACATCGTACTCAGCAGTTACTAGAATATATGCAGAGGATACAACTGAAATATATCAACATTTCTTTTTTCAATTGGCCAAAACTGTAAAATATCAACAAATGCTTATCTGACAAACTAAACATAACAACACACCGACAACACAATAACTGTGTCTTCATAAGATTTCCACTCCTTTTCTTAGCTCAGTGCTAGAGGAGTGGAAGTCTGATGAAGACACAGTTATTGTATTGAAACTGTTATATGTTTCTGTTTTTATATATTTTATCATAGCCGTGCTCAGTGTGTTGTTGTATTTAGTTTGACAATGGAAACAAGGCCTGCCATAATAGTTATGCATGTCTTTGATTGGTCAAACGGCTACTCAGTGTATTTAAAGTGCACTTTCATGAACAATTGTTTACTTTTTTCTTTACAACTAATCTACTTCGAATTATTAATCCCCAGTTATTACTCAAAATTGAAACATAATAGTTATTTTTCACTGCAAGTAAATTACTGATTAAAATTAGCCAAATTCAACCAACTTGTTAATGTGAATGTTTTAACACAAAGTCATGCATTTCGGTCATAGTTCTGCATCGATGTGATCAAATTTAGGGATCTTTTGTTGAAGATATGTTTTGGAATGTGAATTAAAATTATATATGACACCAACAGACAGGAGCGGATCCAGGACGGACTTCTGGGGGGCGGGTGGGTTGCAATACTGCTACATAGAGCTACCTTTAAGAGCTCCAAACTCTGGAATGGATTTTATTTATATATAAAATTTTTAAAAAATCCTCTTCTGGGGGGAGTGATCGCCCCGATCGTCCCCCTGGATCCGCCCCTGCCAACAGAAGCTCTTATCATGAATATAAAATAAAAATTCAATCATTGAAACTTCTGCATAACACTCCAAAAGGTTAGCAACACCCATCATAAAACATCTTATGCAACCACGGAAGCAACACGAACGGAAAGAGAGGAAATTATATTTCCGCCCATACTCCTACAAACTGTATTTCTGTTAACATATTGAACAGCAGTGTCATTTGACAATATTCAGATATATGTAAAAAAAAAGTCTCCAACTATGTTCATCTTTCAAATTAAATTAAAAAGAAAGAATCAGAAAGATGTCGCTCAAACAACATAAAATAAACTATATATTACCAACAAGAATGACACAAATTACTGTATTATTTTTCTTTCATTTTAAATATAATATCTAAAATACATAGCCTTTTATTTAAAATATAATAGATGCATTAGTTTGTTTTTTATCGAATATGAACTATCGTTTTGTTTCAATTGAATATTAAGAAAATGTAAATTCAAATAACTTATCATCTTCTTTGGTTTTGCTTTTGTTTCCCATGCAGTTTGAACTAAGGGTTTTGTCACGTTTAGATTCTGACTCATTACTTTAAGGGAACAGCCACGAATAGAATTTCCAGTAGGGCGAAAGCCACGACAGGGAAAATTCTACGGTGGGCAAAAACCACGCAATAATTCCAGAAACTTGATACGTCGACACAGTGAATTTCAAGGTTGCTTATTATTTTTGTTATCTAAGTTTCATCCCATTGTTTTACATAAACACTTTCTTTACAAACTCAGGAAGAATTTTTTAAAAAAATGAAATGAAATTTATATAGTTTCATGCAGTCACAATTTCAGGAAGTGGCCCGGGTCGAAATTCTACCACCACTACGACGGAGGTACGAACTTCCCCAAGGGATGTACAAAGTGGTTGAAAACAACACCGACAACGTTTGGGAGTTGTTCCTGACACCAAGATTAGACAAAAAAATATAGACCAACCTGGGTGCACAAATGCTTCGTTTCGGAGTTATAGGCTGCCGAAAATATATATATATAAAAAAATTTAAGGTCCATAGCTCAAAAATTATGAGACCTACCGTGGTCGGGTCAAGACTTTACTTATGACTTAAAAAACAATATTTCCCCTATCCAAAAATCCATATTTCAGAATCCTAAGGTACTCACGCAACAATTTTTAAAGAGGGAGTTTGACTACGGGCATATAAATAGAGGTTCTCAACAACTACCTCTATAAAAATTGTTGCGAAAGTACCTCAGGATTCTGAAATATGTATATTTGGATAGGCTACATACTACTTCCTAAATAAAGTTTCGACCCAACTGTGGTAGGTCCCATAGTGTTAGAGCTATGTACCTTTAAAGTTCATTTTTCTCATATTTTCGGCAGCTTATAACTCCGGAAGTAAGCATTTGTGCACCCAGGTTGGTCTATACTTTTCGTCTTATCTTGCTGTCAGAAATCACCTCCCCAACGTTGTCGGTGTTGTTTTGAAACACCCTGTATATCTATTGTACGTTATAGGTTTTCCTGATATCTCTAAGCGTTGATAAATGCTCTTTAATTGTATGTAAAATTATTTTATCGTGTTATACTCTTCATACTATGAACTATGTAACACTCTAACAGTGTTTAGAGATCTAAGACTTGGCTGAATTAGTGTTACCCAAGATGCTTGTGAAATTTGTCATCTTGTCTCGTCTCGAAAATGGGATGAAAATTGTTATGTTTGTCGCATCACCTCGAATTTAAAAATGTGCTACTCATCTTATTTTCATGAATAACACCATTTATCTGTGTAAAATGTAAAGGAAATATGGGTATAAACTTCGCTAGATTATTATTATTATTATTATTATTATTATTATTATTATTATTATTATTATTATTATTATTATTATTATTATTATTATTATTATTATTTAGTATATGTATTTATTTATTTGCGAGTATTTATTTTCATAATTATTATTGGACAGTTGGACAGTCCAAAAAGAGCTAAAGAACATTTTTTACTACACGGAAATGTTTTCAAAAATCAAAGCAAATTACGTACAGAAGACTGACGAGTACGCTTGGGAGGGTTTGATAATAAAAAGCAAAACAAGTGTAAACAAACAAATGTCATATGGTCCGTTTAATCAGAATTTATATAATAGATACCATGCAAAAGTAAAATGAATGATTTCCAAAAGGAAATACTACGTCAAAACGTAATCAGTTATTATTTGATAAGAGAGTAACATCATATTTAAATGGGATGTAACGTAAGACAGATAGGTTTCCCAGTTTAAGATAAGATCGATACAAAATTTACGTGCAGCGGGGTTCGGATGAAACATATATCAAAGATAAAACTGCATGACGTAACTACCTGGACCAATTCGTTATTCAAATATGAAATAAGGAACGACGTAGAAAGTTATCCTTTTACTTCGTCAGTGGCCCCGCGTAGCGTAGTCGCTAACGCTCTCACCTTCAATGCGAACGGTCCCGGGTACGATTTCCGATAGGGACATACCAGGCAAATGCCTGGATGGTACCTAACTTACGGGTCCCAGGCCTCTTCCTTCCTTCCCTTTCCTCAGATAGTGTGCTTGCCGACGGATGTCATCTCTCGTACATGACGGGCTAAATCGTCATAAATGCGGAAAGCAAAGAAACCTAAAATCCTAAAGTCCTTTTGGTTCGAGTGCCATTGGATGCTATCCTGATTTGAATCTTGAAAGAAAGTGCTGCAATTCGCCTTCAAATCTATCATTTATCTAAATTTCCTTTCCAGGTCTCAGTATTTATATATCCAATTTAAAATGGCTGAAGTAATTTTATGTACCTCATGATTATTTAATAAATAAACAAGTAAATAAATAAATGTCAATGCACCCTATAAAAATAACCTCTTATGTAGTTGATGTTGTATTTATAAAGGATTGTTAAGATTAGTGTTTAATAGACCACTTTTTAAAACCACTTTGGTCATTGGAATCTTCCAAAAAAAAAAAAAAAATTACGGTAAAGCCTGAAGCGTCAGTTGTAAGTTTTTTTTAACTTTTTACTGTGTAGTTCAAGAAGGCGCTATTCGTATTTCCCCCGTGTGCAACGGAACAAGAGGTATTAGTGTAAAAAACAAAATCGAAAAACTGGTTTACCTCTGGCACTGACGTCACTTTTGCCAATGAACGATCACGTCTTCTTAGTAAATGAAGGAAGGAAGAGTAGCTTCCAATTTTCCTTGAGCGTGGTAAGTATACACGGTGGATTGAAGTTCCTTACTTTGCATATTAGATGCTTTCTTGGAACGGTCTGCTGTGATCCCTAAGGCGATACAAGTTACATAGTCTATTATTTGATGGTCCTCTCTAAGTAGTTTCCCCAGGGTAGTTGAAGCGAAAAAGAATATGTATATATATATAAGCTACGGTCATTTTAAGTCATTCACAGGTGAAATTATGCTGGAGAAGAAGATTTCTAAATTGTGCGATGACCTGCCTTACTAATGCCAATGGTGCTGTTGTGTTAGCCTATAAAATATTTGTTTACAACTATTACCATTAACATTTGCTTTGACTCTGTGACTAAAGCTCATTTCCCTTATTTATATTGAACCAAAATATGATCAAGATCTTAAATACAGGTTGACATTCAAAACTCTGACGACCTCCAAACCAGAAGAATGGCGAATATTTGAAAATCTCAGTTTTGGGATGTTTATATATGTATAATAGGAAACAACTAACCGTGCAGTTCTTTAAAGAAAGGAAATTTAGCAAACGAAATGATAAAACGAAAAGAAATGCCTGTAAACAAACCCAAACAAGACTGAATAACTTGTTTATTGACTCCATCAAGACATAAACGGCATCTCCAAAAACAGTGACACGCCAACTCGGTAAATTTGAAAATGTTCTTCGAAATCCAAACCCAAAATCTGAAGGAAGGTTTTTGAACGTTAAGAGCCTTCATCCCGGCGAAATTAAAATACCGCTAATTTTACAGTAATTATGTGATATCTTCAAATAGATAAAAGATAATCGAAATGTGGTACAAGAGCGTTCTAGACAATATTACTTTACATGAGAACCGGTTGTCACGACTCACTTATCTACTTTCAATTTAGAGCCATTTTGAAAATCGGCATTTATTTTCGCGTTTCTAAACAGCTGAAAACGGAATGCCACTAGGTGACTTGTGATAACGGTACCTCACGCAAAATAATATTGTCTAGGGCGCTCTTGTTCCACATTTCAATTATCTTTTATCTATTTGAAGATATCACATAATTACTGTAAAATTAGCGGTATTTTAATTTCGCCGGGATGAAGACTCCTAAGCTGTAAATATATTTTTCTTTGCTCTGAACACAACTCACTCTGGCTTTGGAATTTCTTGTATACAATGAAAGACAAATTCTGACCAAAGCATATGCTATTTAATAAATAATCTCGTTACAGTTTCGGCAAATTGACTTTGCCTCCATCGTCAGACACATTATCTGATCAGATAACGTGTCTGATGAAGGCAAAGATACTTTGCCGAAACTGTAACGAGATTATTTATTAAATATATATGTTTTGGACAGAATTTGTTTTTTTATTTTTATTTCCTTATATTGCCACTAGAGTTATATTAGCAGTTTAAGGTGCGAACTTGTTATTAAAAAGGTGGAAAATTTTGATTAAAAAGTGCAAAATTTTGTGAGGAAATGTGCAAAATGTGCAAATTTCAGAAACAAATATTCATACAAACAGTGTTAAAACTAATTACATCATATACAGGTATTAAACGTTCTACGTAGAAAAAGTTCTAGAACATAACGTTGCTAAATAATAAGTCTAGAAATTTTTTAGAATAGACAAATTTAACATTTCAATTAAATTCAAAAATCCGAGAAAATATTAAAACAGTTAACATTTAATATTTTATTTCTTTTTCGTTGTGGGTGCAAATACGGTCACTAAATAAATAGGCTTGTTTGCCTATTTACGAGAAGTACTGAACAATATCTATTGGTGATAGATTTGATTGGTCAGTTTGATGTCCTACCTCACTTTACTTCCTACTCAATAGCTTTTGCCTAACAGACCTTCAGTGGAGCGATAGTAATGTGATTCTCATACGTACAATGTTTGTTGTCTAGTTATAGAAAACAAAAAGGTTCTAAAGGATCAAAAAAATAAAAGTTTTTAGAAAGTGTTGAAAGATATTACATTGCGAAATGGTACAAAGATGTGCTTCCATCGAAAAATAAACGTAATCAGGAGTGTTTATTTAATGTTTTCTTTGCAAGATAAACTAATTTGGGTAATTTAATAGGAAATAAAAATTAGGTGCAGTATCTAAAATTTCTACCTCTAAGTATCACGATCGTATGTAATCCAATGATTATTGTGAAATTGCGTCTCACTTGAGATCTCACGAGTCTGGCTCAATATCCTACATGAGGCTCGTGCTCACTAATCGCAAAGAGAATCACGATAACTCTGGCTCACATTCGATCGAGCCCGCAACGGCTCAACAAGGCTCACACTCATTAACCACATTCGGGCTTGCACTAGCTCGTGGTCGCGCTCAATAATAATATGGGTGAGTTAAGTGATTTTGTCACTTCCGCTCTCAACCTAAGTTCAATTATCCAGAACTCATATTTTCGGTTCCAAACAATATGTCGGCTGGGCATTAAAAAAACGTAGGTCAGTATTTTTTTTTTTAACTTTATTTCCATATAAATAAGTTTTCCTCCTTTACTTATCTTTGATCCATTTGCTCCTTAAATTCCCTCTTTCAGAAACTTATTTCAGTCCTCTCTTTACGAAGTCAGTGCAAAACATAATCACTGTAAGTTTCATATACAGCTCACGACTTTGGAACCCAGCGGAAACAAATGAACAACAAACACTGGTGGAAATACTTCATACTTAATCGTTCTCTACTTCGTTAACAACTTATATGGCTTGTATTTAGTAGTTGAGCTGAAGTCCAAATTAGCTTGAGAGCCGAGTTTGAACATCTACACCAGGTTGTATACCGTAATTTTAGAAGTTTTCATGCACCACTGGGATGATTTACCGTAAAAATTACGCTTTGTAATATTACAAATGAGCGGTATTCTTCTTCTCATTCCCTTTTTATCTTTTTCCATACTTCATATCAGATCCACGATAAGAAAAACTGACTGGTATGGTCGAATGATCTAAGGCGTTAGGCTGGCGATCGCAAGGTCTGCCTAACGTAGACTCAAATTCTGATCAGGACATTGGTGTTTTACCATTCGTTTCATTATGTTCGTTCATGCCTTATTGTATCCTTTGACCTAATAAGATGTTTAAACCTCTAAAATAAATATCGAATAAGAAATCTTCTCAATTTAACAGCGCAGTATCTTGGTTCTCTACTTAGCAACAATTATTGTTTTTAATGCATTATACGTAACGCATGATTCTGTTTACTCACGGAAAATGAAGTTTCCACAGCTTCAATGGACGATACGACTCTGCAAATCATGTCCTACCCTCTTTTTAACATTTTTTTTTAGTTTGTTCTTCCTAATCTTTCTTCTTTGCTAAGTTTAATGAAAGTGATCTCCAATTTGAACATTTTATTCACTTTTCAATTTGTATTCATATTCGCCCTATACAATACAATGATGCACAGATAATTTTCTAAAGTTTTGCTTCTTCTTAGGTCCTTATGTAATTTTTATATAAGAAGGATATTGACTATAGTAAAAACTTTTAGAAAATGAATTTCTTATACAGATTCACATTCAAAAATCAGTCAACCTCAAGACCAGAGGAGTGCCGGATTTTCGAAAATACCGGATTATGGATGGTAATGTATGAAGAGCTTATTCTTGAATGGAAACATTTGCATCTTCAGATTTTTATTTTCTTTTTTGAAATTGACCTTTAAACGGTTTCTCAATCTTTGGGATGAAATGTTCCACAATTGCTAAGTTTACAATAGACGTGAATGAACGACATGAATACATTTCCTTCTTTATATATAGACATTGCGAGTTACCAATTTTACATTGTGATTTCTAATAAAAACATTGTCCTTTGCATGAACTCCATCGGGTAATCCGATAGTGTTCATCCTATAGATTTTGAACGTTAAAAGTTAATTTAGCAGAAAACTGGAGATGAAAATATTCCCTTTTTTATTATAAGTTCCTCATATGCTTATATATTCAACAGAAAATGACTAAATGCACAGTCCGTTAAAGAAAGAAAATTAAACACCAAATCAAAAGCAAACGAAATTTTAATGTTCACAAATTGAATCTTTGCTGAATCAATAATGGGGTTATACAGTAGCAATTAAACGATTAAGTGAGAAGGGATGAGTAAGAACGCCTGTTAGCACATTCAAGCAAATGTCAACAACTATTATCGGCCATAGCGCTATCAAGACATAAACATCGTCTCAAGAAACAGTGCTGCGTCAACGTGGTAAATGTGGAAATACGTACTCTCCAAAATTCAAGTAAGAAATCTGAAGAAACCAGATTATCGATGGTTAGATATTTGAATGTCAATCTATCGTACAAATATCTACGTGGTAAGGTATTCGAAATCTACTTGCACATCTAAACAAGTCCTGTAGCAACTCCAAGTACAGCGATACCTTTCACAGGAGGTTATACAACATCGTGTGACTAAAGGACTAAGAGGTATTTTTGATACTCTTATATTCTTAGTAATAAGGAAACAAATTTACAGTTCGCAATTATTGACACAAGCTTTTATCAACCCAGGGTGTACGTCTTTTATTTCATTATTACAGTATGAACAAGGCGCCCATCAGGGGGCCAAGGTGGGGCGATCGCTCCCTCTAGAGGAAACTGTACTTCGAAAGATCGAAAACCCAATAGATTTTCAAAAAATATTTACCGCAAATTAGAGACTGCATTTGAAATGCCACTTATACTTGCCCCTCCTGGAAACTACAACACGGACGCCCTTGAATAAATATATCAAAATCAAAATTGTCCTCATCCAAAGGTAAAAACACAAGATATGTATGAGGTTCATTAGATGTTTCCGTTCTTCAAACAGTGGGATGTCTGAATTAAAAAAAAAAAAAAAATACACAATGTTATTGTCAAATACCTCTTAACCCTTTAGCGCGCAGCTTCGCATATATGCTAAGTTTGCTTTGAAATTGTTTTGCACCATCTATGTTCTAGTTTGGACATAAAAAAGCAGGTTTGCGTATCAGCTAAGATGCCCTTTCACTAATGAAGTTCTGAATTTTCCGCTAGATGTCATAGTAAACCAGCGTTGGACTCTTTGTCTTACTTGTCGCATGCGGAGTCACGTCATATTGTCATTTTTCCGCTTTCTTTGCTCATTTAGGTGGACAGCTTTGAACTGTTAACTTTTTCTGTGTTAGACAGAATTGAAATGTATGCAAAAGTGCAAGTACGATGACATTCGTCACGTTTTATTGGTTCTATCTTTTTTTAGTGGACTTTGCAGATGTCAACGCGCAATTTTGCATAGACCCTATATGCAAACACCATAAAATATCCCATAGACCCAATACTATTTGCATTATTTAAAAAAAAATCCCGTGTTTCCTACACCTATCGAAAGCACTTCAAATTAAAAAAAAAAAAATCAGTTTGATCGGGAAAATGGTGCTTTAAAGGGTTAAAGTGACTGTGAAACATACTGTAATTCTTCCCAGAAGCTTCATGAAAAATCACTTTATATGGGAAAAGGCAAACTTTGAATTTAGTGTACTCATATTTTGAGTTGAGTATTTTACATGTTGTGTAATTATCATCTTCGACTTTGTATTAGAGCCTATAGTAAAACTTAACAAAACATAATTGGTTGTCTTTACAGTGTATGTAATTATTATCTTCTGAGTTTCAGACTTTACTGAGGTTTCATTAACGATATCTTCTCTCTTTTCTTTTGCAAAGCGACAGGACAAAAGCACCACTTTCTGCCACGAAAATATGATAGATTTGATTTTGGGATGAACTCAAGATGAGAAAATTGTTTACCGCTAGACAAAGCTTTCTCATTTCTTCTAATGAAAAATTGAGATCATTAAAGATTAGCATGCCTCAAATTAGCATGCCTCTCGTGTAGTTTCCTGTTACAATAACCAATAAGCAGAATTATGTAATATTTCCGTATTTATGATATCAAATATAAATTTTGATACAAAAAAACTATTTCTTGTCCTGGATATATCGACATTTCAACTGTTTTCGATATTTTTTGATGTTATGGCATTTCGATATTTTCAAAATTTCGATATTTCTTAATATTTTGATATCCATTATTTCGAAGTTTTCGACATTTTAAAATATTTTGACTTAAATTTTCGTTTGCTATTTCTATTTTTCGATATTTCGCTTTATCGTTTAAGTTTCGATATTTTATCAATATTATTTTATAAAAATATTTAAAATTCAGATACTACACAACCTAGCCAGTAAGTCAGAATCTGTTTTCGGTTTTCTCCAAAAGAGTTTTTGCTTTTTTACTGAATCAAATGTATCACTTTCACCGAAGCCGGTATCTGTTCTTGTAACAATCATTTCGAAACAAATGAACGAAAAAGCAGAAACAAGATTTTGATTTAATTTTAAAACTGAAACAGGTTTTTGGTAAAAATCTGAGACTCGTTTAGTAGAAAACCAAATTGGTTTCGCTTTTTCTAAAGTCCGAAAATCGAAAAAACATGTTTTATATCCACCATTAATTTGGCGGGCATACAGATACGTAACGGAGCTACTAAGAGTGCTTAAAATACAGAAAGATGCACAGTTGTTTGATAGGTCACAAACACAGACTACAGTTATCAAACAGCCTAGAGAAACAATTGAAAGCAGTGGTAAGCATAATTAAGTGGCGAAAAGTATGGATGGGTCTTAAACCAGCATTGAACCCTGTTTTGTTTGGATATACTATTACCTAAAATTATGAAAGCAAACAGAAGTAGCCCTCAATAGATTATGAAAAGCAAGCTACAAAGTTTGTCAATGAACGTGCGTGCGAGAGTGCACGCGTATGTGTGTGTGTGTGTTTTCGTTGTTACTTTCTGGCACAGTTTTCGGTGTCTGGCTGCCAGCATAATGGACGCAGAGCAGGTGCATGAACAAACCACATTTACCCCTATCAGAATGCAAAATACATCATCCTCATTCTTTCAATGGTGGCACTCACAAGTTGATGCACCGAGACTACGTCTTGCCTTTGAAAAATATAATGGAGACAATGAAAACATTGTTGGCTGAGTTTTTGGTACACCAAGTTATGCATATACGATATGTACGATATGTCGTTGTATAAATATAAATATTTCCAGGCAAGGAAAGGGCAAACCTGTTTGTCTGATAAAAACTTATTTTGTGATTATTTTTAGTATAAAATTATTATATTACTTGTTTTGATAGACTGTTATAGCAATTGTTCGTAATTTACGATGTATGTCTTAGAGACAAATATCTCAAACTTATACAATAGTGTGTTTTCAAAAATTACTAAGCTGGTCGTAGTGCTATAGGACAGTGACTTTAGTACCTCTTTTGTTGCCCATTCGCACACGGTATCGTACTACATCACGCGACATCGGAATGATGATGCATATCGAAAATTACTATATCAGAGCGGCTAATGCCTGACTTTGCGTACATATAAAATAATGTAATCAAATGGTACGATATTGTCATGTCGTGCCAGTTTGAGTATTCAAGTTTTTAAAATAAGCCCAGTTGTTTTGTTTGTTATCTTCCAAAAGTGCCCGGGAAGGACAATGTGCTGTGTATTGAATGGATACCTTCTTGAAGATGTGTTTGACACTTGGCTCAAGTCAAAGTTTATTCGAATCGGCAAATAGAAAGAAAATCTTTCAGGTGTAAAATACAAGTAATTTCAGAACTTTACACACCATTGTCGACCTAAACGAACACTACAGGTAATAAACTAATATAACTGATGTGAACGTCAGTCTTGTGGATATATTGTATTTGAGTAGAAAATAAAATAGTAATATATATATATATATATATATATATATATATATATATATATATATATATATATATATATATATATATGCCTATACGTATTTTACGTATATATATACCGGGTGATTCAATAAGAATGGACCAGGCCTATATCCCAGCTAATACTGCACGTAGAACTTTCAAACAAAAAAATGCATCACCAAATCGTATGTCTAGAATACAATAAAAATAGCAGCGATACCAGTGGCGTCTCGTGAATACCCCTATTGGAGACCGACTTCAAAATTTGCAATGGAAAATGGTATAACTGTTGGAATTGTTCGAAAGGACATTAAATATTATGCAACTTTTAGAGAACAAACTTTGTCATATCCTTTCCCATTTAGCCCCTAGAGGCGTTGTTGCAGACTTGTATCTGACTACCCGTAACAAGCCTTTATCTCAGCTAATAATGCACATAGAGCCGTCAAACAAACAAAAAATGAAATGAAATCTTTAAGTGTTACATCCCACGGTTATGCCGGTTAGGCTAAAGGAGACGGTGATTATGAGAGATGAGTGAAATGGTGTAATGAAGAAAGTGGGAGGAAACGGGAGAACCCCGAGAAAACCCACGAGCACGGTGTTTGTCCACCACAAAGTTCACTTGGCGGGGGCTGGGATCGAACCCGGGACCCCAAGCACCAGAGGTGAACGCTCTACCACTGAGCCACCGCGCCCCCCGTCAAACAAACAATTGAACTACCAAATCGTATCTGTAGAATGCAATAAAAATAGTAGTAACACCAATGGCGTATCGTGAATATATCCAACGGGGGTCATCTGCAGAATTTGACACGGAAACAGGGATTAGTTGTGCCTCCATAGAAACAAGCGCACAATGGGAGAAACGTCGAGAGGAAACACCTTGGCATATTTCTTCCTCGTTGACAGCAACACGGTTACATTACTAGGTGAAAGTTAGATCGCGCGAGTTTGTTTGTTTGTTTGTTTGTTTGTTTGTTTGTTTGTTTGTTTGTTTGTTTGAAGGCTCTACGTGCAGTATTAGCTGCGATATAGGCCTGGTTCGTTCCTATTGAATCACCCGGTATAATCATGGAAACCAGAGGAATACAGAAGAAAAAACTCATCCCGAGATGAAATTGTGAAATATAGGTGCAAATGAAACGTTATTTTATTAGAAACTGTGAAATCCATTGAAAGAGACAAATACATTCAGTTTTCAGCGATGCACATACCCGAACCCTTTTCAGATAGCTACCCTTCGGAACTTCCATCCACTCAACTACGCTTCGTTTCTCACTTACACCAGGGAATTAAGTCCATTTGCTAGTCGCTTCTAATATATATGGAACCAAAATCCATATTCAGTAACAACGGACGACTTCTCTCTCTCTCTGTCTGTCTGTGTTTGATTTAAATGTAACAACACTGTCGAGCATAACCTCTCCATATGGTTTGGTAAGCTAGATCGACACAGATAAGTTGATGGTGTTTGTTGATACAGGAGGCTGCGGTGTCTCAGTGGTAGAGCGTTCACCTCTGGCGCTTGGGGTCCCGGGTTCGATCCCAGCCCCTGCCAAGTAAACCTTGTGGTGGACAAACACCGTGTGCGTTGGTTTTCTCGGGGTTCTCCCGTTTCCTTCCACTTTCTTCATTCCGCCATTTGATCCATTTCTCATAATCACCGTCTCCTTTAGCCTCAATGGCATAAACGTGGGACGTAAAACTCAAAGATTTCATTTCATTTTCTTTGTTGATACACACTGGAATGTGTATTCTCTGCATTTCTCAAATATAAGTGTGTTTTAGGAATTGCAGCAAATATTTCAACAAGAAGTACAAGGTAGTATAGACTGTCATAAAAGTAAAATTATACAGGGTTACTCAAAATGATGGACCCGCTTTCAAAAATTTATTGTGTGAAATCTAATAAGCATATATTATTAGCGTTAAGAAAGGTAAATTGTCAAAGTTTTCTTGATACATATCACAAGTGTTCTATGTGAGTTTCGCGCGTAACACGGCACACATCAAGCTGATAGTCTTATCTCCAGCCAAACCTCTTCGTACAGCCACGAAAGAAAGTATTCTTCAGTTCACAAAATTTATTTTTCTAATAACTCAACAATAAATGAACCTATTAGAGTACTGACGTTGGCAAGTTATCAGCTAAGGATAACAACTAAAAGTTCCAAATCAAGTCGTTTGTTCCCGAGTTATTGGCAAAAGAAAATTTATCAACTGTCAAATACTTTCTTTTCCGTATGTACCACGTGATCAATATCAGCAATTCATTTCTTCGTCGCTGTTAACTCTTAGCGCTAGAAAGTGGGAACACTGCGTTGAAGTTTTAGTTAACTTGTCGTAGCAGCGCATGTCTCACAATAACTTATGTTTATTATATTTCACAAAATAATTTTCTGGAATCAGCTCCATCATTATGACTTGCCCTGTATACTGTGGGAGGGCACAATGGAACCTTTTTAGTTTGACTGAGTTTCAGCGTCTCTTTTAGCACAGAGGTTATATGATTAGTGGAATTCGAACATGAGCTCCTGCTGGGAATCGAAGTTGACTCTTCCGCGTGGAAGACGCGTACGTTAACCATATGACCACATGGAGCTCTGGAACATTTTCATTTACTTCGCCATTTCTTTGGAACAATTTAAAAAAAAAAAAACATTGTTTCATTCATTTCTATGCTGATTATTGTGATCACCCAGTGCATTGTTAGTATGTCCGTGTGTGCATTGCACCACATAATAACTCGAATATGAAAGATAACTTTTAACTAATTTATTTATTTATTTATTTATTTATTTATTTTGACTAGTTCATTAATGGAATCAATCCATTAACATTTTCAATGGTAACGGCGACGTTAATGGTGGTTATCCACATCCTGTTTAAAATCTATAACATTCCAAGTTTCTGTACAACTTGCATAGTAGCAAAGGTATGTTGGATGTCTATAATTAAAGAACATGGAATCACGCGAGTATCTTTACTGTCTTTTAGCATATATTATTCTAGATTTGGATCTAATGTATGCCTATGTAGTAAAATCCAAAATCTGACTAAAGAAAAAGTCATCTATTTGTAACTTGTGTTGGAGATTCGACATAGTGAAGGTCAAACAATTGTGAAGAACGAGGAAAGATAGGGCCGCTTTTAAGTTTTTTAATCCACTGGTAAAAACTTTGCCGTGGCCCCATATTGTGCTGAAAGTTTTGTGTGCATTTCCGATTCTATTACACCATCAGAACACAAAAGAACATATTCTATTATGGAACGTTGTTCTTTGGTGCAAACAAACAGGTATGGTTACTTGGCAACAGCGAAAAGCGAACTGAAAAAGCGCTGAAACCTGGCACAATGGAAGACAGCGATGCCACATATTGGCTTGTAAGCGCAGAAAACTGTCAATCAACCCACAGATGACTAGAATAAGAGTGCACATAATTATTGAGTTACCCTCGTACAATATCTGACTTCCCGTCCAGTGTTTCTTCCACACATGTTTTGCCACACATGCTCTGAGTGTGTCAACCTGGAGGAAATCAAATAATACGTCTATAATATAATACTAAATAGAATAGTACCGTATGGAAATAATATGTGCTCCTCCAAATATTAGGTCTGTCCCCTGGACAAGGGCACCGATTCTGGGGGCCGAGGGGGCCCGAGCCCTTCAAAGCTCATGTGGGCCCCCCTACTGTATTTGAGAATATACAATATTTGGCATAATTTGAGAGCAATTTGTCTCAAAATCTTACATATATATATATATATATATATATATATATATATATATATATATATATATATATATATACCTTCTACATCTGAATGGGCCCCCCAAATTTACAGAGAAATCGGCGCCCTAGCCCCTGGATCATTCTTTCTGAAAGAAACACTGTTTCCGTCTTTTACAAAGTTATTCGAATACACACACATTCTACAAAGTTATATATTTTCTGCTTACTTCTTCTTATATTGCAAAGCCAAACAAATTATTGTGAATTAATTAATATGTTTTCTTTCTAAAGTAATTGGTCTAAGCAGACACTCCGTTTTTAGCCTGTTTGTTCCTTTTATCAGGAAGTTGTCCGGTGTTCTCAGGAAAATGCAAAGACATATATTCAAACACTACAAAAACCGTCAAATGGGGTGAATAGAAACATGGGGGTGAATAGAAACAAAACTCCCAGATTAGTTTTGGATTTATCTGGACGATAAATTAATCAAGAAAACTGAAATTTCTTAACATAGTCTTATACGGCTAAAGTGTCCAGAGCAGAGACAAAATGTTTTACTGAGTTGGGAACACTGAGGTAGACGGCAGTAGCATTAATGTGTTACTGAAATCTTACACGGTATTTTAGCGCTCCTTAAACTTTCTTGGTAAGTATGACATTTTCATATTTGTTGCATTTGAACATATGTCTATTTTGTAGTTTGTTGTTTCATTTACTGACGTTCATAGTAAAAGTTTTCCTTTTGTAAATTATTTTTAATCAAAATTTAATTTTACTGGGTTATTGTTATGATTTTTAATTAGTGGGGTGAATAGAAACACTTCTTGGGAAATTCTTGAAATTCCTCAAGGAGTGGAAAATTCTTGAGGAGCAGAAAAAAGGACCTGATAGGAATGTATCAACCATCTCTAAGAACAAATTTCCAAGTCTTCTGAAAAAAAAAAGTGTGAAACTGAAGGAGGAAAATATCAGGGCTGGATTTGAAAAGTGTGGAATTTTTCCCCTTTGTCGAGACCAAATACTGAGGATGTTGCCAAAAAGAGACAATGAACGAGAAGAAACAGAACAGCAAAAGTCATCTCAGACTGTAAACCGTTCCCTTATGGATCTTCTCAGGAGCATGAGAGATGAAAAAATTAAATAAGGGAAGAAGAGAGTACGAATAGATGTTTCTGGTAAGAGTTTTGGTTTGTTTTCTGAAAATGATACATTTTCATCAAATCACAACGAAACTCAACCTACATTTGTATTGTCGGAAGAGGAGAAAGACAACACTCCAGAAGACAACATTCCAGACGATCACGAACTAGATGATGGTTTTCTAAAGCTGGTGATTTTGCTGTGGTAAAATGAGAAGCTAAAACTCGATGAGACTATTCAGCACCCAAGTGCGAAAATGGGAACATGATGCATATGTGGGAGTGTTTTATAAGAGAGCACATAAACAATGAAATTTTCAGAACGAAACTGTTGGGTTTTATTAGGAGTTCGTCAGCACGCTTTAAGTATATGATAACTTTCGGGCCCCTTCGTGGCTAAGCGGTTAGCGTACGCGCCTTTGGCGTGGGAGACCCGGGTTCGATTCCCGGCGGGAGCTCATATAGTTCTGATTCTACGTTAATCAGTAGGTCCACGTCTCATATAGCCACGCTGCTGAACGGGACGTAAACCTCAAAATCAACTCAACTCATGATAAGTTTCCCTGATGATTTCAGTGGTTTAAATCTTATTCAAATATCATCAAAACTATATGGTCGTTTATACCTATATTGTGCATTGTATTGTTTTATAAGTTTGTAACTTATGTAATACTGGTCCTATTGAACTAATATCTTGCAGGTATCAAATAAATAGTTCGTTTCAACAAATACGCTGTTTCTTTTTTACCTTTCCAATACTATAAAAGAAACAACAATGAAAATAAAGTAATTGTTTCTATTCACCCCATGGGTAGGGGTGAATAGAAACATTAAGAAAAATCAAGGTGAAGAAAAGTGGAGTTGATAAATTAATATGACGTTTACTGAAATTCATTAGCATATTAAGACCTTTCTTTTGGAATAATCTGATACGCGAAATCTTTAACATTACCAGACTTATATTCTCATATAGCCAAAAATGTGTTTCTATTCACCCCATTTGACGGAATTACGAAGATTTCTCAGTCATATGTAGAATATTACTGCATATTTTACAATGATGTAATTTTTTGTACTGTGATATATATAATAAGGTACTGACTTTATACGACGAGAAAGTAGGATATTAGAATTGTGCACGAGGCGCGACGAGGAAGAGCTCTTTCAATAGAAGAAGATAT
Organism: Thermobia domestica; assembly: GCF_964235325.1. Lineage (NCBI taxonomy): Eukaryota > Metazoa > Arthropoda > Insecta > Zygentoma > Lepismatidae > Thermobia > Thermobia domestica. The sequence goes on from NC_137455.1 coordinate 317,308,418, forward strand.
AATTTATGAGACGAGACATCACTGTAACGACACTTTTCCGAGACGAGACAACGTCAATTCTTATATCGTCGCATAAGTAGTACAGTTGCCTACAAAGTTTCTCTGAACTCGTAGTGAGATCAGAAAGCACAAAGGCGGTGATGATAATAAAATCAGACACAATAAGCGCTGTGTAAATTGTTTCCAATATAACTGGAAATGACTATTGCAGCGTTTCCCAAAGCGTGGGTCGCGTCTCATTGGTGAGACGCGAGAAATTTTTCCTTTTAATTATGAAACTTTTATTTAGATGCAGAAGGATATGTTGTGACGTACTATTCAGAAAATGAAAATAGGAAGCGCTTGTTAACGAGGAGAAAAGTAAGTGAGTACTCAGTCCCCTACCCTATTGTATAGACTGTAGAGATGGTGGGTTGGATACAAAAAGAGTGGGTGAGTCAAAATCTGTCACAGGGTAGAGCATTGCGTCGCGAGTAGTGTTAGCTATGTATTACCTCTTTATGAAAACACTTCAACCTTTCTTGCGCATGCGTACCATTTCCTATGATACAGTTACTGAGAAAGAAATTTACATTACACTTGATCGTCACCGACTGATATTCTCGTACCGGCAGGACCACTTTATTCATAAATTTACATGGCAATTTAGTTTGAAAGTGAGATATTTACGATAGACATGAAAGAAGCCAACTAAGTTTTGATTTATTAAAATTTAAGCATCGAGATCTACCTAGGTACTTTCTAACATTCGTGGTCGTTCGGAGAAGGCGGATCCAGGACGGACTTCTAGGGGGGGGGCGGTGAGTTGTAATACTGCTACTTAAAACTACTTTTAAAAGCTTCAAACTCTGGGATGGATTTTATTTATATATAAAATAAAGTTACGTCTTCTGGGGGGGGCAATCGCCCCCCCCTGGTTCGGGGTGTTCAACATCTCCAAATAAATGTCATGGTAATCACTCATACGGACTGTTATTAAACGACCTGGAATTAGAGATATGATTTTCAATATTTTGATTGTTTTCAAAAAATGAAATGAAATGAAATCTTAAGTTTTACGTCCCATGGTTATGCCGGTTAGGCTAAAGGAGACGGTGATTATGAGAAATGAATGAAGCGGTGGAATGAAGAAAGTGGGAGGAAACGGGAGAACCCCGAGAAAACCCCGAGAAAACCCCGAGCACGGTGTTTGTCCACCACAAAGTCCACACAGCGCGAGCTGGGATCGACCCAGCGACCCCAAGCACCGGAGGTGAACACTCTACCACTGAGCCACCGCGCTCCCCATTGATTCCTTTCAAATACACCACCATTACGTAGAATGTCAATGTGTATTTGGGTAAAAATAGGTGGACCACAAAATACTTTGTATTATTTAATGTGTGTCACAGTAACAACAAGTTTGGGAACCAGCGGACTATTGTATTCTCTTACTTTGAATATACGATTTGAGAATAAGAAAAATATGTGAAATAATACTAAAAGTTTGGGCTACGGTTCTGAATATTGGTCGTGTAATAACTAATATTTTTTACTTGCTTCGTTGGTTAATTTAAGTTTAGCGTCGCGTTTAGCAATGAGGTTATATGAGAAGTGGACCTACAGTTTAACGTGGGATCTGAACTACATTAACCCCGATGGGAATCGAACTCATGTCTTCCGCAGCAAAGACGCGTACCCTAACCATATAACCACGAGGAACCTCTAATATTAATTCATGTTTGCAATGAAAAACTGCATGACATTGTCATCGTAAGCCTCATTTCGTGTAGACGTCTTGGCTAAAGATTAACTTTTTTAACTTGCACTTCATAAATTTACCAAAGCACGTCATACTTTCTCATTACCTTGAACCATTTTTTCTTTTTCTTCTTTGTTTCTTCTTAAAGCTTACCTCTACATTTAGTATGAAAGTCAGGTTGTCATCCCAGTTACGCAAGAGAAAATATTTATGGTTCATTACCATGCCCATTTATGTGATGTACTGTACATTTCACCTGGCGCAACGCACAGAGCAGATTTAGAAAAATAAAGGCGGAAAGCTTGGCGGAATATCTTTTTTGCAGCCTGCCGAGTCTGCACGGTAACTTATCATCCACTTAGTGTCAACCCAAAATGGAAGTTCTCAGTTTAAGATTTTAAAGACTCGCCGTACAGTGGTCTTTCTCATGCACAACGCTCTAAATGTTTTCATTTCTTTTTTATTTAAAAATATGAACTTTGTCATCAGGAGGTAATGTTCCATTTCTACGTATAGAATATCTCGCTGCTATAGTAATCTGTGTTATTTGTTGCCCCTGCAGTATTTGCAGGAAAATTGTGCCATGATTAGCTGTCGCTCCAAGCGTACAAAATCTGTATCCTTATGCCTTCAGACCACCTGTTATTGTGGCATACATTACTGAAAGAAAAAGAGGAAAAACAAGAGCTCTTGCAACCAATTATATAGCACCGTTGATGCAGGTATGCATATGACAAGCGGAAAGCCACACTGCAATACGAGTGTGGTTGTTCTTTATTTCGCTGCCATGTCAAGAGTAACGAATACGCTGTAAAGTTAATTGTAGAACAAAGCATACAAGGATACACATAACACGTCAATGCTAAATAAACAACATTCGTTTACCGAGGAAAATTACTTTAACGAAACATTTTGTATTGAATTTGTTTTCATATTTTTATTGCTACAAAATGTGAGTTGCAATGTTCAGCGAATATGTTTTTGTTTCCTTGTTGTCGAGATGTTTGCTGTATTTTGCCCATCATAAGAGAGAGAGAGAGACCTGGGTTAGATTCTCACTAGAATTAATTACGTATGGATGAGACTGCCTGCAAAACAACGGGATTAATACAAGCCTGTAATGAACAAGAGAACTGCCTTCCTCTCTATTTTAGCGATACGACATCCTAGGTTCGAATCCTGATGGGAGTATGTACAGGATGTTTCAAAACAACAAGGACAACATTTGGGAACTGATTCCTGACACAAGATAAGACAAAAAGTATAGACCAATCTGGGTGCACAAATGCTTCCTTTCGGAGTTATGGGCTGCTGGAAACATGAAAAAAATTAAATTTAAATTTAAATGTTCATAGCTCCAACAGTATGAGATCTACCGTAGTCAGGTCAAGACTTCACTGAAGAACTACAGCGAACTCTTTTTAATTCGAACTTGGATAATTCGTATTATTGGATAATTCGGACAAAAGCTTATTCCCCTTGAAAACTGTATTGGAAACAGTGGTAAAAAATCGTGGTTAAATCGAACATTTGAACCTCCTGTTTGGATAATTCGAAGTATTTACAGTGGAAAAAATTGCAATGCTCGACAAATTGCAAACAGAACAATGTAATTTCAACTGGATTGTATTTATCTGTTATCTTATCCAGAAACGACCATGGGAAAGAGAAATTTTAATTATATCACCTCAGCTGGACTCTCTCCCGTTATAGAGAATCCGGCAGAAGATGGTGGTATGCATCTCTCAATGTCAATGACCTTGAACCCTGTCCTCCACTAGCAAGAACGAGATATTTGTGCACTGAACTAAAACAGTGACAAAAAGGTAAGCAGATTCGTTTGTGATCTATTGGCGTGCATTATGCACAATGTCGAATCGCGGCACTTATTCTAATTCCTTATGAAAATGTGGTGCTTTATAGGTAAGGTGCATTGCATGTTAATTAGTTTTTCAATAACGTACAGTTATTTTGTTCCCTTGATGTTACTTTAAAATGAGAGTTTTTGGTTAATTCGAATTTTGGATAATTCGAATTTTTTTCTTGTCCCCTTGGACTTCGAATTAAAGAGACTCCACTGTAATATGTGCGCTATCCAAAAATACATGTTTCAGAATCCTGTGATACTCACGCAGCGATCTTTATAGATGGAGTTTGGATTCGGGCATATAATTTGAAGTACTCAGCAACTACCTCTATAAAAATTGTTCTGGGCACCGCAGAATTCTGAGACAGGGATATTTGGATAGGGCACTAGTTCCTAAGTGAAGTCTTAACTCGACTACGGTAGATCCCATATATTGGAGTTATGGACCTTTGAATTTCATTTTCTCATGTTTTCGGCAGCCTATAACTCCGAAAGGAAGCATTTGCGCACCCAGGTTGGTCTATACTTTTTATCTTATCTTGGTGTCATTAATCACTTTCCAAACATTGTCAGTGTTGTTCTGTAACACCCTGTATATCAGTGATTCTGATCTTATGTTAAATTGTAAGTCACGTCTTGTGTAGCTTTGCTACTGACAATGGACGTAAATATAACCCAATCACCCAACCATAAAGAGAACTGGTGAAAAATACATTATGTAATATAGAAAACGTGCATCACCTGTCAGTTACTATTCTCCGCAAAGATCCTCTTGAATCCTGCGACGTTCCCTCGAATTCTCTTCAATATGTGTGTCGAAAGAAATTGTTACAGAGATTTATCTCCTGAAGATCAACGAAAATGTAACTTTTGGTCCACTAAACTAACAATATGTCGAAATATTTATATCGATTTCAAAATAAATCAACATTGATATTCGATATTGTTGATATCAATATTGAAAAGTACCGTATGTCGAAATTTCGATAGCGCTCAATCCTATCCAGTACGACTCACAACCTACGAAATTCACCAGACACCAACTGTTACCGAGGTCCATGACTAGGATGATTCGAGATTTTCCCCAGAATTTCAATATATGAGGAGTGAAAAGTACCGAAAAATACTGGTAAACAGTGAGTCAGTCCACGCTCATTCACCGTGATTAGAAAACTTATTGTGGTTGAAGGGAGTACCAGTGAAAAGTACTGGTAATTGAGTACGATCCCGGAGGGGATCCTTTTTAAGCTCGTGGGCGAAATTCCCCACCTACCTCACTCTCTGAAATCATCACTGCGTACAATTCATTATGGCTTATCACCCTCTGACCATAAGATAGAAAACGCTGAGAAAAATCAGTTCTCCGGACAGCGGTATATTGTACAAATATACGGAATCCTCTTGCTTACTACAGAGATTAGTATGCAGTATACGTTATCCATATACTACATACGCACTGCCCTTAGATATTACATCATGCCGTTGCAGAATGTCTGACATATAACAGTTTTCCGTATATCACACTCATATATTTGTTACATTCCTCAGCTATATGCTATATACGTCCATTTGTATGTGAGATCCTGACCGCCTATATTGTTTCATACGGAAAGTACATATAAATATAGTATTATCAAATATGCATTTTCAGTTATACGTCTGCTGTACTGTACGTTAAGTCAAAGACTACAGGAATTACGCATGTAACCTACCTTTTAAAGTACGCCACCTACAATTTTTTTCACTATGAAGGATGTTCATAGACCCATTGATTTGCATTTGCTCGTAAGCCTTTCGCATTTTAAAAATACATAGTAATTCATTGTTCACGGAAGGTAGCTAGTACTTATAGCTGAAAGAACCAAGCTTGTACCTTCCCTTTTCAGCAAGATGATCTAAACTATACATATAAGTAAGACATTCCTCATTTTGAGATTTAAAAATAATAATATAGAAGTATACAGTTAACGGATCATCTCCAAGTTTCTAGAACAATATAGGAGAGTGAAAACGTTTTAAAATAGAACTGACAACATATTTTGTGGGTAACACGGATGGATTTAGAAAAGTGAAGTGAACAATTCTAGTTTCAACTTTCAGTTCCGTGAAAGGTAGAAATGAAAGTATTATAAAAACCTTAGACAATTCAGTCAAGGTGTGCAAAAGGACCTATCAACCACACGCCTCCTTGTTACCACTCTTGCTTCCTCGAGAAGTGACATTGGAAAAGTGTTGTGCAGTTTCTGGTTGCAATGGACGTTAAAACACTGTAAGTACGCTCTCAAGAACTCTGTTAGTGATATTAGTAAAAAACACATAAGACAGTCTTAACATGTAAAACGAGAATGTGAACTTCTCAAAATATCATGTTACTATTATTCATTTTATAGGCACTTTAGTGATGGTTTGGTTTACGTTCACTTTGTTATATATAAATTGCAATAAATTAGTTTTCTTCATGTCATGCCTATAAATCTAAGTTTCTAACTCTATACTACCTGCCACCTCTCTCAATGTCATCTCAATCATTCAATCATTTTTTTTTAATTATTTCTTATAAGAAACTCTATGGCCGATCATGTTTGTGGAACACGACTTCCTCCCTTCAACCACAATGAGTTTTAAATCACAATGGATGAGCGTGGATTGACTCACACTCAAAATTTAACCACTCTATCTCTCAATTCAGAACCTGGATTTTCACAACACAATCTCAGATTTAAAAATTCTTCGTACGATAAAATTCAGAGGTTTCAACACAGGTGACCTTGATGGTCATTTCACGAGCCCTCCTCTCTCTATCCACCATTTAAGAACATGAAATTCAACCTGTAGTATCGAGATTATGAACAAATTGACACGGAATGTCGCCATTAATTTTACGCTTTTGAGCTGTCTTTTGTATATTCACGTGTCTCATACAACTTCAATGCAGAAGCGGAACATTCAATAGTTTTTCATTATACTGTTCAGTTTCATCATTAAAACTTGTACTCTGTCAAAACTATTTTCCGATGTAACTTTCAACTGCGTAAATACAATTGAATGTCTTCTTTTAACATAATAACTTGTTTTAATATGACTTATTTTATACAGGGCGTTTCGAAACAACAAACTACAACATTTGGGAGGTGATTAAGACAAAAAGTGGAGACCAACCTGGGTGCACAAATGCTTCCTTGCGGAATTATAGGCTACCAAAAGCATGAAAAAATGAACTTTAAAGATCTATAGCCCCAATACTATGCGAACTACCGTAGTCGGGTCAAGATTTTATTTACCTAGGTAGGAACTCATATGTACCCTATTCAAATATCTATGTTTTAGAATCCTGCGGTACTAACAAAACAATTTTTAGAGAGGTAGTTGCTGAGTACTTCAAATTACATGCTCGTAGCCAAACTCCCTCTATAAAAATTATTGCGTGAGTACCTTAGGATTCTGAAACATGTATTGTTTTTTATAGCTCATATGTTAGTTCCTACGTGAAGTTTTGACCCAACTATGGTAGGTCCCACAGTTTTGGAGCTGTGTACTTTTAAAGTTCATTTTTTCGTGTTTCAGGCAACCCATAACTCCGAAAAGAAGCATTTGTGCACTCAGATTGGTCTATACCTTTTGTCTTACCTTGATGTCAGAAATCACCTCCAAACGTTGTCGCTGTTGTTTTGAAACACTCTGTATAATAAACGCGTTCACAATAACAGACGTATACTTAACTCATTCAGTTCCCTTTATGCAGTAGAAACTCACATTTTTAAAAAGTTTAATAGACATATATGTCGTTTTACGTATATTATATGTTTATTAACACTACTTAAGTCTACTATACAAGTATAAGTATAACCAAACTCCATCTTTTCTGGGAAGTTTTCAACATGTAAAAATGGGATAGAGGCCTGCTACTGTAAGAAATCATCTTTAGTATGGCTAGAATTTCTTGAAGGAGTCTTGAGAACGTCTACACATGACACAAGTTCATTTAGTGCGATCAAGGTGAAGAAACCGTAGATTGCATGAGACCAATTTCTGCATTGAGTCTTTCAGGAATGATCTTTACAATAGACCAATCCAATTCCTTTCCCGCTTCTGGTTTTTTTCTTTTTGTTTCCTTTTTCTTTATCTCTCTCCCCTCATGCGTTCTCCATTCTATTTTCTTCTTTTCCTTCTTCCGTGCATCTGAGGTTTTTGGCTAACGATGGCGTTTTTCGTGAGAGAATTGACTGACGCTTCCAGATGCTGAAATCCTTTCGCTCTCGAGAAAGGCGTCTTTCCAACCACTCCTCTTTTTCCCTCTTTGTCTTTGTCAGTTTCTTTTTCTTCTTCCTTTGCTTCTAGTTTCTGTTTTAGCTTTTCTTTCAGTGTCACTTGCGTTAAAGGGGGTAAAAGATTTCAAATCAAAACCAAGAACACAAAATCATAAAACTATAATTGTATCTTTTTATTATTAGAATTATTATTATTATTATTATTATTCAAATACGATAACATCACTACAGCAAGACATCAAAATCTCATATCTAATTAAACGGCACGTTCTCGTTCAGTTACATTGGAAATAAAAGCGAGATTCATTCAAATCTGGAAAGATACCAAAAAAAGAAAAAAACATTGTGGATCGGGGATGAGCAGGTAATTTGAAGTAGAGCCTCTACAGTGATGACGATGTGTTCGAAGTTCCCGCGCTGTGGTGCGTCAGCATTACTGAATACCCCAGTGAAAAGTGTTGGAAAACCTGCAGTAATTAGTATAGCGCAGAAATCTTACACAGACCATGTCAAAATGATGGACCTGATTTCAGAAATTTATTCTGTTAATTCTAATAAACATATGCTATTGTGAAACATGTGCTAAGAGAGAAAAATTGTCAAAGTTTGCTTGAAACATATCACAAATGTTCTATGGGAACACCTCGCATAATATGCCATACATCAAGCCAATAGTTTATCTCCTACGAAACCTTTTCTAACATGTTGCGATCCCATTAGCAATAATTGCTGTGAACCACGGGCCGAATCTCTGAAATGTTGATACCACTTACGAATGGCCTTCCCTGTAGGTGAGTCTCCCTGATATTGGATACAGAAATGCCGTTGCACACTAATCACAGACTTGTTTACAATCAAGCACATAGAAAGATCTCTGTTCTCCAGTCAACCCAATTTTCCTTAAATTCTCTCTGCTGACTCTTAGCGATAGAGAGTGGAAACACTACATTGAAACTAAACATTGAAAGTTAACCTTTCGAAATGCATGTCTTAGAATAGCATTTTTTTTTATTATATTACACATAATAAATTTCTGAAATCGATTCCATCATTTTCACTTGCCCTATATCGTTAAATAAATAAATAGTTATGTATTTGTCAAATAAAAATAATTTTTAAAACGATATGAGAACTTCTTGATTTGTCAAACAGATGTGGACTTTTTTTTGTTTTGTCTAAAGAATTAAACAATAATATTGTTATTTTATATGTGTTAATTTGTTTCCTTAGTTTGCATTGTCTTGTGTCCTACGTTAGTTGGATATTCTTGATTGAATTAATTTTTGGAAAGGCCATCGTTAGAGTATCTCTTTAAAGGGCCATTTTGTTTTCTGTCTTGTTGACAAACAGCAAGGTCTATTATCAGTCTAAGCGTATAAAAGAATTGCACTTTTCTTAATCTCTGTTGGCATGGGCTTTCCATATACAAGGGGAGTTATGCATTTGTCCAAACCTGAAGCAAAGTGGGTTTACTCTTGCATTGGAATGAAGGAAGTTTGTACTGATAGCATGTCCTGCATGGTGTAGACCTCGGAGACATCCTGGATGGAGACGCTTTGAGAAATTTGCCTTGAATTGTAACGCCGTTGGAGGCGAGAAGTTTTATTTGATTACTATAGCTTGTAAACAAGCGTATTAGCTTTGTTGGTGTAGCTGCGGAAATAATTCTTACGACTTTGTGCAACTGGATATCTTGAGATCTCAAATAAGGTTCGTTGATATCTTTGGAGGTATTCCTTCAATTTTCCAAGTATATGTTTCTTCTATTTTTTGTTTGTTTGTTTGTTTGTTTGTTTTCCTTCTCTTTGAAGATGATCTTTATAATCACCGAAGAATGCTTGCTGAGCGAATTTTTATGTCTTGAATTTAAGAAAATTGCTTCTTTTTTTACTGATGTCCCTTAAGTAAATGTGGACAGTTGTGTTGCCTACCTTACCACAACTGAGAAGATCACCGAGAGAGAAAGAAACCATCACAACACCCAAAGAAATATCTTAACCCACGGACAACAGAGTAACATATAAGATGAACAATAATAGCTACCTGCCTTCAACGCAACAAGGATACAAAGAGAACAACTACGCCAGGTTACCGTCTTTCAGAATTATATGTTTTCTTCATTTCCTAAAGATTTTACACACAGCACCCTGGATAAAATATTGTACCTTGCTAGATGCTCTTCTCTCCCTGATTGGGATAATAAATGTATGATAATTAAGATAATTATATGTTAATTGTTTTAAAAAAAAAGTCCTAGTAACAATGTGTTACGGATCACATGTTTCTTCATTGGTCTAAATAGTAATACACTTTCAATTTATACAAATTAAATTAGAAATATGAACAATTACGAAGATTTTAAATATGTAAGGCCATAAGATTTGTAAATAAGTATTATTTTTTATTATTATTCTGAAAGTTCTATTCTTAAAGATGTAATCAATGTGCTGAAGTATGAAACGCTTCTTGATTTGATTTGATTTTTTACACCTCTTATTAGCACCAAGGCTATGTGAAACGAGAACACATTACTGAATAAAAGTAGATACTCGTATCGAGGGACGATAGCTCAGTGATAGACCCCTAATTTCTGTTGTGTGAGGTTTGTTGGTTCGATACTAGATTATGTAAATTTATGGTGGAAAACCATATCCGTGGGTTGTCCCGAAGTTCTCACGATTTCTTCCTACATTACCTTTCCACCAATTGTCTCGATCATCCGTCTTCTTCAGGCTACAAAGCACAAAGTAGGGCGTTTTACTAGAAATCTTTTTTCATAACAATGCTGATGGGATTAAATTGGTATCCAAGATTTTTGCATCTGCGACTCGAATCTGAGAAGCTTTCAGGCCATTCAAGTTAATTAAGAAGTTTCATTTCATTATACAGGGTGCGGCACGTAAAACCGGCCCGCCGTAATATTCTGGTATATTGTGTTTTTGGCAACACTTAAATAATCTACCTTCCTACCAAGAGATGGCGTGTCGAGGTCGGGTCGACTTACGTGACCTGCAGCAGTCACGTGCAGCCGCAGCCAGTGAAACTTGTCGAAACCAGTTGAGAAAAAGGCCTCGTTGTGTTAAGCCGGGTGAGTGTCAGTGTGTGATAATGCCGTATTCGATACCCGAGCGTGTTGCCATTGTTGAAGGGTTCATTCTCACTGGATCTTTTGTGAAAACAAAGATTTTGTTTCGGGAGAAATTTCCAGGACGTTCTGTGCCAGCAAAAAGCACCATTCAGGAATTTATTGAAAAACGGCGGCATACAGGGTCGGTTCAAAATGCTCCCAGGAACAGACGACCATCTGTCTGCACACCTGAATTAAAGATGCAGGTGGAGGAGATAATGACAAGAAGTCCTCGAAAGTCAACCAGGAGATTGAGTCAACAGGTTCATGCGAGTGAGAGAAGTTGCAGACGTGTTTTAAGGAGACTGAAGTTAAAACCGTACCGGATAAGTGTTGTGCAAGAACTGAAGGAGCCTGACCTGCAGAAGAGGGTGCATTTCTGTTCATGGCTGTTGAGCAATGTTGCCAGTGGTTTCTTGGATCCACTAATGCTCATCATGGGTGACGAGGCGTGGTTCCACCTGTCTGGGTACGTAAATTTCCAAAACAACCGGTATTGGTCGACAGAAAATCCACACGCAATCCACCAGGTACCCTTGCATGATGAGAAGATTGGTGTTTGGTGTGCCATTTCCGCCACACGCGTTATTGGGCCCATATTCTTTGAGACGACAGTGAACAGTGACGTGTATATGGGAATCCTGGAGGAGTTTTATACACACTTGACCGAAGAGGAGCGTCAGTTATGTTACTTTCAGCAGGACAGTGCAACATGCCACACATCAGCTGCATCATTGTCCCTTGTGCATGAGATGTTTACATCAGAGAGGACAATCAGCAAAGGCTTGTGGCCTCCTCGGTCACCAGACTTGTCCACGTGTAACTTTTACTTATGGGGACTGTTAAAGGGAAGAGTATACAAAACAAATCCACACACAATTGAAGAACTCAAGACCAGGATCCAGGATGTCACCAATAGCATTACAACACAAGAACTGACAAGGGTATATATGAATCTCCTCAATCGTGCTCACATGTGTGTTGAAGTGGGCAGAGGACACTTTCAGCACCTGCTGTGAAGGCTGCTGTGAAGGTGAGTAGTCATATTCAATACATTACATTTCATTTATGTGTTGTAGTTAATCATATTCAATACATTACATTTCATTTTATGTGTTCACTTTACGGGCCAGTTTTACGTGCCGCACCCTGTACTTATAGCAATTAGCAACAAATGAAATAGATGACAACTTGCGTGGAGTAAGAAATTCAGAATGAAATCAATGAGATAAGGAGAGGAGGACAAAGATATATTTTGAAAAGTTCCACAAATTAGTACGGGACGACTTCAACTTCATTAACGAAAACAACACGAAATCTCTGAGTTTTATGTCCCACGATTATGCCGTGTACACTAAAGAAGACGGTGATGATGAAAAATGAATGAAATGGTGGAATAAAGGAAAGTAGGATCAAACGGGGAAAACCCGAGAAAACCCACGCATACGTGTTTGTCCACCACAAAGCCCACATGGCGTGAGATGGGTTCGAACCAGGGACTCCATGCATCAGAACGGAACGCTCTACCACTGCGCCACCGCGGCCCTCCATTAAGACAAGCAGTTCATAAAGTAATTATGAGTGTAATCGCTAAAAAAAAAAAAAAAAAGGAGAGAGAGAAGCAGGTGCTTTCTCCTAAACAATTATTATACACTGTTAAATCAGGTTGCTTATTTTTAAAATTAAAGAAAAAAACTGTACAGTTTGTTACTGATTGTATATTGAGGTTTAAAATTCTTTTCCAGCACCAAGGCTATATGAGATATTGACCTACAGTTTAAGGTGGAATACGCATCATCGTAATGCTCTCCACCTGAAATAGAACCCAAGACCATGTGCACCAAATGTAGACATCCCAGCTACTAAACCAGCGTATATTTGTTTAAAGATCAGCGTCCCTTTCCACCAAGAAAGCTATATGTGATTTGAACCTACAGTTCAAGGTAAAATCCAAATCACTGTAGTGTGCTTTTTCTCCCACCGGGAATCGAATCTGGTACCAGCTAGCCACAAGAAGGAGCTTTATAATGTTTACATACAGCAACGAACAAACACATAAAATTACATTTCACAATAGCAACTTATTAGTTCGATTTTGTAAACAAATATTTTTTTTTTTTCGTTTCTGGTATTCTTAGAAAACATTAAGGGTAAAACGCTATTGATACATACAATTCTATATTTACATGTGTTATAGTATTGTGTTAGATGATATTTCATTAACTTCACAATCTATGGTCTTCTTTGCAGCCGAATTGGTTTTTGAATGGAACTATATAGATGCATAAATAGAATGCTTCTATTTGCTACTTTATAACATGCAGCGTTGTTTTCTAAGAACATTTCTTTTAAAATACTAGAGCTATTCTAATTATTTTATCCACAAAACTTATCTTACTTTTTCCAAACATTTTCGGGTTGAAAATGTCACAGAGCGTTCGTTATTTGTGTTGTGTACTTGCGCCATTCTACCTTTCTTTTTAATCTTTAGTTAATTGATATAAATGGGGAAATATTTTGATTTTCTTTAAAACGAACTACAATTTTGATAATTTTATTTTACTATTTTTACTTCAAATCTAACTTTCTACTTCTTGACAAATAAATTTTGTCACTATTTTACATGGTGTTTCGAAACAACACTGATAACGTCTGGAAGGTGATTCCTGACACCAACATAAGACAAAAAGTATAGACCAATCTGGGTGCTCTCTTTCTGAGTTATAGATTGCAGAAAACATGAAAAAATGAACTTTAAAAGTCCATAGCTTCAACACTATGGGACTTACCGTAGTCGGGTCAAGACTTCACTTAGGAACCAGTATGTGTTTTATCGAAATATCCAAATTTCGGAATCTTGCGGTATTTCCGCAACAATTTTTATAGATGTAGTTGGTGAGTACTTCAAATTATATGCCCGTAGCCAAACTCTCTCTATAAAAAAAAATTTAGCATAGAGGATTCTGAAACATGCATTTTTGGATAGTACACTTATTAGTTCTGAAATGAAGTTTTGACCCGACTACGGTAGGTTCCATAGGCTTGGAGCTATGGACCTTTAAAATTCACTTTTTTCATGTTTTCGGCACCTTATAACTCCGAAAGAAAGCATTTGTGCACCCAGGCTAGTCTATACTTTTTGTCTTATTTTGGTGTCAGGAGTCACCTTCCAAACGTTGTCGGTGTTATTTTGAAACACCCAATATAAAAAGGTTGAAGCAATTGACTCATCTTCGTCACTGCCGTGGTGACTGCAAAGACTTGTAAATCCAGTCATAGAACTGCTGTACCTCACATGTGATGTAGGGGAGGAATTCGACACGATCCGTGGATGTGCCTTCCGAATGCACGCCTTAAGAAAACGAGAAACTGCACCAAAAATGTTGCCGAACTTGGAAGACATGGCGAACAAGCGACAAAGTAACAGCACTTAAAGAACTGTGATACGAACACTAATAATTATTCGAATTAAACTGTAACAATAATAATAACAAAAAATTTAAAACAAGGGCAACAACATAAATAAACAAAACGAAACTTAGTGGCAATCCGACAACACTATACCCCTCAAGAGATTCTCCGTATAGCGTAAGAGACAACACAGACAAAATTTTATGGATTGAAGTTGATGACCATAACACACTCTCGTGTTCTATTGAATCCTGAAATTATTAGATCTAGGACAATCTTCACGACTCATTGCAGTCACTATAGGTCCATGGGTAAGAACGTGAAATTGGGACAGAAAATTCATTTTGTCTCGAAAGCAATGTATAAGGAAGGATTTTCGAAAATACATGTCCAAAGAGTGGAAAAAGAGGGGGTTCAATTTTCTTTCGAAAGATTACTGTATCTCACAAAGAATTTCGGAAGAATTCGGTATTGAATTTCAATGAATTTCATCTTCGGTACCGAAGATGAAATTCGGTATATAATCTCTGCTAAAAATAAAGAAAAAAATTGTTTCCGAAAATTCCGCTCCTAAGGGGGGCAAATAGGGTGGGAACATTTATCTAATAGTCTACTTCCCCTTCGTTTATTCTGAAAATACTGAATGTGCGGATTCGCTTAGGTTGGACATATGAAAATTGGTTTATGAACTCTTTATTGAAAGTAAGGCGTTAGACCTACGTCTTTCAGAGTTTTCAAAACTTTCGCTCCTAAGGGAGGAAAAAGGGTCCATTTGTAGAATATTCGAATTGCCCTTTATTTATCTTTATTTATACAGAAATTGATCAATGTGGGAATTAGCTTTATTTGGAGGATGACATTTGGTATACAAAGTCATACTTAAAAATAACAGAATACTTGCTTCAACGTTTTCTTAAAGTTCGCTCCTAAGTAGAAGTGGGATCTACTTCTATAATATTAAAAAAAAATCATTTCATTCATTGAGAAAGTCCTGAACTTTAGGATTTGATTAAGTTCATGGTTTGAAATAGCTTTTGTAAATCTTAGTTTTAAAAAATAAGAGAATATTTTTTCAGCGATTACGAAAATATATCTCTCCCAAACGGGGAAGAAACCATTTGTATAATATTCCAATTTCTCTACTTCCATGTCCATTGCGATCATTCGTTTGAGTTTTTGAAAATTTCAATTCTAAAGAGGACGAATTTTTTATATTTCAGGTTTTATATCCTATTAATTAAACGCTATTACTATATTTAATTTAAGTTATTTAAAATCCAGCTATACTTAAAACTACATGAACTCTCTCACTCACTGACATAAAATAACGGGTACTTTCTGGTTGACGTGGAAAATTGAAATTTTGCATGTTGTATCTTTTCGGAACTAACCCACAGGGAAATTGCCAAAAGTGAATATTTTTAATTTTTAGGTGGTCTAAAGGGGAGATGAAGAAATTCCCCAAGTTATTTAAATGGACCTTGTTTGGACCTATAATCTCATGTTTTAGGTACTTGTAATTGAAATAAAAACTTGACATTCGGTATTCTTGTACGTTTTCGTAAGCATTACCTAAGTAAATCACCAAAAATAAAAATTTCCAACTTTAATGGGGCTTTAGGAGCATTTGAAAAATCTTCCCTACATTATTTATATGGCACACCTTCTACATAGCGATGCGCTCGAGTCGAGTCGAGACAGAATTTTCCTGACAAAATTCGAGTCGAGACACAGCTCGTCCAATAGAAAAATATATATTTTTCGAGTCAAGACATCACTTTTACAGCACATTTTCCAGTCGAGACAG
Source organism: Thermobia domestica (assembly GCF_964235325.1). Classification (NCBI taxonomy): domain Eukaryota; kingdom Metazoa; phylum Arthropoda; class Insecta; order Zygentoma; family Lepismatidae; genus Thermobia; species Thermobia domestica. The sequence continues at coordinate 317,324,639 of NC_137455.1, forward strand.
TCTCAAATTTTGTCTCGTGCGCATCCCTATTTCTACACCCCAAAATTATCCTGTAGGACTACAATGATTAAATTTGGCAAGATCGGATCTAACCCACAGGAAAACTGTCAAAAGTTTGTTTAGTTTTTAAGGGGTCTAAAGGGGGAATCAAAATTACCCATTATATTTAAATATTTCTTTCTTGGACCTATAATCTCATGTTTTAAGAACAGAATAAAAATATGGAATTCGGTGGAAATTTGGGTTTAAGATGTGCGAGGCCGTAAGCCAAGCTAAAACGAGTATAACAGAACGTGTTCGTTTCAGTTGTTTTGTGTCTTTACCATAAGTTTTTGTTAATCTGCACGGTTATTGTTACCTTACGTTATCATTATAGCACTTAACTGTTAACATATGAGATGCGAGGCCGCATGCCTAGCAAATAGGTCGGTTTGAGGGCGAAGCCCAAAGCTGGCCAAAGGATCCAAATTCAGTTTTAAAATGAAAGAGGCATAAGTTAGATTGAAGAAAAAATCAGCGAAAGCACGCAATTAAAATATCAGCTCCTTTGAAAGAAAACAGAAGAAGAATTCCCCATGGAAATTGATAGACTAGAAATCAAACATATACTGTATGTAGCAGGTATTCGACACTGGAACAAAACATTGCCTAAACAGGAAGAAAAAAAGACACGCTTAATAAATGAACATCATTTGTCTTCAAGTTAATTTCAATTGTGATACCGTAAATTAAAGTGACCTTTCTCATCTTAGATAGATCTTATGATAACATGATTCACCAACTTTTGTGAGCTTCTCGTTTCTTCTTCTTCTTCTTCTCCCTTCTTCTCTTCTTCCGTTGAACTATATGTGAGAATTGAAAACTTCTAGGACTGAGAACACGACCTTGCAACATTTGTTTGTACAGTGCGTTGTTATAGGGACGAAAGAGGTTGACTCTGTTCAACGAATCCACCTATTAAAGTTGACCTCGTGTCTTTCTAGGAAACAAATTAGAACAAATTAGTACAGCCTTTATTTGTCCCGATTGTGATGCTCTTACCTATCACAACTTTATGTGCGACAGCAAAGAGTAGTCATTATAAATAGATTGTTTTGTTTAGTAGTATAGCGGTAAAATAAACAGTACTAGAGCGGTACCTTCCCTTCTGTTTTCTGCTACGCTAATAGACATTTTCGTGTCACTAAAGCGTCTGTTTGGAGACATGTTCATTGCACAGTATGTCATATATTAAATAAATTTTATAGTGTCCTTCCAATTTCGCCCACTTTGGCGTGGGAGACCCGGGTTCGATTCCCGGCGGGAGCTCATGTGGTTCGGATTCCACGTTAATCAGTAGGTCCACGTCTCATATAGCCTCGCTGCTGAAAGGGACGCTAAACTAAAGTCAACTCAACCAATTTCGCCCATAATGCAGCAAATGAGGAATTCCTAGTTGCTACATAAATACAAAAACATTTTAGTATACAATTTGCATAATAATGATTTCAAATCCATGAAATATGGAATAAAAAAAGGTTAAAGTAAAAATTTTAACAGCGACAAATAAGAACAATATACTTAAAGTTTTATATATATATATATACCCATTTTTTTTCTTATTGAATAAACCGGTCGAAAAATTATTTTCAGTGCAATTTTTAGACATAACGTAGTCAGTTGCTTGATTATTTCACCTAAATAAGTTTTGCTTTGCAGGTTTGTTGCAATCAGTATTTGGCTATATAAGAGGACTTTTAAAAAAATAAATCGCTATAACAAAAATAAATAACCTGGGCAATCCTAGAGATTAAAAACCAAGAAAAAAAAAGTAACGAAGCATCGCTCTTGCCCGCTTTGGCATTACTACACCACTAGTTTTGTACATTCAATTTCGTAATCCCTTCTATAGATGTTATTTTCACATGACAAACATTACTTTTACTAAGCGAAGTGTATCAAATTACAAAAGGTAGTGAGGTGTTGTTTGATTTTTTTTTTTTTTTTTTTTTTGCCTAATGTAGTTCTTCTCTTTACAGGATTTATTTAAAGCAGTAGAATGAGCATGACTGCTATATTTTTCTAATTATGTTCGTTACTGTTAGGACTATATGTTTCTCTGTTCAACAACGTGTGTAACTATGCTAGTTAATATTGTATACTTTTTACTTTCGAAGTACAAAAATTAATAAAAAAAATGTTGCGGCAAAATTAAAATACAAATTATCAATTATTATCGACTACGAACAACATACTCCTTTAGTGAAATAAAAGTGTATTTTTTGGTTTTCTCAAAAACTGCGCATCAGAATTTACCCTCAAGCATCACATTTTGTTCAGTTTCATAAGACCTACTGACAAATACGAGGCGTGTTTTTTTAAATAAGGTCCGTTTTGTTGTAGACAGTAGTAGTTCGCGCGCATACCGCAACGAGCGTGTGCGTCGTGTACCGGCATGCCTCGGGAACAACTGTGCTCAGTTTCAGCTCTGTAGCTGACCTGTACGATTGTGTTCTGTGCTTTCACAACGTTTAAGACTATCAAGTCGCCCGCCGCGTGTGAGGTTCGTTCAGTGATATGGTTTTTGTCAGCAAGAAACCTGTCAGCTGCAGAAACTCATCAACAGATTTGCGAAGTGTACGGTGATACTGTTATGAGTGCAAGCAAAGTGCGTAAGTGGGTACGAAAATTCAAAAATGGCCGTGTCAACGTCCATAATGAGGACCGCTCCGGTCGCCCTTCTTCGATTACAGACGATTTGGTGGCTTCAGTTGAAGCGAGGGTTCGTGAGAACAGGCGCTTCACAATAACAGGTCTCTCAGACGAATTTCCTGACGTGTCGAGATCAGTGCTTTACAAAATTGTTTCTGAACACCTAAACTTTAGGAAACTGTGCTCCCGTTGGGTCCCGAAACGATGTGAAAATGGCAGTGAACTCTTGGTTATTGGAGCAGGCGGCAAGTTTTTATAAAGAGGGTATTTTGAAATTGGTTGAGAGGTATGGTAAGTGTTTGAATATACTTGGCAATTATGTCAAAAATAGAGTAAAGTATATACTTTCTGAAAATACATTTACTTTTTTGAAATAACCTTTCGTTGTGTACTTATGTTCAAACGGACTTTACTTTAAAAACACGCCTCGTATATGTCTTATCTTTAGGTAATGTTATAGTGAAAGAAAAATAAAGTTTAAAAACTAATCTTCACCTCGTGCTACATGTCATTAACCATACGAAGCACTGTAGTGTTGCTAGCGTTGTAATTGAACATTCACTGATGGTATTCTTTAGTGTCAGTTTAATGATAAATGTAGCACGGTTATCAAACAGCACCTTTTTTTATGTGTTCAAAATGGTCTCTTTTTTCCTTGAATTTCTATAAACTAAAAAGTGTCCGATAAAGATCTCAACTTTTGAAATGTCCTCCATTTCTGTTTTAGTATGTTAGCAGCACTGAACGTTACATGATTTTCATCTGTTGTTCTTGTGCTTAAACGGCGTGACAAACATCTTGGTATTTGAAGGCGGCAATGTTGCTAGCAAATGAGAGGCCTGCAGTATTGCCACGTTTATTTTGTACAATTCACTTCAGTCTACCTCCTGCCACCTAATCGCGCTGTAGTTCGTCTGCTTAACTAAGCCATAGCCCACACCCCTTTGCCACTTGGCAACGTCGCGTCAGAGCTTGCGTTTTATTCGTTTAGCTAAAATGCCAAGATGTTTGTCACAGGCTTTAGTACTCACGGAGCACTGAATAGCACGGAACGAACGAAAAAAAAACAGCATGCTGTCATGATGAAAACTTACTACAAATATGGTGAACGTTGTGCAGGGACTATTTCCGTGGAATGTTTGCTCAGCGAAATGCACCGAATAAGTCGACTGTGATGAGACTGATTGCTAATCTTTTAAAAAAAAAGAAAAAAATCGGTTGTAGACATCAAACCCTTGGGGCGTCTTCGTGTTAGTCATTCTACGGACAACATCGCAATCTGAGTAATAATATTGCTGTAAGACCGGTGTAATCAGTTCGCCGACGTTCACAAAGATTATTTCCAGAAACAGTACACAACGGATTCTGAAAGAAGAACAAATAAAAATCGTGTAACATTCAAATGAAAATGAAATAATATCTTTGAGTTTTACATCTCACTATTATGCCGGCGAGGCTAACGCAAATGCCGATTATGAGAAATGAGTGAATGCAATGGTGGAATAAATAAGGTAGGAGGAAACGGGAGAACCCCGATAAAACCACGCACAAAGTGTTTGTCTAGTACAAGATCCACTTGGCGCGAGCTGGGATCAAACAACGCACCAGAGTTTGAAGGCTATGTAACAATGAGCACTTTACTCAAACACAAACGAGAGTCATTAAAAAAATCATTCTTTATGGGACACTCTTTGCATAGATATGAGGATTTAGACTTACACATCTAATTTTGTTCAGTTCAGCTTATTGAGATATATCAATTGATATAACGTCCCATTTTTTTAATTTTTGATTATTAACCACACTAAGGTACTGTAGCATTTGCAATTTCCTATCTAGGAACTGTGTAATTCTACATTGTAATCGTGTCTTTTACGTACGATAGGTCTATGAAAATTGTTATTTTTTAAAATCGTATTATACACAGTAATTCTATCACTTTCGACAAAGACCGTTCCCCAAAAACCGGAAATTTTCGAAATCCGGAATTTTTTCGATTTTCTTTCCCGGTTGCGGAAAGTAAAAATTCCGTAATTGGCCATCCCTAGTACAAATCCATTAGACAGATAACGCTGTATGGTACACTTCAGTGAATTGGAGACAAACGGAGAAGACCTGAACTATAGCATTGTTTCGATCAGAGACCAGCATATCATAGTGCCATCACTGAGACAATGGCAAAACGACTGTTTCGCACAACACTTGATTCTACCAGTAACTCAACTTTCAAAATGTGCCATACAGCGTTATTTGATAGGATGCTACATTTGACTATGAAAATTGCTATTTCTTTTTTCTTGGGGCCCACACTATCGTTCACTAATGTGGTGTGCTTGAGATATTGAGCTTGATATGGCTATTGTTAACGTAGACTCAGACAACACATACAAACCTAATTTAATACATGTTTCGCACCATTACTGATCCATTTTTGTCCTTTGTCCTGAATCAATGAAATGTCAGCGTGACCTTTTCGTTTGTTTCTAAAACCTGACAAGCCTAAAACTGAACCGCATACTGCAACGAAACAGTTCTATCGAAGCTGTTTTATTCTTGAAAACGTATTCGGATAATGGATATTTGGGACGCCTAGAAACACGCTTCACATGAAAAATATAAAGAGAAGATTTCTTTTGATAAGATTTCCAAACGAATTTCAAAGAACAATTTATATGTTCAGTATTCATTCAGCGTAATTCATAGACGTTGCTTTGCAGATGGAAAATACAGTTAGAGCTGGGAAACAAAACCATGCTAGCTGGCAGTAAGGCATACAACAGTACGTACTGCATACATACTCCGCGTGAATAACCTTTATCGTAGTGCTTATGCTGGAGTGAGTTTTTATTATGTCCACATTAGACTTTCACTAGCAAACATCACAGTGACCAAGGACTGCAAACACTGGGAGCGAGTTTGTTCTGCTCGCATTTCCTCCTATTTAGATAAGGTTACGCAACGAAGCCATTGTCCGATTGCTGCCAATGTCGATGCAATTTTAAACCACGATGTGGAATAACAATGCCTTGCACGACTCCACCTCTCTCTAGGGAAAAAGGAATAAAAAGAGCGAGAGAACAATGACATAGCATTATAGTGTGTACAATGAATGTTAGTGAAAACTATAATAGAGAAAAAAGAAAACTGCTACAAAGTACATAGATTTTCCCCCTTTTTTTTTAATAAGAGTTGATTCTGATAACAACTTGTGCCTTGTACTATATCAAACACGTATTACTAACACAAGTAGGCTTTTGTCACCACATGGATATTCGAGACAATAACCCTACTATGGCTATAAGATATATTTTCGAAAACTAAATAGGAACTGTTCCCTCCCATAACACACTCAAACTAACACCAACAACAGGGTTTTGGTAGGGAAAAAAGGAAAATTTAAAAGTACTATAATAATACCTAGTAGATAATAAGGTACTATGTGCAGGGAAGTTCCGTATGTGAAGCAAGTGAAACAGTTGCAACAGTACCTTCCATGGCTAAGAAGGGATTAATTAACCCCTTAAGGGTACGTGCCTTCGATATAGGAGACCCAGGTTCGACTCTGGTAGAAGCTAATGTGGTTCGGATCCCATGTTAAGCTGTAGATCCACGTCTTATATGATCTCGCTGCTGAAAGGGACACAAAACTTTCAAATCAACTATGGTACTTATACCGATTATGGCCCGGACCCCTAATATGGCCCACAGACAATATCTCTGCAGATTTACGTTGATGCTACTAGATGACAATATAATCTATGTCCTCATGACAAACGTAACCATTTGCGCAGCTCAGAGGACATAGTTTATATTGTCATCTAGTAGCACCAACCTAAATCTGCAGAGATATGGTGGATGGGCCATATTAGGTACCCGGGCCATAATCGGTACAAGTACCACACTTCATTTTTGAGATTCAATATTATTTTGAGATCATGTATGATCATTTTGTAAGATATTTTTGCAACTGAATCACTAGCAGATCCAGAAAAGTTGTTAGGAGGGAGTGGATCACTTCCTAGAAGATGAATATAGGCTCGAAATACCGGAATTTTATATAAACACAGAAGAACGTAATGCAATATTATTACAAGAACGTCAGCGCTTGTACAATTTATAGAGAACTCTATTAAACTTGTATTAGTTAGTAAGGGGATAGTGGCTCTATATATTACAAAACCAACAGAGATTAGAAGCAAAAGAGTAACTATTAGGGGAAGACACCGCCCTCCCCGTGGATTCTCCAGTGGACTAAATACAATTAATATCACAAAATGCACTTATACAGCGGGATATCACTATCATTGATACTAAAAGAAAGGCAAAGTTGTCGCAAAATAGTACACTCATGTTGGATATGAAATTCTCACTTGCATCACTGGCCCCACAATTTTCTTTCTTCCTAGACCTCGCAAATCGATGAGGCGTTTGCAATCGTTTCTCTAAAGTCTACGGTTATAGACACAATTAACGATAAGTATAATCTATGGAGAACTTCAACAATGTACGAGTATATAACTAATTTCAACAATGTCGCGAAAACTTCCACAGTAAGACAATTAGTGAGACACTACAACAGGTCCGTAGGTAGGGGATGGCCATGAGGACCGCCTGGATTGACCTTAAGTCCTATTGAAACTTTCAGTTATTTGTATGTATGAAAGTAAGCTGAATTCAAGTCAACTCCCTCCAAAATAATCTACTCCTCCCCTGTCTCAATGTTCTGGCTCAATGATGCCAACCTGAAGCACTATAAAATCCCATCTCCGGAGGCAAATAATCCTATTTTGTATCTGAATTTCCCACGGTTTACTATTATTATTGACAATAATATTAATAATAATAATAATAAATAACACTTGTGTATGGAGTTACATTTTTCAATTTCATGGTGAATTATCAACAAATTTCGATCTTCTATGTTTATAAACTAGTTCGTGAATAACTGTTTTCCTTAATCGAGAACAAAGATATTTTGTTATGTCGTCAGAAACGTTATAGTCTAGGTGGTGTGTGTGACTCCATCACAGCTTTGTACTATCATCTTAGGCTGAGTCGAACGATACTACGAAAGCTTTGTTCTCCGTATATTTCTTGCGGAACGTTTGGAAATTAATTATTTCTCTCTTTGACATTTTACTGTCTTTCTTTCATTCGTTCGTTTTTTTGTTTTCTTCTTTCTTCAAATACCAAACCACAAATTTCGTTTCTTGGTACTTGATTTTTTAAGAATCATAGCCCTATATAATTAAGGCATTCCTCCTAGCATGGACTTTGGAGCCGATAACAAAGAAAATACTTCAGAGCAAAAGTTGACAACACTAACACACTTATTAATGACTCATTACGTCTATTTCTCGCTCAAAGAGACATACTTTAACGAGGATTACACATATAGTGAAAAATCCCGTATATGCTGTCAATTTCGACGAAAATTCTTTCTATCCCATCCCGAATAATTATTTTTAAAAATCCCAAGAAATGGGACTTTTCCCACGTGTTGTTCTGGCTACGGACCTTGTCTGCAAAAACAGCCAGTTTCCGCACTATCAATGTAGGCAGGTACGTTGAATGGAATTTCTCGCTTTGAGTCTATTAAATTCTGCATACCTGTAACTCCATGTATAAAGAATATCAAACAATAAAGAAATAAATATCTTCTACAGCATTGAAACAATGCTAATAAAAGCAAGGAAAAATTTTTAAATAATGGAAAATGTATTTTAGGAAGGAAGTAAAACGAAACATACGAATACGGGGAAAGATACAATCTGGCAACCCAAACACTACTGCATATGTGAATTATACAACTGCATATGCATACGTAATTGCTCCTAATCAAAGGAAAAGCAGAGGAATTAGAACGCAAATAACACGATTCATATAGCCTATGTGGTATGAAAAAAGAAAGAAAAAATGGTACTATTGTAATGAACAAAAGACATTACAAGAGGTTGTAAATATATATAAGTATAGTCATAGGTAAGTCGTTGCAAAGATAGTAAACTTTTTTCCTGTGGTAGTTTTATGGGAAAATACAAAGCTGAGGTACGTACGGTGTGTAATTTATTGAACATCTAAAGAACAATTCTATAATTTAAGCATTTCATATAAAGAGGGTTGAATATCTCCAAATTGTATATTACTGATAGGATTTTTGTAGGTAGTTGGCGGATCTTAAGAAAGTATCATCTGTAAAAATTTAAATGTTATCGCTAAGGAAAGTTTATTAATCTCCTCCGTGGCAAATTTACGTTTTCTTTTTTTACACTCATTGAAGGAAAATTTTTTTAACAATGAAAACCGCCCAATAGTCACCCAAATGTGTTTCTGCTCATTGAGTTGCAGTGTTTTGTGTTCATTGAAGATTGTGCATAGACAGTGTTGCAGGGGCGGGTCCAGGGGGGGCGATTGCCCCCCAGAAGAGGAAGCTTTCTTATTTTATATATATAAATACAACTCATCCCAAAGTTTGGAGCCCTTAAAAGTAGCAGCATGACAATCCACCGCCCCCCCCCCCCAGAATTGGGTCCTGGATCCGCCCCTGTAGTGTTGCTATTTGTCGGTTAATCATTGAACTACTAATGTGGCACTATCTGTGCTTGGTGAAAATTATGCTTTCCTCGTGTTTTAAAACTGTATTTTTATTGAGTAAACATGGCTGATCAAATAAACAATTGCTCGTTTCTGTATTGCAGAACACTGATATTAAATATTATATGCCAAATAACACTCATATTATTTTTATTTGCTTTAAAATGTATATGAGAAAAAACATGTACAGTATACTGTACAAATCCACTGAGGAGGTTAAGGAAAGAAAGCTTACATAATATACGCACTTTCTAAAACTGTACGAAGATTTCTTCACTTAACTTGTAGCGATAAAACTTAAATTTCTTACCGATGGAGCTTTCCTCAAGAGCCGCCACTGTTACAGTATAATATTGAAGAAGATATATCTCCAGTTTCCATCTTCTGTATGTCTATGATTTGTTTTCGTTCTAATGGTTTAAGATACTAACGTTGATTACCCACTTCGCTGGATTGAAATAAAAACTTTAAATGCACAACTCATCTCCCTCCCCCTCCCCCTCCCTAGGTTGCGCGGCTGAATTTAGATTTAAACGGCATCCGAAGTGTCACTGTTCACCTCAGTGATTCCAAATATCATGGATCCGGCATTAAATCGGTCATTTTCAATCATTTTTACATATTTTCTGCTTTCTCTCCCCTTGTTGCGGGGCTGAATTTGGATTTATTCGGCATCGGAAGTGTCACTGTTCATTTCAATGACTCCAAATACTATGGATCCGGCACTAATAATCGGTCATCTTCGATCATTTTCAAGTATCTCTCCCTCCTCCTCCTCTAACGAGGGAACCTATCCAAGTGCAACTCTGACTTCGAGTCGAGACTATGGTCGTTGGATACCTTGTCCCAAAAGAACATAACACGAAAAGTGATACATCCTCGATCGCAACCGTTGCAGAGATATAAGCGTGAAAAGTTAGAAATTGAGCTCCATACTATACATTACAAAGTCAGCTTCCGGGTCAGATTTTTCGGAAACGGTCAGGTAAGGAAACTCAGCGAATACATATCAAAGTAGTGTTGGAAGCCCACCACCTTTTGAATGAAAAAAATGTTGCCCCCGGGGCACTCGCAGGGTCCCAGGCGAGGTCCAACTCAAAATTGGCAAATGGAACCGGGGGTCAAGTAGCATATTGTATGAAAGCTATTGTTAAATAAAAGAAGATAGAACAAATCTCAACTCTCTATGATGACCCTGTGCAAACGGGCAACTGGTCAAAATGTCAATACAACCTACATCAGAAAATATATGGCCACTCTTCTAAATCTGTTAAGTTGTGACAATAACAAGACAGAAAAACACGTTTAAAAGTGCAAGGTATTGAAGTTAAACAAATTGTTGCAGAATCTCTCACAGTGGCCATATATTTTCTGATGTAGGTTGTATTGACATTTTGACCAGTTGTCCGTTTGCACAGGGTCATCATAGAGAGTTGGGATTTGTTCTATCTTCTTTTATTTAACAATAGCTTTCATACAATATGCTACTTGACCCCCGGTTCCATTTGCCAATTTTGAGTTGGACCCCGCCTGGGACCCTGCGAGTGCCCCGGGGGCAACATTTTTTCATTCAAAAGGTGGTGGACTCCCAACACTACTTTGATATGTATTCGCTGAGTTTCCTTACCTGACCGTTTCCGAAAAATCTGACCCGGAAGCTGACTTTGTAATGTATAGTATGGAGCTCAATTTCTAACTTTTCACGCTTATATCTCTGCAACGGTTGCGATCGAGGATGTATTACTTTTCGTGTTATGTTGTTTTGGGACAAGGTATCCAACGACCATAGTCTCGACTCGAAGTCAGAGTTGCACTTGGATAGGTTCCCTCGTAAGTTGCTTCATCAAGGTAAAATAATGAAAACCATTCCAGGCCCGAACTTCAGCTATATTGAAGATTTGATTGAGATCGGTCGGGTGGTTGAAGAATTGTTAAGTCACAAAGGTAATAACTTTTATTTTTATGTATTTCTATATATATATATCTTTCTCTCCTCTCCGCTAAGTTGCACCATCAAAATGAAATGATAAAAGCCATCCTACGCCCGAACTTCATCTATGTGACAACTTTGATCCAGATCGGTCTCGTGGTTCAAGAATTATTAAGTTTAAAAATATCTTCTTCCTCCTCCTCCTCCTCCCCTATGTTGTACCGTCAAACCAAAATGATAAAAATCTTCCCAGGTCTAAACCTCATCTATGTTGAAAATTTGATTGAGGTCGATCGAGTGGTTCAAGTGGGACAAAGTCACAAACATAGTGACTTTCATTTTGAACATAAATATAAATATACTGTAAATATAAATATAAATATAAATATAAATATAAATATAAATATAAATATAAATATAAATATAAATATAAATATAGAACTTAAATTTCTTTCCGATAACCAGTGGCGTATTTAGGGGGGTGGCTTCCGGGCTTAAGCCCCCCCCCAAAATCTTACTTAGTATAGTAAAATAAATGAAATATCTTGCAGAATTTTCACATTTCCAGGCAAAGCCACCCCCCTAAATAAGTAAGAGGAAAGTTAGCAAAGTCCCTCCCGAAACAAAATCGTAAATACGCCACTGTCGATAACACTTTCCTCAAGAGCCGCCACTATTTGTAAGAAAACATTAAAGAAAGCCTCGAGTTTCCGGCTTCTGTACATATATCTATGATTTATTTAATCAGAAGCCCATTAAACAAATCATAAGCCCATTAATAGAAGTAGGTCAGGAAATCGAAAGAATGCTGCCGTAATCGTTGCAGTTTCGTTGAAAGAGTTCGTTGCAGTTTCGTTGCAGTTGCAGTTTCGTTGACAATTAATGCTTCCCTTAGGAAGCTACTTCAGAGAAGTTAGAAAAATATTTCTTTAGTACACATCTCCTCTATATTTCGAACATTATCGAATGTGTGATTGAACTTTTACAAAATTGTCAGAAATTATCAGAGAAAGTTATACCTGTTTGGAATGATTTTACCTCCGCACGATGGTACCATATTCAAAACTTTTCTATTTACCAACAAAGTCAATTGGTGAAAACTGGGATATAAGAATAGTGCTAATAGGGTAAGCTTTACACAAAGTATGCTGCCTGTTATACATTGGTTTCTGTTAGGTTGTCTAAGTTTAAGGATATATTGTATTTTCAAGGTTACAGGGTCGTTACACAGTAGTAAAACTTGATGAGATGAAGTGTTTTAAATAGGGGTTGTGGTGACAAATAATAATAAATTTAGTAAGAATAGTAAAAGTACAGGAGAGATGAAGAATAACGTTGTCCATGAGACGAGACAGGTAGAGTTTTCGTGACGAGATACGAGAGAGAGATCTTTTCCACTTCCATGACATGTTTTCAAGACAAGACTGAAAATATGTCATATATAGACTAGTAAACTAACGCCTTATATAGGAGTCCTCATAAACTCTTCTACAATAACTTAACAATCTGGACACCAGAAAAATTTTCATTTTTTTTTTTTTTTTCGTGTTCAGGAAACATGATCCGTAGAATGGCACGAGTGACCTATTAGCCCCTAGACTTCTACCTGTGGGGCCACGTGAAGGAAAACGTTAGAACGTATATATAGCTCTATATGTATGTATCGCAAAAATTATAGTCTTATTGGACATAAATTAGTCGATTAAATTAGTCTATGGTTGAATATTTGTTGTGATTAATGTAATATGTTCAAGCTAACAAAGCCCTGAGTGCCTGTATGTAAAAAGTTTCGGTGGAGATTAATTACGTTGAAAGTCTTGCTATTACTTCGTGCAGAACTTGCAACTCTCCCGATTTAATATAGAAGCAATTTGAAACTATTCAAAATTATACGTTAGATCGTTGTACGTTAAAGTTGTGTCTGCACGTAATAATGAAATGATGAAGAAACGGGTGCAAAACAAAGTATTGAGAAAAATATTGGAAGCAAAATGGAATGTGTATAAAAGATAAGTGAGAAAGGTTTCACACAGGGTTGTATAATATTTCAATACTTTGATCGATGAATTAATATTTTCAAATATCGTAATGATCAATATATCGATATTTGGGAATTTTTGATATTTTTATGTTGTTAGTTCGATATCTGATATATCAATGTTTTTTTTTTTTTTTTTTTGTTTTTCTATATTTCGATCGTCGTCTTCTCAGGTCAACAATCTTTCGATTGGTTTGATGCAGCCTTGCAGTGTGCCCTATCCTGAGCCTGACATTTTAATTTCTATGTTCTTTTATCTTTTCTACGTCTTTCATTATTTGCCTCTATATTTCTATTGTGGTCTTCCTCTAGGCATTTTTTCCTTCTGCAATTTTATCCGTAGCTACTAGCGTGATTCTTCCATGTCTCATAATGTGTCCAATCATCCCTCCATAGCTACTAGCATGATTCCTCCATGTCTCACAACGTGCCCAATCATCACCCCATAGCTACTAGTGTGATTTCTCCATGTCTCATAACGTGCCCAATCATTCCTCCATAGCTACTAGCGTGATTTCTCCACGTCCCACAATGTGCCCAATCATCCCTGCATAGCTACTAGCGTGATTCCTCCTCGTCTCAATTTAACTAATCACCCCTCCATAGCTGCAAGCGCGATTCCTCCATGTCTCACAATGTACTCAATCATGTTTTCGTAGCTACTACCGTGATTCCTCCATGTCTTATCACGTTCTTAGTCATTCCTCCATAGCTACTAGCATGATTCCTCCATGTCTCATAACGTGCCCAATCATCCCTCCATAACTACTAGTGTGATTTTTCCATGTCTCATAACGTGCTCAATCATTCCTCCATAGCTACTAGTGTGATTTCTCCACGTCTCACAATGTGCCCAATCATCCCTGTATAGCTACTAGCGTGATTTCTCCACGTCTCACAATGTGCCCAATCATCCCTGTATAGCTACTAGCGTGATTCCTCCTTGTCTCAATTTAACTAATCATCCCTCCATAGCTACTAGCGTGATTCTTCCATATCTCACAATGTACCCAATCATCTTTTCATAGCTACTAGCGTGATTCCTCCATGTCTTATCACGTCCCCAATTATTCCTCCATAGCTATTAGCGTGATTCCTCCAGGTCTCATAATATGCTCAATAATTATTTCCCGTCTTTTCGAAATATTCTTCATTATACTTCTTTTTGTCTCCTACTATTTCCAATACTCTTTCATTTGATATCTTCTCCACTCATCTAATTTCAACAGTCTTCTATAGGATCACATTTCGAAGACTCCTTTTTCTCTATTTTGTTCTTCTTCTCCCCATCACACTAATATAACTCTACGCCCATCTACGTTGTTTTTATCCGTCTTTTTTTATCAAGTTTTATGTCGATGTTCCCGGCTAGATGCTTTTTGTTCTTTTGGGAATGCATTCTTCCCTGAATTATTCAGTTTATAGCGTGTACAAATTTGTCATCATATTTGAACTTATTATCATTTGTCATTTTCCTCCTTACGTAAGAGAATTCCTGCACATTCTCCACCAGATGATCTGTTATTTTGTTCTTCATTTTTCTAGTTGTTTCCTTTCTTGAGTATTTCATAGCTTTTTTTTTTACTTTGTTGATCTTAGTATTGAATTTTCTACTAAGCACCTGTTGCATTCCGTTTAATCCTGCTTGTATTTTTTTTCTCACTGTCAGCAAACAGCACTCAAATGTTAGTACGTGCATTTAGTGTCCGTTAACAGGTATTCCTAGGCTGTGAGTGTATTTGATTTCTTTCACTTTTTCTTCAATCTAGAGGTTAAACAAACTTGGTTATAATGAATATCCTTGCCTAATATCTTTTGAATTGTTCCTTCTCCTTTCTCCCTCCTACGATAAGTTGTTATCTTCTTTTCGTATAATATTTTGGTATTTCGGATATTCGATACTTTATATATATATATATATATATATATATATATATATATATATATATATATATATATATATTTCGTTATTTCCTTATTCGACATATTTTGATTTCGATATATGAATGAATTTTTGACATCGATTTTCAATTTCCAAATTTGGACATCGTACAGCTCTAATACACAATAGAGACAACTTCACAATGTATGCTCATCACAGAATATTGACTATCCCCTTAAACTCCTTAATCAGTCAACCGGGGCAGTGGTGGCTCAGTGGTAGAGTGTTCGCCTCTGGTAGATGGGGTTCTTGGTTCGATTCCAGCTCGCGTCAAGTGAATTTCGTGAAGGACAAACACCGTAAGAGTGGGTTTTCTCAGGGTTCTTCCGTTTCCTCCCACTTTCTTCATTTCACTCATTTCTCATCATCACCGTCTATTTTATCCTAGCCGGCATAAACGTGGGACGTAAAACTGAAATTTTCATTTTACTCTTTTTCTTAATCAATCAGCCAATCGCCGAATATCATATGGTTAACCGGAAGATCGAGATGTATTCGCTCTCATGGGAAATTAATGGAATTAATTATGTGGAATTAATTGGAAAGGTGCTGGGAAAGAGATATTCCGGTAAGCCAAGAAGAAGAAGACATAAGATTTTTCACTTTGATTTGAGTTTAGCATCCCATGCAAAACTAAGGCTATATGAGAAGTGAATCTACACCGTAACGTGGGATCCGAACCACATAAACTCCCGCCAAGAATCGAACCTGGGTAGAAGACTCAAGAATAATGTGAAGAGGTACCTCAACGATACAAATAATAACAGTGCTGATTCGATTGAATTTGTGCAAATAGGATCCGAAAGAAGGATTTGACTTCTGCGGCGATAGATCTTCAAGTTACGTAAGTAATTGAGTTAGTATGTAGAGAGTCTCCCTCGGTTGTGTCTCACGATGGAAGTTACATTGGTAAAAAGTTAATTTCTAACGTTACAGGCTGAGGAAAGAAAGTTTCATACAGCTTTAGAAAGCTAAATACAAGAATTAGTATATTCAACAAATTTGTAACCCTTAGCCTGTTGCTATAAAATTTAAGCTTTTGTTGACATGACTTCTCTCAAGAGCCGCCATTAGACTATTTATGTTTCAACTATTTGCGTAAATACCTATTTTCTTCATTTTGTTTACGTAATTAACTTCACGTTACGAAAACACGACGCTTTTCTTTCACACCAGCGAGCACATTTAGTTTATCTTTTATTTCAATTATTTTGAACCCAGCACATGCCTAATTTCCAACATTTATGAAGAAAGAAATAAAACAAAATAGATTACGGTAATATCTCAATACTCGTACTCAGTATAGTGGACAGCACCTGAGTAGGTATACTCTCACATATGAACCAGTAGTGTCTCTCAACCATAAGAATGTCGCGACAGGAAGAACACATGATGTGAAAATCTCTTCACATTCACTTTTTCTCTTATCCCAGCAGGGAGATGTGTGTTATTGATGTTAGAAGCACATGTTCCACTCTTTGAATCTTGAGCCTGCAATTGGGAATCATTCCAAAGAAACGGTTCCAAGAAAACCTCAAAATACGAAGTGTGAAAATCGTACGACTTTCAGTGTCTAGTTCTTTGTGAGAGTTGACATAAAATGAGAACAGCCCTCTGAATTAAGTCATTACTGAAAGAAATATTAAAGCACGAACTACTTCACTTCTTTCCCCACTATATTTTTTTTTTTATATAAATACTGATTGACTTAAAACTGGTAACAAGTAGCAGTGTCACGTGTACACCACGTGAAGGAGTTTGGTTTGTATGGCGTAATATTTTCTTGCGTATATTGAAGCCGAGAATGGTACTAGGTATTTTAGCACTTCCGGCTTTAGTCAAAGTTATTAGAATGGAAACGGAATATATTCTTGGGACGCTGATCAACGTAACGATCAATTTTAAGACTGGAAGCAGTTACTTGCTATCACTTTCGGTTTATGAAGACGGTTAGAAAAAGAGATGATGCCTATTCTTAGAACGCTAAATTGTTTCCCCCCCAAAAAAAATTTTTTTTTGCTATATCTTGGTCTACGCAAATCAATATTGAAACCGGAAGTTGTAGTCGATTTCTAATACTTCTATTTTTTGAATAAAGAAGTTAAGAATAAAGATGAAATGAATTCTTAGGACGTTTAATCGCTTGCAGGAATTGCTTTATAGTGACCAACGTTAAAACAGGAATTGGTTGATTTCTACCACTTCCGGTTTGAATATGATCTGCATCAACGAGTTTGAATCCTAGTTTTTGACCACCACATTCTAGCCAATATTGAATTACCATCAACATTTCAAGTATTTCGAGTAATTCATCAAGTTTTTCTTGAGACTATTTGTCTCTCGGACACATGGACAGAGTAAATATACTATAAAGGAAGTTTGGTAAAAAAAAAAATCTCTTGATAAGTGGTTGGACCAGTTGGTAAACGGAACTCGGATATAGCGATCTTTATTCTTTACATGATTTACTACGTATCCACCAAATTTGGTTTAGATCCGGCTAACAATTAGCGAGAAATAAAGTGCCGCATACAGGTTGATCCGAGCCTGTTCCTGGCCAAGCTGGGCTCCAAATATAGCGACCTTTATTCCTTAGATGATGGACTACTTCCCTACCAAATTTGGTTTAGATCCGGCTAGTAGTTTCCGATAAATAAAGTAACACATGCAAACCTAACTGAGACTGACCTGGCTTAACTTGCCACCAAATATAACGTTCCTTATTCCTTAGACGATAGGCTAGTTCCCCACCAAATTTTGTACAGATCCATCTACTGAGAAATAAATTACTACATACAAGTCGAACCCAGACTGTACCAGGCAGAGCCGCCTTCATTCCTTAGACAATGGACTAATTGCCCACTAAACTTCATTTAGATCCGACCAGTAGTTTCCTAGAAATAAATAAACACATACAAAGCATACATAAACGTGGAGGACACTACAAGCTTCCATATGCTTAAACCGGAAGCTGAAGAGTAAAATTTATAAAAAACACTTTTAGCAAAGGCCTTATTCAGGAATTAGAGCTATTGAATAAGTTTAAAAGTAGGTAATTCTTTTTTGGGTGAAAGTGTGCAGTGTTTCTTTCAGACATGTTTTTTGGGGGCACTGTTCCTCCGGGCCTCTGAGAGTGCCTATGGAGGAGACGAAAATAATACGTCTATAATATAATAATAAATAGAATAGTACCGTGTAAAAATAATATGTGTCCCTCCAAATATCAATTGTGCGTCCTGGCAAGGGCGATGATTTCTCTGTAACTTTGGGAGGTTCATTCAGATGTGTTTGGTTGCAAACAAGGGTCTGAGAAGGCATATATGAGTATTTTTAAGACAAACAATTCAAATTATGCCAAATATTGTATATTCATAAAATATACATATAACAATACACTCAATAATAAAAATACATACTCATAAAAATACATGAAGGGCCCACGTGTGCATTGGGGCCGGGATCCCCTCAATCACCAGGATCGGCGCCCTTGGGCCCCGGAACACTTCTTCTGAAAAAAAAACACTAAAAGCATGTGGGGTCAATTTCAGGGGAGTGCATTCTGAACCAATGAGCATAGTCACCCCTATTATGAGTGATTATTATTCTCTTATTTTCCATTGTTTGCTTGTAAGCAAATGAATTGATTGATAGTAGAAACCTCCAAACTCATGCATGCAAAACATATGTAACATGCAAAGAAGTTTGTGACGTGAGTCATTGCGTGTGAACAGCATAACTTAAGGACGTATACGTACCATACGTACAAACAACAGCTTGTGCAGAAAATTGCTCTTACATCACAAATGACATTGAACGTTTCTATCACGTTGGATTATCAATTTAGCCTCATAAACGTGAACAATACTTAGAGTGTCATTAAGCATACTAAATAGAGCTTATTTCTTTTGTTACCGCTTTATCAAACTCAGAACTTCTGTGTTTTAACTGATTGCTAACTAAGTTGTACAAGTCTTCCATAGTTCTTTATGCAAAGGACTTTCTTTTTCCTACATGCAAGGAAAATACGTTGAAGCATGCATGTGATAATTACCTTGTATATAGATTTCTGGAAAGGAATTTAAAATTACTGTTTTTGCAAATGGATTGAATGTGATTACACCATAAACAGTTAACACGTTTATAATTTCACGCTTCGATAAAGCACTTTCTATTACAAGAAGACTTTTTTCTACAAATTTCATAGGAATGAAGAAAGCTCTGTAATTTTCAGAGCCGTAGTTTGGTAGGGGGCGAGTGGGGCGGTTGCCCCGGGCGCTGATAGCAAGGGAACGCCGAACGAGCAACAAGAAACAAAAAGTGTTGGAAAAGAGTAATCGACGCGTCGCCCCGTAAAAGTATTGGCACCCTATTAACTCAATATTGTTATCGGTTTGCAAAGAAAAGATTTGTTAAAAATTTTCTTGCTCGCTACGCTTGCAATCCAAACGTTTCAATAAGAGTCACAACAAGTTTTTGCTTATTATTTAAAGAAAAGAAAGTTATTATATACGATTTCTTAATACTGATGTGATATACATGTTGCCAATTAAGAACTTCTAGTGTACGAAGTACGCAGGAGCGTTTTCAAAATCATAAATGATCAAAGTCTGAAATACGTGTTTGGCGTTTTCATGATGATGAGTTTGATCAGTTAATCACGCTTTTCTACCGAATCGAATTAATCACGACGCGACGGTGAGAATGAAGGTATGAAAAATGAGAGGAGTTAACAGATACACGCAAGCTGCTGTTTGCGCGGTAATATTAAAAGTGAAAGTAAACAAGGAGAATAATAATAATGTTTCCGAACTTGAAGCAGTTCTAGATTAGGGGCTTAAGGGGTCAGAACAAAGTAACGAATTTTGTCTTCTTCAAAGACTGATCACTACCAGTGATTTTTTTTTATTCCATTGACATATGAAATACTTCCAATTTGAAGGAATTTATTGGGATCCTTTCTCCATCAACAACTTGTATGGTCAGGATTTTTTATGCATGCGTATCTGTTGTCTGATATTTCTATCTATATACATGCATACAGAAGATGTACAACATTATATATATATATATATATATATATATATATATATATATATATATATATATATATATATGTGTGTGTGTGTGTGTGTGTGTGTGTGTTAGTGTACTTTTAATGTTAAATAATAATAAGGACCCTCAAATTCAGAATTTTCATTCATTAAGAAATTAAGTATTTACTATAATTTCAACTGAATGTAGCAGACAAACTATATTTTGAATTTTAAGTACAAACATTAAACATATTCTTCACCTCCATCGATCAGTATTAAGGAAAGTCGCAAAGAAGGCTCCTTCTGAATTTTCGTTACATTTCACAAACTATTTTTAACGTAAAACAATTAAAATCCTGTTTATATGGTCAGATACAATAAAATTACAAAAGGTTACAATTATTACTGGAAATTGATTCTGTCACGCATTTCGAACATTTTAAAAGCACATAGTTTCTAATGTATTTAAATTTTATTTTTTATCGATAGTATGAAATGTTGGAAATAGTTGTAAATTTCCATAACTGTTCTCCGAGTGGATTTGTATACAAACCAAAGGCAGTTTTGTCAAGTTTAACAAGAAGTCCAAAATAAGCCTCTTGAAAACAGCTCTTACACATAATGATCGCTTTTGGTTGTTGCAATGGTCTGTCTAAGCAGTTTGAAAAAATTTAGCGTAGCATAACAACAAAAGCTCCTTCTCTTTTTTTTAAAAAAAAGAAAAAACTGTGTAAGGTGAGTGTAGATGGCGCCGAATTCAACTTCACTCCGGGCGCCGAAATTTCTAGCTACGCCTCTGGTAATGGTGAAACAGATCTTTCAGACTTTATGAGTTTCGTAATAACTACAAATAGGATATTGGCGATTTAGATGTTCAGCTTTTCGTTTGTTAATATGTATGTGGACACTTTCTATGCAGATGGTGCAGAGGTTTAATTCCTGCACGTTAAACAATCTCTTACAAATGACCGAAAAGCGGTTGGAATAGCACTTTAAGCAGAAAGTCTTGTCTGTCATCAACTGAACCTCTTGCATGCCAAATGGCCTAACTTCAAACAATCAGAAAATGAACTAAAGCCTGTGACAAACTTCTTGGCATTTCAGCTAAACGAATAAAACGCAAGCTCTGGCGCGACGTTGCCAAGTGGTAAAGGGGTGTGCCTATAGCTAAGCAGACAAACTACAGCACGATCAGGTGGCAGAGGATAGACGTGCATGTGTACAAAATAAAAGTGGCAATATTGCTGGCCTCTCATTTGCTAGCAACATTTAAAGGGAACTTGGAGCGCCGCCTTCAAATGCCAAGATGTTTGTCACGCCGTTTAGTAATTTCATTTACTTATATGGATAGGTATCTTTTTTAAAGGACTTTGTAGGCAGTAGATTATAAAACCATAAATCACACAGTAAAATTTTGATTGCCAGCTTAACAGAAATATGAATTGTTCATGGAATATTAAACTTCAAATTTCGCTTCTTCAAAATTTCAGTTTTGGAGTTTAGAGAACTTGACATCCAAGCGATCCTACTTCATAAATGTATTCTTAAAATAAAACTAATTTTCGGTTAATACAACATACCCGAATTATTGGTGAGAAGTAAATATACAGTTATATTCGGCATAAAGTCTAACCTCTTAAACTGCATTATTTCGATTGCAATACATTCTACTAATTCATCAAAACCAATAGTAACAGAAATTTATATTCTACGTAGAAAAAAACTTATTACAGTAAATACTATTACTTTCCTATGCAACATGTAACTAAAGAAACATCAAAGCTAATGACAATATAAAGCCATGTTCACTATAAGAGTAATTCCAATCAAAACAACCCCACGTCATTGGGACAGAATTCCAACAGAGAAGTGATGTATCTATAGAAAATAGATTCAATTTTTTGAATCCATAATAAACCACGCTCTCATTTATGCATAAATATAAAAACCGTAACATGGAAATGGTAAATAATATTATCTTCGTACATCATTAGAACCAGGAAAATTGACGAGAAATTTCAACAGTCATGTATTGCATCATTATGACATTTCGTCACCAATTACTGGCGTTTCACTTCAGTATCAGTTATTGAATCAGGGCAGAGGGATACAATTAGACTTTGTTTACATGAGTATCATTGTTGCAGTGAACCGTACGTAGTAGTATTTTTTGTTTAAAATACGCATTAATGTTACAGTTGTTTATGTTTTCTGCGTATTTTAAATTATGATTTATTCTTTGGGATAGGGAAGATGGTGATATAGGGATGAGTGAGGAATGCGAATCACTCAAGTTTCTCAAGAAATAATTACACACATTGGTTTCTGACATTTGAAACTCTGTGCTTATATCAACATTTAACATTTTGGTTAAGACGACATTCTGTATGTCAATGGAAAGGAATTAGCGAAGATTTTTCTTTCAGACGTGTGCCAAAAATTTATGGTTTCTTTTTAATTAAGATATGTTTTTCGCCTTCATTGTTTCGCTCGATACTGAGCTTAATTTTCTTTCTAGTAAGTGTTATGCTATTTTTCTCGTTTCGTTATTTCTGCATAAAATATATACAATTTTCTGGAAGACTCTGTTTGAGGTAATAGGAATCACAACGATCACACTGATAAAATTATTCTGTATTGTATGGTTTTAAAATAATACACTTTTAAGAATTGAGACAAACAACTTTATTTGTTTAGATATCTTACGATTAATAAATATATTACGGGCAATGACAATCCGTATAGTTTAAAAAAAATAAATGAAATATTTCAGTTTAACGTTCCACGTTTATGTATTTTAGGCTAAGTGAAACAATAGTTAAAAGCACAACCTATATTTTGTATAATACAAATTATACCTCATTTCAATGGTAACAAAAAGGACCTTTCTGTGAGTATGCAGTAAATTAGGGTATTATCTGCGAAAGAGAGTAACGGTGGGAAATTCTGAAAATATCCCTTCAAGATTTCATTTCCTCGGGTCCGAGCTAACCTTTCTCGAGTCTTCTGTAGAAACATTTGCCGAGACAGATGAAATTGTTTAAAAAGATAGTTCTACTTCTTTGTTTATCTAACATGTTTTCAAAATCACGCGCTGCTAACTTTTAGTAACTAAGACAAGGAACAGATCATATTATCCTTCAAAAGAAGGTATAAAATAAAATACTTGAACGGTACGGTTTCACAGCGGTGGATCTAGAAGGTAGAAACTGGATGGCCAAATAGAACCCAGACTATGATAGGTATATTATGAGTTTACTGTGAACTTTCAAATATACAGTGTGTTTGAAAAAGAACTCACTAGTTTTAATATGTCCTAGAATCTGTACAAAGTGGCATACACTATTCTAGTTTGTTGTGTTTGATTCATCAACTCTCCAAGTTTGGCTCCTCTGCAGTTGACAGGTCTGCTTGACCTTGAGACGGCACCAGTGCTGTTTTTCTTCTGTTTCCACAATTCAGTCCAGGCAGGCGTGCAGTGCAAAGTCAGCAACAATGTGTACTCCGCAACTGAAAGCGCAGCGTTATTTGGCTTGTGAAAACTGAGTCAGTTATAACAGTGCAACGTAATTTTAGACGTCAGTATAGTGGTAAACCACTTACAGCAAAAACTATCCGTCATTGGTTGAAACAGTTACACCTGAAATGTTGGTGAATACGTGGCGAGAAGTGGAATATCGTCTCGACGTGTGCAGGGTCACAAGTGGATCCCACGTTGAAGTCTCCCAACATTAAACAAAACTTGAAGGAATTCTCTTTCATGATATGTACTCATTGATGTAAGTTTTCATTCGTTTCCCAATTAAATTTATACTTAAAACTAGGGAGTTCTTTTTCAAACACCCTGTATATAAAATAGCTTAAATTAGTTTTGTTACTCAATAACTGGCGGGCCCAGGCCTCCTGGCACCGAGCTAGATCCGTTTCTGCGGGCCTTCATATTCATATTACGCATTAAGCGTTGTAAGACATTCACAATTTGAATAGCTACAGGTCACAAACACAAGTAATCGAGATAAAATACGATTGGTGTGCGACTGCATACCTACTTTAGGCTACCAAGTATTATACCTTTCGTTTGAGAAATCAATTAAGACACAAATAAAAACTCCAAGAGGAAAATGTGCTGACCTCTGAATTTGAAGTATATTTATTTATTTATTTATTTAATATAGAACACAACAGGCTTAGTGTCCAATTATAGTGTTGTGTACATACAGTAAATGTTACATACATAAAATTCTTAATTATTTCTATAGAAAATGTCTTGTTTTACATATGATCGGAACCTGTTTTTAAATACATCCACTTTATCAAACGTTGGAAAGGAAACCAATTCTTCTCACTTAATAGATTATAGTCACGATTGCTATTACAGTGCATATAGCCTATACACAGATTATTATTAGTATGGAATTCAGGATAGAGAAATGCAGTGTTGTTCTAGACAGTAAAGAATAGGAAAATAGAAAGTAGCTTATATTCACCAATAATAAAATTATTATGTATTATGCATTAAAATTGAAAATTCATTATTCAACTTATGTGATAATTAGAACTCACATAAAAAGTTAAGGTGTACCCAGCTTATGTATAAATTATCCATTGTGTGCTCTTTTGTTTTCATGACAAATAAAAATGGTCACACCATTCATTAATAAGGAAAAATGTACATATTTTTAATGGCTTTCCATGATTACTGCCATTATTAGTTTCAAGTGGAGTCTCTGTTCGATTTGTATTTTCAGAATGTGTAAATATGTAGATACGTCTACGTCGTGAAACACTAAACATATTTTGGTGTAACTCAAAATAACCGAGAGATTTTCCAAACAATACTGTATAGGGTTATTCAAAAAGAATTGTTCAAAACCCAAGCGTATTTATTTTGTACTGAAACGACAAACAGAAGCAAAATTTTAACGGACTTCTCTAATGGCGCCTTTTATCATGTCGGATTCACAGGATAAATGACCTTCGGAAAACCTACGGGACACTATACCAGTGGTACAGCTTCGATGCAGTCTGCCGTACTGATAATTGCGTTGTACTCATTATCAGGTCGAGCATGATTGACGGTTGTCATGTAAAGTATCTTAGCAACAACTGAAAACAGATCGGCCTCTGTAATTTTACAACTATTTACATATGATTTTATTATTATTCCAGTATGGACTTCATTCCGTAACGGTTTGCGTCAACGTAACACAAAATCTGCATTTCAGTTTGCAATAAAAAAATAGCACGTTATAACTGATTTTTGCACCTTTTTCGTTGCCTTATGTTCCACAATTTTTCCGAAGGTTGGCATAAAATGACGCCCTACTGCTGTTTCAGAATATTTTACAACTTGTAAACAACAGTTGTGCACTTGTAAGTTTTGTGAAACGAGTTCTCGTTTTATTCCACAAACTTTCATTTTGTATCCATAAAGACCTTTACTCACTATGCAATCAATAGACTACATGTAATGGCATCATCTGATTTAGCAAGCTCTTTGTAATGAGTAGTATCCATGGATGTCGATATTGTAAGCAATTTAAAATTAAAGAATTGAAGCATTCCTAAAAATAACGTGTACTGCACATTTTGGATTATTCTGAGTTATCAGTGGAATCGTGTTGCCTGAAGCGGAAACGTGACTGATATATACTGAAAGAATCCTTTGTTTATTGTCAAAAAGGTGGTCGTAGTACGGTCGCGAATTTCAAACGAAGCATTAATGTATATGGGAGCTTCCTTGGTTTTTCATCGTTTTTCTCGGTTCGACTGAAATGTGCCGTACAATATTATTCTAGGGAATGCTTTAATTGACAATCTACAAAAGTTGTTACACTTGCAATCTCCACCAGTAGAAGAAAAATCTTAACTATTTGCGAGCTATCAACATTCAAAGCTTGAAAAATGTTTTTATCACACATTTTCGTTGGAAACAAGGCATAAGCACTGTAGAAAGCGAGACAAGCAATACCAATTGAACAGTGAAAACATTCTTTACAGAAAAAGGGAAGAAAGAACAAGTGACGCTTTTAGTTACACTGTGGTTTAATTAAAGTAACCCTTTTTGTGCCTTGCGTTGTAATAAATGAGAAAGTGTATTAAACGTGAGATTCGAGTTAATGTCAAGAAAGAAACTCTTTTTTCCCATTGAAAAAGAGACTAGTGAAGCTGAAACAAAACCGTGAAACCTTTGATTTGCACATACTTTTCTTTCGTTCTCTAAATCTTTAAGATCAAACGCTCTCTCTGCTTCCAATACTTTATAGGTTTCCCCTTTTCATTTTACTTTCATGATACAAGTTCTTTCTTGGAAAATTAAATGGTTCGTATCCAGTGGCGACGAAACAACCTTCCCATCCCCAACGTCCCGCACAATAATCTCGGCTTTGAGAACTGCAGAGGTTTCTCCCTTTAAAGGTATTCTTTAAATTCTTATGCGAAGCGCAAATACTAGAAGTTTCAGTTTTCAAGGCCCAAAGTCAAATATCTTTTTCCTTATTCTTTTCTTTCTTTAATAGCGCACGTAACAAATTTTCTCCTTTTTTCAGTACAGTTCTGCAGATACTGAAACAAATGATAATCTGACGCTGCCAGATCCTGGCTATACGGACGGTGGGTGCATTAAAACCTTCCAGTCAGATTCTGACGGATCGTTAAAGGTGTATACAGTCTGGCGTTGTGAGCATAGTATAAGACACTCTTCATATTGATTATTTCCTTTGGATTGCTAAATGCATACGCAGTAATTGTAGACAGTACAGGCCCGAGTCTATCGTTCTACCCGATGGCAGCAGTTAGTTATGCACGGTGTCCTTTCAATCCCACCAAACGCACAGCATAACTCTCCTGAGCGTCAATGTGAGCTTTGCTACAGACAATGGAGCTTCTCGCTCAGACCTCACGATCTTTTCCGCACATTGTTGTCAGAGGTTATCCATTTTTCATCACTCGTGATCAATCGCTTGAGAAATGGCTCAAGTTTGTTACGATTCAGTAGAGATTCTCAGATAGAAATTCAATCGAGTGAGATCATGTGAGATCATGTGACACCAAAATGTCAAGGTTCCTTCCGTAGCCAGCTTTCTACGAATGGATAATGGATGTATAGGTAATTGGCAATGTCCTGATTTACTTACGTGCTGGTCTTCTTCGACTTTTACCACAATATCATCCATTTTTGTTATGGTCGGTTGCCCACTGCGAGGAGCATTTTGGACATCGACATTTCCAGCCAATTGAACTATCTTTTAACTTTGCTTTTGATAATATATCTTGCGCTTAAACAGGACAGATTTTTCTTCACGGACCTATACAGCATTTGCGTCTTTATCGAAATCACATTGTAATATACAGTTTTGTGAAAAGGTTACTCATGTTCATGAAGCAATTCCTTAGGTCTGGTTATAATAATTCAAACACTCTTTGGACATATACATTAGCTTTTTCTTTTAGTTGCCAAATGACGCTAGGTCTAACCCGCTGCGATTCATATACCCTGAACTTTGGGACACTAACTCCACCTTGTGCGTACAAGGATCAATACTTTCTAGACTACCTGATAAGGAAGCATTAAAAATTTCGTTACGCCTTTGAATTCCCATCCAGATCATTAAAAAATTGTATCGTTAAAAGCGTATAACAATTATGGATGTAAGAAGATTCCCTCCCGTACTGCAGTACTTGTGAAACTATTAACGACGCCAGTGATGTATCATAGCTTGTGATAATTACGCGAATGTTATGGATTTACAAGTACGTTGTTATTGCCTATACAGTAGATGAAACACTTATTTCCAATATAAAGTTTCCAAGAACTAAATCACTTCGTCGACAAACCGTATTGATCAAACTTTGCGTGTAGATATATGGTATTATAATAATGTTACGCCTACAGCCAAGAGTTTTTAAAACAGAATCTGATTACATTTGTTTTCCGCCGGAAACTAACTGAAATTTCTATGTTGGATCAAATCTTGTCAGAGATACTTCATTGTATATGATTAGAGATTTCCACAGTGTATAAGACCTTTTCTTCATCCTCCAGAGAGAGCAAAAGAAAATCACTAACAATACACCCAAACTGAAAAAGTAGGCGACTAACTTTAGGAGTCTTGTAACTTGAGTTGGATCATTTGTATCTTGATCCAAAACAGTGTCAATATTCACTGGTTTCAGGGCTCTGGACCCGAGCTAGTTGAAACTAATTTAATCAATCATACGTTTTAAAAGAAAGATTTAACAAAAACTCATACTTTTACTATAAAGCAAAAAGATATTATTAAGTGAACAACGCTAATATGCAAACTTCAAAACGTTTAAGAGTTACAGGTTGCATATAAATATCTTGATGAAAGTATTTAGATAGGTTATTCTTAATCCTTATTATAAAAGCAAGATGTCTGATTGTCAGTCACGTTAATTCCCAATAATGCTTATTATAAAAGCAAAACGTCTGATTGTCAGACACGTTAATTCCCAATAATGCTTATTTCAAAGTTTACGTAAGCCTCTTGTCAGTTCGAAAGCTCAGATAACGCGCTAATGATTAACAGATGTGGGGATGTCAGAACTGACAAGTTGGGCTCAGGATTCTGTAAACATTGAATTTGGTAGAGCACAAAGTACGAAATCTGACCTGGGTTGCATATAAATAAAAGAGTCAGATTGTGATGTCAAAAGGGATTGAAGTGGGTGAGAAGGCAGTAGCGAATGGGGTCGGTTAATCTACTAGTACTTACTTGTAGACCTCGGTGTTACTTCCTCAATGAATCCTCCCCGTGAGTCGGCGTTCGGCCATTTATCTCCTTTGTCTGCTGAGCGTCAAGGTAGCCGGGAGTTAAGAGCCAGTGAAGTTCAAACAGGAAAACCAATATTACAACGACAATTAATCTAATTAAACTCGAAATTACTTTGTAGTGAACAACTCATTGTTGTCAACAGCTATGCAACGTTAGCTGAGACAAATGCTCTCTAAGTTACAGCAAGGTATGACTTTTGGCAAGTTCTAAATTGTTGTTCGCTCTCTCACATCTTGACTCATCTGAAATCCAATACCAACTACCTCATCCAAAACTTTCTCAACGGTTTTGTTTCACACTTTCCTTCCGGGTAGATATCCTAGTACATTGACTGTTCCTTCTGTTACGTTGAAAAGTGATACTACGTGGGTTAATCAAAGGTGAGGTGATGATAGGAATGCGGACAGGGAAACAATCTGCTGTTTTTATTAATTAATAAATTACATGTGTAAGAAAGAAATGACAGACAGCAAGAAAACTTCCTTGTAGGAAAAGTAAACTTTGAAATGTGACTCAACATTAAACATACGATGATGCTTTTCACTGAGTTGAATTTAAAATGAAATGTCCCAAAGTTCAAAATAAAATATCTCATAATGTGTCCAAATACACATATCTTCACAAAAGCATGATGTCTGATTGTTAGTCACGCTAATTCCCAATAATGCTTATTATAAAAGCAAGATGTCTGACTGTCAGTCACACTAATTCCCAATAATGCTTATTATAAAAGCAAGACGTCTGATTATCAGTCACGCTAATTCCCAATAATGCTTATTATAAAAGCAAGACGTCTGACTGTCAGTCACTAATTTCTAATGATGCTTATTATAAAAGCAAGACGCCTGAATGTAAGTCACACTATTTCCCCAATAATGCTTATTATAAAAGCAGGATGTCTAACTATCAGTTAAGTTTATTCCCAGATTAATAGTGTTAATAGCTGTGCTGCTTCCTACGTGACGCCAAGAGATGTCGCCAGTGTGCTGCCAATTTGCTTCTGAACCGAAGGCTTGAGGGGTAAATAACCAGTTAGTTTAGAATGCTTATATTTTTATATCAACCGCAACATTATAAGAAAACAAACCAATTTCGAGGCTAATTTCTTTCTGTGTTGCAACGTAGTATTATTAAATAATTTAGAATATTTCGGAAATTGGAACCTAGTATCTCTCACTCGCTCCTCAGCTTTATTTTCATTTATTTATTTATTTATTTTTATTTAAAATTATAAAGATTCTTGTATGCAGTGATGCTTTCCAGACTAATTCAAGCCTAGCGACGATCGGGACTGTTCGATATCTGGATTGAATATCGAACATCGATATGAATATCACTAAACATTGCAACTTGATCGATATTTCCAAATATCGAAAAACCGAAAATATCAAACAAATATTTCATATCGAAATATCCAAATTTTAAATATTTAAACATGGGGATATCGAATACACAAACATGAAAAATATCGAATATATATAAAGATAACGAAAAATGTTGAATTATCGCATACTGAAGTGTGTAAATATCGATGTGTTTGTCACAAACATTCTAATTATTGAGCATCCTGAATTATCAATTGATACATCGACGTATCGCAGGGTTTTAACTATAAGATCCTCATTAGCAGATTAGAACGAATTCTAACCATCCTTACTCATTATCGTTTTGATGATATCAAGTGACATAAAAATTGAAAAGAAACATTTTGCAAGTAGTGTTTATTCCCGAAACGAGAATTACTTTTCTAGCATCAATTATCGACTTGAAAACGAAAAGAGAGTCGAGAAGTAGATATTTTTTTCAAATTCGAGACGAGACGATGATTTTTTTTTTAAGTCTTGTTGGCAACATTAGTTCACCCAAGTTTTAGATCTCAAACACTCTTCTGGTGTTACATGACTCATAGAGATATCTAAATTATAAATTGATGAACTGATTGTATGAACATAGAGAAAAGCATTTATCAAGGTTTACAGATATTAAATCATTACGTAATATACTCGAATAATACACATGGTTTAAGTATTTGTTATATCATATCCTGTGTGTACTTCTCTTGACACAAAAGGATTCTGGTAAGTTATACATGCAATTAAGGAAACAAATCAAAGTATAAATTTTGTACATTTATTTACAAAACGAGATGAGCAAAAATTGAGACGACACGAGAAAATCTTTTCAGGAATCAAGACGACAGTTATACAAAAAAAAAAGAAGAAAAAGAAGAAAAAGAAAGAAAGAAAAAAGAAAAAATATGGTACGATACGAAAGTCGAAAATAATTTATTTCTTGTCTCGTATCCTGAGCCACACCAACTGTTAGCCATAGACTTTTCTATGAATAAGAAGGGTAGTCTATCCTTATTGTAAATTTAAGGTAAATTTACTTTAGTGTGACGCACGTTCCGCTGCATTTTTATTATGTTATATACCAAGAAAGTGATTAAAAGTTCGTTGTATGTTAAACCAATGAAGAATTCCGACAGACACAAAACGTTTTTCAATTGTATCACATGATGACCACAACTTGACAATCACTGGTAAAATCTCTTCAAAAAAGGTCTATATCCTTCTTAATATGGATGCTGAATTAGAAGGGACATCCAAAATTTAACGAAGATTTTTCAGCGTCCCGAAATACGCCTATGAGAGACGTATTGTGGGCGAGAGGGGGCACGGTGGCTCAGTGGTAGAAAGCTTACCTTTGGTGCGCAGGGTCGCTTGCTCGATCCCCGACCAAATAAACTTGTGGTGAAGAAGATCGTATCCGTGAGTTTTCTCGGGTTACTCCTGTTTGCTTCCACTTTTGTTTCCAGCAATTCTTCCATCATAACCATGGAACGTTAAACGGAAATCTTTCTTTTCATTTTTATATGGTAAGATGCCAATTTATGCAAACACTGACAAAATATGCGACCAAGATTGTACATACTTAAATAATGTATAATTTTTGATTGTATTCTCTACCTATCTTTCTTTCAGTAACGCCATTTAAACGTCATATACGTAACTTATTTCTGCGCTACCCTGTATAAAGATGACGCATATTACACACGATACTAAATTTCCTTATTATTTGTGTCATATGAAATATAAAACGTAAAAGAATAAGAAGGAAAATACCGTAGTTCATATTGAATCAAAGAGTAATCTAGAATCACAATGAGAGTGGTACTTAATAAACAATGAGAAGAAATGGAAAAGGTTATTATATACGTAATATCTGGAGATTGCCTATGGCATATTTCCTTTGAGTACACGATGTTTCTGAAGCAAGAAAAAGGACTTTTTCTTCTTTCTTCAAAATATGTAACCGTACGTAAAGTAGTAACGTATTCGTCTTATTATTATTTTCTTTTTCAAAGGAAAAGAAAAAAATAGAAACGAATTCTCAAATTCATACTCGAAATGAATACATGAACTGATTTAAAGAACTCCGGATATTAAATTCCTATCTCTATTACGTACCGTATATTGCTTTGAAATATGATTTTTTTATTTGATATTCTATTATTATGAAAAATGCACATTTATCCATATGAATGAAAAGTTGTACTTAAAAAAAAAAGAAAATCATTTCGTGTCCCTGGTCAGCTATATCAGAAAGATGATTTGATTTAAAATTAAAGTTTATGCAAGATTGGTTTTAATAGACCTGATCCTGGAATTCGAATCAGACTTTTAGATTGAAAATGAACGAAAAAGAAAAAATATTCAAGTACACATTGTACTTTTATTTGCCCTATCGACTAGTTTACAATATGAGATCATAGTTTTCCTATATTAAAATAAGGTTAGTCGAAACGGCGGTAGGAAGAATGAAATTGGTACTTTGAGAGGAAAGGACAACATGTCTTCACACAGAAAAGAGTGCTTCCAAAAATGAAGGAAACTTACTTTTTCTGAAAAAAATTTAGCTTCACATTTTACTTTAAAGGAAAACTCGTTTTTTTTTTTCGAAATTGCAATAAATTTCAGCAATGTCATTTGAATTTTTGCTTCGGCAGGGGGAGGAAGTTCTCATTAGTTTGTTAATGTAAAATTGATTAAACTATACATTTCTCACATTTCAGGGTGGGAGGTATTCTCCCTAGCTCTATGTAAATGAATACTCTGAATAAATTATATTGAATACGACCGTGTTTCCATACGATTTAGGTCTGGTTATGACAAGAGCATGTAAATGAAAATAAATGTAACCTACAACCCACAATCACTAAGCATATTTACTTAACTTTTCTAAATAATAATATTTTATATACTAGCTGAAATGCCTGTTCTTTGCACGGGGAGAATAGATTTATGGGAAATATTTGAATCCCTTTCCTGCTTAGAATATTTATTTGAATGAAAGTGTAATGAATAAAAAACATAGAAGATAATCTACTTTTGGCACAAATATTGTAATTCCCTAACCCCATAGAATATGCCTTTGGCACTTAATTGATTACAGGAAACGCTTCTCGCTTTTAATTACCGTTTTTGCTCATTATAAGGGTTAACGTTAAAACTGAATTAAGTTGAGTTTATCTACTTCCGATTTGGATGTAGAGTTAAAAAAAAAAAATGTGTCACCTATTCTAAGAACGCTAAATCGATTGCAAAAAACGCTAATCTCTACTTCTTAACGTTTTTTTTTCTTTCTTTTTTCTCTACGTATAAATTTAAATCGGCGGCTGTATTGGATTTCTACCACTTCTGATTTTAGTAGAGAGTTAAGGTTGGTGATGAAATGTATTTTTAAGACGCTTAATCGATTAATTTCTACTACTTCCGGTTTGGATTCTACTTCCACCAACAAACTCGATCATAATATTTGACCTACAATCTGACGAAAACTGATAGTGATCCATAAAGTAGTTGTTGAGAGTTTTTATCTCTTGGACGAACAGACATAGGGACAGAGTAAATACTATATAACTCCTTCTTTAACCGATTATACATTCAAGATTTTACAAAGGTCTTTATTATTAACCATACAAGAAAATATTCTAAGAATTATTGGCCTGTAAGTGTAGGTGGTGGTACGCTGACTCACATTTCTTCTTTTTTTATTTTAGTGAAGAGCTTAAAGACAATGAGAAGAGTCAAAAATTGAGAAACAGGCTCACAGAGTACCTACAATAGGCCTACTGCGCTTCTTCCTTTAATTCTGGCGAATTCATTCACTAGAATTAAAGAGTACAAACTATAATAACTCTAGGCTTAATTATTCCGATCGAGTTGCCGCCAAACTCCTTAAGATTATTTTGAACGAAGAAATAACATACTGGTGTGGTACAAGCAGCGCCGTAACTTAGATTTTTTCTGGGGGAGGCAAGCATTAATACGTGTATTTGGGCCCCCCTAGAATTTTTTTTTCCTAATTCTTGAGCCCCGTTTTTTCATCTTTCTCCTACTCTTTAAGGGCCCCCCGGAGCTTGTGGGACCTCACGCACTGCAAGGTTTGCAGGGCAGTTAGTTATTCCCCTGGGACCATTCCATATATGACGAATTAATTAAAGGAACAATATTGACAAATCTTAAAGCCATACGAATAAATATTATTTCTAGGGCCTCTAATATATAACAAAATGGGCCCACGATTCATTTTTGTTTTATTTACGTTTCGTGTGCTGTTTTGTTTATGTAATGTTGGGAACTGTTTGATGTTTCATTTATGATTTCGTGTTCGTATCGCATATGGACTAAGGAAATTTTGTCTTAAAATGGACCCTCCTCGAATGGCGGGAAGCTTCCCTGGGGGAGCAGTTGCCCCTCTGCCCCCCCCCCCCCGCCACAAGTTATTACCCTGGCTGCATGTTTAATTTGCCTTTAATCTCTTTCACTAACTTCTTCCAGCTTACCGCAAGCTTCAACGAAAAGGCACTTGGGCTGAGCTCCGCTTTGCTTGAAGTTTACTTAGGTTACACGCAAATTAAAAAGAAGAAAGAAAGAAAGAAAGAAAATAAAAGAAATGCATTCGTATCTTTTCTGATCATCGCACGAGAATGGTATACTTCCGGCGTCTACTTATTCTTAATTCACAAAAAGCTATCTTTTCGATACACTGAATGATTTTAGTGCAATTGGTATCAATAAGTACTAAACCCGACAGTAGACTATCATTTTTCGTTAGCATTAATATATTAAACTTTCCGAGTTAAGTATTACGAATTTATTGAAATGAAATGTAATTTTTTAGTTTATTTCCCCGCAATTACGCGCTATAGGCAAGGGAGACGGATGTGAATGATGGTTGAAGAATCGATGGAATGAGATTGTGGGAGGAAACGGAAGCACCCTAAGAAAGCTCACGGACATGATGTGGTCCACCATGAACTTACTTGTCCGCGGATCGAACCAACGACCCCAGGCACCAAAGGTAAGCGCTCTTCCACTGAGCTACCATGTTCCCCATATTGTAGATATAATATTGATAATGCACCACAAAGTATAGTATTTTCTAGAGTTAATCTCGCTGCTAATGAAAACGTTAGTGAAGTATTTATTTTTTTAAAGAAAGAAAATCTAACCATCTCTTAATGAAAGAAATAACATAATTATTAATGTACTTAGTATTTTGTAAAGTATACGCATTCATGGAAAAAAAAAAAACTTTCATATTTGTCTGGGGAGAAAGAGCACTTCTCTGGGGAAGGAGGGACATTGCTAAGTTTTACTGTAAACAATAATAAGAATTCTCGTCTTCTTTAATTTGAATTTTTTCTTGTCTCTGGACACCAGAGAGTCGCGAACAAAAGTTTGGAGAAAGTATATTGCTGTGTGTGGTTTGCAGATTTTTTGCAGCCGTTCACATACTTGTACACTATTCTTTACTCGCTTGTATATTTTAGGTATACTAAGTATTTATGAAAGAAACTTGGTTATCGTATGCGGGGATATACACCTAACACTACTTACTTTACCTTTTTCTTTAGTTCGTTTCCTGAAATCTGTATACTAGAATTTTCTGTGCCGTAAATTCAAATGACTTTTGTTTCTTTGGGTTATATTTTGTTTAATTAGATTATTGTTCTCTTAACTTCCCTCTCCAATGTATCCATAGCAGAGGGGAGCGCAGTAACTAAGTGGTAGAGGACTCAACTTTGCTGCATGAGGTCCCTGGTTCGATTCTAGCCTGCCAGGTGGGCTTCGTGATGGACAAACACTGTGTCTGTGAGTTCTTTCTGGACTGTATAGTTTCCTCCTACTTTCTTCTCTTCACCGTTATCTATCTCAGTATCGCCGTCTCCCTTAGCCTCGATGTATAATCGTTGGACGTTGAACTAAAAACAAATACATGTATAGGATGAACTAACTCACTTGCCATAAGCTTACGGCAAATTAAGTGGCAAGTTGCGGCAAGTTTACATTGACATGGCGTTAACAATAAAATGGAAAATGAACACAAGAAATATATATGAGAGAAACATTAATAGGTAAGAGAAAGACAATGACTTCTGCTGAATTTCTTTGTATTGATATTTGTCCGTAGCCCATTAATTTTTTCAATAGGTAAATATGTTGACGAGGTTGCAAATATGAATTTAGAATTATGATGGACAAACACCTTGTGTGTAGATTTTCTCAGGATTTTCCCGTTTGCTCCCTCTTTCGTCATTCCACCGTCATTATTCATCTTGCCATCACCGTCTCCCTTTACCTTGGTCATAATCGTGGAACGTTAACCTGAAAAAAATAATTTAAGAATATCCTTGATACCTGTATTCGCCTTCTGCTTAGTCCACTGCCATTTTAAATAGCATTGTTAACCAATTTGATACAAAAGATAAATCTATTGAAATATATTTATGTACAGTAAATAGATCTGTTATATTTACATCTTTCTAATTTCACAGTTACACTTGCAGTGCAGCTTCTTTATTACCCAAATTCCAGACATACCGTAACTCATAATGCTATTGTATATACTAAGAATGTATATTAAAATGGCATTGCCCGTATTTTTACAATAAAGTCATTTCTTTAAAGATATTAAATTTACTATTACTTTTAAGTAGAAGTAGATGACATTGATTACGCATGTTCTTTGTCATACATTCCCTGTAAAACCATGCGAAAAATAAATTGTACTCGCAATTCAGAAACAACCCATTTGCTGCTACATTGAATCAGATAAATTTGACAACCTTGAAACTGTAAGCGGAGCTTTCAACAGGTTTCAAGCATTAGAACTTTATTCAAATTAAATATAACTGAGAATAGAAACACTTTTAGCCTAACGCCACGATACTATGCATGCAAGATACTCTCCGTAGAAGTAAAGATGAACTGCTTGCGTAAGGTTGATTAATTGTACTTAGAGAAATAAACTGCATAGCGACTTTATTGCAATTGGAAGTTTACTACGTACTGTATATATTTCCAAAAAAAAAAAAAAAAAAAAAAGTAACAAATTTTAGCCATGTATATTATAAATGCGCTCGATATAAAGCAACGTTGTGTTCTATAAAACATCAGATATGTCGTAAACTTCATAGCATAAAGCCATTAAAAGCGTACTGGGGAAATTTATGTTGGTTTGTAGTTTTTAGCCGCGAGTCCAACGCTATTTTAATGTGTTTTGTCCAGTGCAATAATCCTCCTTTTAAAGGCCCAGTAAACGACTTCTAAAGTGTCCAGGACTATTACATCATTAAGCTTCTCTTTCAGACAGCCAAGCGGAGAGAGAATAGGGGAAAGAGTTCCAATTTTTTATCTGCTTCTTTTACTGCATTGTAATCGCCTTTGAAAAGCCTCTGCAGGATGGGGGATATCTGCGTGCTTTTACATACGTTCTAAAGGGTGTGAGCGGATATGGAATAGAAAAACATATATATGCTCTAATTCACCATTAGTGCGATTGGACGGAAGAAACGCAAAGAAATGTTTCTGAATTGGAGTACGTAATAGCCACGTCATGCAAAATGGGAATACTTTTTTTTTTAATTCCTTTATTTTTCAGCTTTCTCTACTACACAATTAATGTTCCAAATATTAATGTTTTCTCATACAGTGGTACTCTGGCGCTATACTTTGCTATGGTAATGGATTTCTATAGAAACGTGCTGTGAACGGATGAGTGCACAAATGAGTATGTTTTGGATGCTGAAATGTCGCTTCTTCTGATGGGAGAGAGAGAGAGAGGAAACATCCCAACACACACAAATACACACTGACACGGAGAGATCAGAAAAAGAGAAAGGGGCGGGAGATAGATTTCTATTTTGTCTTTATTTTAGTAGCAAAACCAAAGCTGTACCACTACATTAAATTAATGAAAATGATTAGGATACTATTTTCAGTCGTTAGGTTCTTATTACATTTCAAATCAATATGGATAATTTCTTATTTATCAGGATCACAGTAGCGGTCCTTATAAGGTTGTAATGCTAGTACATACATCAGGGGTGTAGCCAAGGGGGGGCCCATCGGAGCCCGTCCCCCCAAATGGTTTCCTGGACCCCCCAAATGACCAGCTTTTAAAACATCATAGTAAAATTATCTCGCTTCATTCATTTAAAAGTAACAAAGTTTATTGACAATTAATAATTTATGGTAAAATAGTAATGAGAAATATTGTTTTTTTTTTCATACCGATCGAAAAATGGTATAGTATCTCTTCCTTATACCGATCGAAAAATATACTACTTTTTTGTGACAGCAGATTACACAATTTACTGCGATTTATATTTGACAGTATGAAGACAAACGTTTTAACAAGGTGCTACAAATACAGCCATAAAACAAAGGTACTAAACTGATTTGTAAGTACAGTATATTTTTATATGCTTTAACAAGTGTTTTAAAATACATAGAGGATGGAAAATTTGGTGAGAAACAATGCTTTTATTCAATTTGGATTTCATTCGTTCTCTCTTTTATTTCTACTCAGTGTAATAAACTATTTTTTTTTTTAGTCACGAATAATAAATATTTTTGTCAGGAAACCGTAAAGAAATTAAGTGAAATTTCAAAGAAAATCAATCTTGTGTAGATAGGTTCTGTATACAAGGTCTTAAATTTAAATATAAAGATAACCAAGAAAAGTTTTGTTGCTTTTTCACCCACCACCTTCGAACATTGATATGTCACCTAACCTGGAAGATCAAAAATAGTCCCCATCAGCATCGACGACCTTCTGAAAACGTTCTGGAAGGCCATGGAATCCATCGCGGTAGAACTTGGTGGGCCGTGAAACGAAGAAAGTATCAGGTGCATTTTGGACTTTTACTAGGGATTTGAACTGGCGTCCTCTAAGGTGATTGTTCAAAGAATGGAACAGGTGATAATCGGACGGTGCAATACCCGAGGAATATAGTGGTTGCAATATTGTTTCCCATCCAAGGCGGAAAATGGTGTCTTGAGTCATCTTAGCCACGTGGGACTTAGCGTTGTCCCGTAAACGAGGACCCATTTGCAATTCAGAAGTGATGGCTCCAGAGTTTTGAGTTTTTGTTGAGCACAGTTCAACTGCTGACACTACACAGTTGCATTGATACTTTGACCAGCTGGTAGCAGTTCCCGATGCACGATGCACCAAACACACAGAAGGACCTTATTCTGGTACAGTGCTAGTTTCTGCTGTTTTGAAATCGGTTCATGGGATGTTAACCAATGATGACGGCGCCGTGGAGCTTCGTATAGGACCCACTTTTTATTACATGTCAACACCCTGTCCAGAAATGGCTCCGAAACAGTAAATAAACACAGGCGACTGCCGCGTTGCCTTCTGGCCCGGAGTCAAAATATGAGAGACCCATCGACCCAACTTGTAGTGCTTCACAAGTTGATGGATGTGCTGCCGAATGGTTTCTCCACACACTGAATTGTAGTCCCAGTTCCTCTTTGTACATGTGTTGGTCTTCCGACACGTGGTGTTTTCGGGTGTTTCGTCATCGTCCTTAAAGTTGTTAAACCATCGCTGCAATGTCCGAGGCGTCACGACACCCTCACCAAAGGCCTGGCATATCTTCTCTCCCGCTACAGCGGCGTTTGACCTCCATTTGAACTCGTTGAGCATACATGCTCTTATGACGCTCGGTGGATGTCCCATGTTCCCTCTGTCTTTACGCAAGTTCACGGTGTGTCTGAATTGCCACAACCAGGTAGTATGTTGGATATACCCATACCAACAACTGACGTTGGCCTTATCTCCACTCGCATCGAACTCACGGTGTGAGGTCCAAGTGAACACAGACTTCCACGAAAAGGGACAGAACTTTCTTGGTTACCTTTATAGTTATGCACAAAAGTATAGCGTTTGGTCCCGGGCAGTAGTTCTTGATTAAGCATAATAAAAACTATCTTGAATATAATTTATGGATAATAATAATAATAATAATAATAATAATAATAATAATAATAATAATAATAATAATAATAATAATAATAATAATAATAATAATAATAATAAGCTAAAATAGTGTTTTTAGTTTTCCTTAGGAAAACCAAAATTTTCCTTTCTTTCAGGCCTCAAAAACACTAGCAGCAACATTTTTTTTTGGCTTTGTACATTGTAACTGTCTCCCCCTCAAAAACGACGGGCCCCCCCCTACACAAACCTGCTGGCTACACCCCTGACGTAAATCAGTTATTCCACGTAAATCAGTTATGCGAATTTTAAACGAAAAGCGAATTTTTGAATCTGCTTTTTTCAATATTCGAACGATAGTCTCCGCCGAGATCGTTAATAGAGTAAATAAGTCTACATCTTCATTGGTAATGCTAAGGCCGCAGTGGCTCAGTGGTAGAACGTTCACCTCTGGTGCCTGGGGTCCTTGGTTCGATCCCAGCTCGCATCAAGTGAGCTTTGTGGTGGACAAATACCGTGTGCGCGTTTTTTCTCGAGATTCTTCCGTTTTCTTTCCACTTCCTTCATTCCACCATTTCATTCATTTCTCATCATCACCGTCTCCTTTAGACTAACCGGCATAACCGTGGGACGTAAAACTTAAAGATTTCATTTCATTTCAGTGGTAACGGTGGCTATTCATACCTCATTCATTCGTAAATATCTTTCGCGTAATACTGATATGCAACCTTCGAAACATTCTAGAATTACAGATTGCAGAAACATCTAGGCGAAATATTTTGATATTCTTAATCCTTACAGCCCTTTCTCATTTGGCGGCAAACTGCTACGCGCGGCGGCGGCGAATTGCCGCGCAGGGTAGAAAGACATTGCAAGTAATGGAGCTTTTCATATATGCGCGGCGGTCGCCGCAAATTTACGCGGCGAGGAAAAACAGCCGCCTCTCCCTGCTAGAAAGCGGCGCGGCTGACTGCCGCGTATAGCCAAGCGAGACATTGCAAGCAATGGAGCTCTTTACATATAGGCGGCGATCTGCCGCTTGGGTTTTAAGGGAGATAGCAAGTGTTGCCAGGAGAAATAGTCCAAGAAGTTTAGCATTTTTCTTCGGAAAAATTAGAAGCCAAGGTTTTTCTTCACAAAAACGTTCATTAGGTCATTCTAAATGACATATCAAAAGTCCCCGACTTTCTGATGTACGCTTCCCCTTTTTTCGGGGGATGGAAGTGGGGGAAGAAAACGCAATTTAAAATACAATCAAATTCAGCTTATTTGCATGTTAACCTAAATCTTCCGAACAAAAAATCAAAATTTACCGGGAACGCTTATCACATTTGCTTGTAAATGTTTCACAGGAAATCCCAAAGAATATCGGGTCGGGTTTCGGAAATATGACGTCATCAAAATGGCCGATACAAAAATTTGTAGTGTTTTGTCTGAATGGTTATAACTTTCCGCAGAATGGTAGTAAAACCGTCGTTTTTGTTTCAGATTGAAGATAATTAATTACCAAATGTACGGAATGAAACGTGCTGTCTGTATCGTTAATTTCTTTCGAGATACAATAACAAAAAAAACTAGTTTTTGAGTACCTGGTTTTAAGTGTAAATGCAAATAACTCAGTAATCATAAAATATTTCAAAATATATCTTCAAACAATGATTGTAGAGCATTATTAAGCCTTTCCAATGGTACCTGTACCTGCATTTTTTTTAATGTAAAGAAGGTATGTTTTTCTATTTAATAGACCGACTCTTGTAAAGACAATATAAGCCTACCTTTTTTTTAATTTTGAAAATAATTGGATATAAGATTCAATATCGCATTAGCATCCGTAAGTCTCACACACCCCAGACACAGATACAAAAATGAGGATTTACAATTCGGCGATAGATTCTTATCGTTTGTAGAATGAGAAATGTAAAATTCAGAGTAATAATGAATAAGAAATGTAAACTATTCAACTTACCTGAAATAGTTTACTTATTGAGTTCCTTTGCTGATTGATAAATAATAATTGTAATTATAGCAGGTCCACCTGGTTTGTCACCTCTATTTCTTCGGCGTCCATGAATATTTCACGTTCAGAGATTCCTTCCGTTGGAGTGACATTCAAACAGGATTGTCTGTGACAATTTGCATAAGCAAGAGAGCAAAACAGACCCAGCTTTCGACATTCATACACATTGCCGCATCCTTTAAAACATGAACAGAAAATCATTTTTAAAAGGGACGGTGGAGCAGGTGGCTGCTTTGATCGAAATGGTACTAACAAATTGTCTTTCATAACGCAACCCCACTCCTCAGGATTTAGTTGGTTTCCAAGCCATGTTTGTACGTGGTAATAAACCCGAAACAAATGTTGTTGTGCTGCAGCTGAAGTCGCTGGTAGGGCTTTTAAATCGACAGACTTATTTCTCTTCACTGATTTGGTGAAATAATGATAACGGTAATCATTTAGTGAAGTGTAATTTGCAGATGCACCGTATAACCCCCCCCCCCCAAAAAAAAAAACTGTATGCCATTTTCAGTTATTTCTGCATGGGAAAAATTACTTCGATTAAAAATTTCTACGACATGTTTTAAATCTTGACGTTGTTTGTAATAATTTCAAACAAACTGATTTCCCCTTCTGAAAAATGGCAGATGTTCCATCACAGCCTGCAAAAGCATGTAGAAATAAAATGTGATTTTTGCATACACCTTCTAAACTCCTTGATGAGTAAATCTTCGGCTCTTTCTTTCCTTTTCCTGGCTTCAAGAAAAAAATTTCTAAATTCGGCGGAGTTCGAGCTGTCATGATTACTAACAAATCAATATCCTCACCAACAATAACTGTAGAATTAGAATTAATTTTTGATATCGTGAGTGCGGTTTCTACAATGAGGACATCAGCATCATTCTCTGCTTGTTTGACATCAATATTGGCAGCCATGAATTTATCAGTGAGCAAACCAATCAACCTACTTTTGTTGTTTGCATTGGCGAGAAGGTTTTCTTGGCTCGTAGTCGCAACCATGTTTCCATCAAATATAATTGTTGTTGATGCTGCTTTCGAGCACCGTCGAAGTTGCTTCATGCCTTTCACATTTTTCTGAGGATTACCATATCCATCAAATACGATGACAGTGTTTCGACCGAAGTGTTTTTCCACATATGCCACATATTTATCACAAATATCCATGAAAGATTCGTTTTGACGCCACACCACTCGATGAAGAAGGAACCCTCCACCAACGACGTAGTTTGCGTTTCCGGGATCAGGATGAACATTGCTCGGGTTGAAGATGTTGAATAAGGATGATTTCTTCGTTTTTCTCATTCCAGTTGCATCAAAAAGAGCCATTGGGTAAGGAGCCAGTTCGAAATTTAAACATGCTCGAAGGTCATCATCTGATCTTTTGATTACGCTGAATCGTTGAAACAACAGCAGTGGATCGACAGGCACAGTAACATCATGTACCGTAAGGTGACTGTTCACTGTTTAAAGAGAAAGAACCCTATCAGTACGAGAATACTTTATGTCATGAAAATTGTCACCAACTTTTCTTTCCATCATGGTTGCTCCAATGTTCAGTGCATCGTAGCAGTTTATCTTCTTCACATTACCTGTAACCCCTGTTGCTATAGACATGATCACTTGTATATTTGGGAAAGGGTTGTGGGCACTGAACCACTCTGATACTTTCCTAACATCTTCTTGGTCCCGTTTGATTCGAGATTCTCGTGCATCTACATGCTGTTCTTCACTTGCAAACGAAATCCCACAAAAGTTTTCTAGTCCTTCAGAAATGTTGCTCGCACTTAACAAACCAACAACAAACTTAGTTAAGACATTCTCTTTTGTACTTCTTCCATGCACAAAGCCTCTTCGTATCTTTGAAGATTTCATGAGTGACTGTTCTATTACCATATCTGTTGGAATTCCACTAAAAAAATTGTCTGATCGCTTAACGGTGAAAAAGTCTGCAGTAAATTTTCTATAGATGTCTCCATCCATTAAGTTCCCCAACTTTACCATGTCTTTGTCAAACAAGTTGGCACTTTTAGCGTACAAAAAATGTCCTGCGGCGTGGAAATACGGAATTATCCTCTTCACTGCAGACAAATATGCCTTCCAGTCACCCATCCTCTCTGCCCTAATAAACTCTTTGAGGATTAACACAATGTCTAAATACTGGTCCCATAATTGTGCAGTTGGACCTCTCTCTTTTAGTTGGTTTTAGTTACAAAAAATGCAGGTACAGGTACCATTGGAAAGGCTTAATAATGCTCTACAATCATTGTTTGAAGATATATTTTGAAATATTTTATGATTACTGAGTTATTTGCATTTACACTTAAAACCAGGTACTCAAAAACTAGTTTTTCTTGTTATTGTATCTCGAAAGAAATTAACGATACACACAGCACGTTTCATTCTGTACATTTGGTAATTAATTATCTTCAATCTGAAACAAAAACGACGGTTTTACTACTATTCTGCGGAAAGTTATAACCATTCCCACAAAACACTACAAATTCTTGTATCGGCCATTTTGATGACGTCATATTTCCGAAACTCGACCCGATATTCTTTGGGATTTCCTGTG
The DNA here is from genome assembly GCF_964235325.1 of Thermobia domestica. Taxonomy (NCBI): domain Eukaryota; kingdom Metazoa; phylum Arthropoda; class Insecta; order Zygentoma; family Lepismatidae; genus Thermobia; species Thermobia domestica. The sequence continues at coordinate 317,369,552 of NC_137455.1, forward strand.
AAACAATTACAAGCAAATGTGCTAAGCGTTCCCGGTAAATTTTGTTTTTTTGTTCGGAAGATTTAGGTTAACATGCAAATAAGCTGAATTTGATTGTATTTTAAATTGCGTTTTCCTCCCCCACTTCCATCCCACGAAAAAAGGGGAAGCGTACATCAGAAAGTCGGGGACTTTTGATATGCCATTTAGAATGACCTAATGAACGTTTCTGTGAAGAAAAACCTTGGCTTCTAATTTTTCCGAAGAAACGCCCATTTTTTGACTAAAGTTCCTGGACTAAAAGTAGAGTGGTTGCGATAATATGGATTTATGTGTGTTTTACGTTTCTAGCCTAGGACAACTGGAGTGCTTTTAACCAAACTTGTTACATACAATATATGGAAAAAGATGGCATGTAAAAATAATCGAAAACGACCGATACTACCGAAGTATCGAAACCATAGGTCGTTGATTAAAAAGAGTCCAAATCAACACAAATTATTTTTTCTGTGTAATAGTAGATTGAGATAAATATGCGGGTAGCGCTGGGCAAATGAGCTTGTAATTCTATAAATTTCTGGTGCCCTAAAATTGAAATATATATACTATCAAATATTTCAACAATATTATATAATTTACAGTCTTTTGCTCTATATTGATGTATTATTTTGCTATATATATATATATATATATATATATATATATATATATATATATATATATATATATATATATATATATATATATTTCTTACATAAAATTTCGTAATCCGGTCTTTAGTATAATAACATGTACTTTCGCAAAGCAAGAGAGAACTCATGATGTGATCAGTACCGTATTTTATATATTTTATAACTATCTTAACACCTCTATGGGTGTAATTCCTTGAACTCTGAATTTTTTAAAAGAGACTTGAGTCAATCGTCGAAACGCTTAACACAAACGAATAAACCCGAAATAATAATAATAATAATAATAATAATAATAATAATAATAATAATAATAATAATACCTACAGACCAGCCTTGGGTTAGTGGTTGAGTGTTGACTTGGGATTCTGGGATAGATCTCAACTACTGACTATCCTGAAAGGACTTTATCCTATTTTCTGTCACAACAGATGAATATCGGGATGGTATTTTAAATATCCAGAACCTGGCTGCTATTTTGCCCAAGTCTATCAATTGTTGAAACAGTATAGAAAAATCTCCTTCAAAATACCACTTCTCTAAAAAAGGATGAACCTTTATGTGTCTTTTTTGTCGTTTGTTTGTTTGCTTCCTGTCTGTCTTAACAAGGCGAGTAGAAGACACTTTTTGCGTCTCTCCATTGCAACCACCATAACACGATAAGAGTCACAAGGTTTTGTTTCTTCAGTTGCACAGCAACCCTGCTCGCATATTTTTCATTCGCGGCAAAACGCAGCGTAATATGAAAGGGTATACTTCTCACGCGGCAAACTGCCGCGAGCGGCGACGGCAAATCGCCGCCTCAATGTGAAACAACATTTAGACTATTACATAAACATAAATCCAATCACTTGTAAAAGTTAATGTGTCCTCTTTACTGTCTTTACTGGAGTTTATTATCTTTACTCTTGAATTTCCATTTGCAACGTTCAAAATAAAATTTTTAGCATAACTTCTTTTGCTAGATATTGTAGAAGTAGTAGTGGCCCCCGTATATCTAGTCGAGTCAGCAAAAATTTCTCGATTCTGATTGGCTGAGAGAGGTCACGTGACGTTAGGCCCCGCCCACGCGGGAAATTCAAATTTTTTAGGTCACGTGGTATGACGTCATGAGTCACCCTGCGGGGAAATCCCTCATTCTCTTTTATGACTAGGATTTTTGAAAATTGTTCCCTTTTACGGGTAAGATGTGTGTTTTGATTGGTTGACAGCTGTCACATGATCTTAGACCCAGGGATATTTGAAAATTCGTTCCCTTTTACGGGTAAGATGAGTGTTTATGATTGGCTGATAGAGGTTACATGATCTTAGACCCGCTACACGGTGAACAGGTCACATGGTATGACGTCATGTTTTACCCTTGCGAGGAAATCCATCACTAATTCGTTTCCTTTTACGGGTAAGATAAGTGCTTTGGTACCTTGATTCTGATTGGATGATAGAGATCACGTGATTTTAGGTCCTAGGATTTTTGAAATTAGGGTGTCCTTTCTGATGTATACTTTGGTACCTCGATTCTGATTGACCGACAGAGGTTACATGATCTTAGACCCGCCACACGGTGAACAGGTCACATGGTATGACGTCATGTTTTACCCTTGCGGGGAAATCCATCACTAATTCGTTTCCTTTTACGTGTAAGATAAGTGCTTTGGTACCTTGATTCTGATTGGATGATAGAGATCACGTGATTTTAGGTCCAAGGATTTTTGAAATTAGGGTGTCCTTTCTGATGTATACTTTGGTACCTCGATTCTGATTGGTCGACAGAGGTCACATGATCTTAGACCCGCCACACGGTGAACAGAATACGTGGGAAAACCCCTCACTTATTTGTTTTATTTTATGTGTAAGATGTGTGTTTTGGTACCGCGATGTTGATTGGTGGATAGAAGTCACATGATCTTAGCCCCCACCCCCAATGCTAGACATTCAGAGTGCTATGACGGCGATCCATCCTAGACCGGGATCTTAGAATTTAGTTCCCTTTTTATGGTTATGCGTAAAGTTCCCATGAAGGGTTCAACCTCCTCCTTAAATAACCCTTTTATGGTATGATATTGTACTGAAGTTTACATTAAATATTATCGTTCTCTTTGACAGATAAGATGATTCTTACCTTGATGGAGATCCTGTCCTTGAATTAGTAGTCTATGTCTCTGGAAGTAACAATGGTGAAAGAGAGGTGTCGCTTGTAGATTTCTTATAACACATTGTTGTGAGTTTAAGCGATTTTTTAAACGCTCAGTAAGCGCTTCAATTATGGAAACAGTGTTGCCAGATTTTTTTTTTACCGAAACTGCTCCGATTCTTTTCGAAACGGTTCCGCAGAGTGCAAGAAATTTTAAACTAAAAAATTTTTCGAACTAAAAAAATTTCAAAACTAAAAAAAATTTTAAACAAAAATTTTCAAACAAAAAATTTTGAAACAAAAAAGTTTCAAACAAAAAATTTTCGAACCCAAAAAAAATTTCGATCTAAAAAATTTTGAAACAAAAAAGTTTCAAACAAAAAATTTTCGAACCCAAAAAAAATTTCGAACTAAAAAAATTGAAACAAAATTTTGTCGAACTAAAACATTTTTTAAAAACAAAAGTTTCGAACTAAAGATGTAAATCACATCTAAAAATTTTCAAATCAAACTTTTTATCGAACTAAACTTTTAAAATTTTCGAACTAGAAATTGAAACCAAGTTTAAGAAAAAATCCTAAGAAATGTTTCTCCAGGAATCGAACTCAGGTCTTTCAAACCAAAGATGTGTATGCTAACCGCTTAAATGAATTCGGTTTTAATCGATCTTGGTGGGTTTCGAACCATGGTCCTTGAAAAGGATACACATATACTTTAAGAAAATAAATCTGACAGTGTAACGCTTCTCAAATCAAACTTTTTATCGAACTAAACTTTTAAAATTTTCGAACTAGAAATTGAAACCAAGTTTTAGAAAAATCCTAAGAAATGTTTCTCCAGGAATCGAACTCAGGTCTTTCAAACCAAAGATGTGTATGCTAACCGCTTAAATGAATTCGGTTTTAATCGATCTTGGTGGGTTTCGAACCATGGTCCTTGAAAAGGATACACATATACTTTAAGAAAATAAATCTGACAGTGTAACGCTTCTCAAATCAAACTTTTTATCGAACTAAACTTTTAAAATTTTCGAACTAGAAATTGAAACCAAGTTTTAGAAAAATCCTAAGAAATGTTTCTCCAGGAATCGAACTCAGGTCTTTCAAACCAAAGATGTGTATGCTAACCGCTTAAATGAATTCGGTTTTAATCGATCTTGGTGGGTTTCGAACCATGGTCCTTGAAAAGGATACACATATACTTTAAGAAAATAAATCTGACAGTGTAACGCTTCTCAAATCAAACTTTTTATCGAACTAAACTTTTAAAATTTTCGAACTAGAAATTGAAACCAAGTTTTAGAAAAATCCTAAGAAATGTTTCTCCAGGAATCGAACTCAGGTCTTTCAAACCAAAGATGTGTATGCTAACCGCTTAAATGAATTCGGTTTTAATCGATCTTGGTGGGTTTCGAACCATGGTCCTTGAAAAGGATACACATATACTTTAAGAAAATAAATCTGACAGTGTAACGCTTCTCAAATCAAACTTTTTATCGAACTAAACTTTTAAAATTTTCGAACTAGAAATTTAAACCAAGTTTTAGAAAAATCCTAAGAAATGTTTCTCCAGGAATCGAACTCAGGTCTTTCAAACCAAAGATGTGTATGCTAACCGCTTAAATGAATTCGGTTTTAATCGATCTTGGTGGGTTTCGAACCATGGTTCTTGAAAAGGATACACATATACTTTAAGAAAATAAATCTGACAGTGTAACGCTTCTCAAATCAAACTTTTTATCGAACTAAACTTTTAAAATTTTCGAACTAGAAATTTAAACCAAGTTTTAGAAAAATCCTAAGAAATGTTTCTCCAGGAATCGAACTCAGGTCTTTCAAACCAAAGATGTGTATGCTAACCGCTTAAATGAATTCGGTTTTAATCGATCTTGGTGGGTTTCGAACCATGGTCCTTGAAAAGGATACACATATACTTTAAGAAAATAAATCTGACAGTGTAACGCTTCTCAAATCAAACTTTTTATCGAACTAAACTTTTAAAATTTTCGAACTAGAAATTTAAACCAAGTTTTAGAAAAATCCTAAGAAATGTTTCTCCAGGAATCGAACTCAGGTCTTTCAAACCAAAGATGTGTATCCTAACCGCTTAGCTATGAATGAATTCGGATTTAATCATGCTTGGTGGGTTTCGAACCATGGTCCTTGAAAAGGATACACATAAACTTTAAGAAAATAAATCTGACAGTGTAACGCTTCTCAAATCAAACTTTTTATCGAACTAAACTTTTAAAATTTTCGAACTAGAAATTGAAACCAAGTTTTAGAAAAATCCTAAGAAATGTTTCTCCAGGAATCGAACTCAGGTCTTTCAAACCAAAGATGTGTATCCTAACCGCTTAGCTATGAATGAATTCGGATTTAATCATGCTTGGTGGGTTTCGAACCATGGTCCTTGAAAAGGATACACATAAACTTTAAGAAAATAAATCTGACAGTGTAACGCTTCTCAAATCAAACTTTTTATCGAACTAAACTTTTAAAATTTTCGAACTAGAAATTGAAACCAAGTTTTAGAAAAATCCTAAGAAATGTTTCTCCAGGAATCGAACTCAGGTCTTTCAAACCAAAGATGTGTATCCTAACCGCTTAGCTATGAATGAATTCGGATTTAATTATGCTTGGTGGGTTTCGAACCATGGTCCTTGAAAAGGATACACATACACTTTAAGAAAATAAATCTGACAGTGTAACGTGGATTAAAATAAAATGCTGATAGACTTCTTTGTGTGACGACATAGAAGCACATATGATTGAAAAAATGCAAACGTCAGCGGATCGCATTACTTTTTGTTTTACTACGAACGTGTCAGCATGATTCATGGAAAAAAAGCAAACATTGACATTCTCGTATGGAATATGAGGAAAATGAAATGTCGTCACAGTTACGACAAGTAGTGACATGATCCTGGCAGAAGGGAATTGGCATCGGAATTGCGATACTAGATGTTGTAACTATTGAGAAACGTGAATGGCGTCACGATCGATTGTTACACATCGTTTTGGTTCGTGATTCATGACAAAAGCAGCGAGCGTTTTGATTGGTTCGTTGTGATGTCATTTTATAAATTTCCTCGTTTCTGATTGGCTGATGGTGACATCGTTTTCACAACGACCTAAATAAAAATCTAAATTTCATTTTTCAAATCCTACATCGCTCTCAACTATCGTGTGAAGAAGATCTGTTCTTGAAAAGTGTCTTCATTTAAGCTTTACTGCACCGACTTTGTGTTCATTGAATTTGAGGTAAGTTCAGTGAGTCACCCAAGATTCGAAAATCATTTTATTTTATATTTGTGGGGGTGGATCACTCATACACTGTTTTACTTTTAGTACGAAATATTTAGACTATGAAGAAATTAGTGGAATGGGAAAGTGGGAGTACGAATCAGGAACCTCCACACATTAGAAGTAAGCACGATAAACGATATGGTTTAGCGTCCCTTCAGCGAGCACCCGTCGGGAATTGAACCATGGCCAGAAAAATGTGTGCGCTTAGTTTTGAAAAGAATGCATTACAAAATTTCAGAAACTATGTCTGAGAATAATATGGTTCGATTCCCTTTAAAAGCATTAGCGGCCCCTTCAGCTTAACGTGATATTCGAGCAATCACCTGGGATTGAACCAAGGCCAGAGGCGTGTACGTCAACCATTTAGCTTAGTTTTGAAAAGAATGTATGATAACGCATGAGAATATTAAATTTCAGAAAAGACTTGACAGCGATCCGATGTGGAAAGCAAACCCACCGAGGATTGAACCAGGACCTTCCACGTTAGAAGCATGTACGCTAACCGCTTAAATAAAAAAGAGTGCATGAATATTTGGTTAAAAGATTTACGCTATACAGATTTTGTTTTGACAATTACGTATGTATAACGTTAATGGTTGGTGAATCTCTTCAACTTGCAAACGCATCATTTAAAGGTCGTTGTGAGTAGAAAAAATGCTTACGCGTACTTTGTCACATCTCAGTACTGTTGAAACATTCATTCATGCATTCTTTTTTTATCACTATAGAATGGTAGGTCAGTTACATGCTGATGTAATGCTCTCGAGTTTGACAGCAATAAAACACACATTTCAGTAACATAATTATTTTTAAAAAACTTTGATTTTTAGTACACGTGCTTTCATAATGAGATTCTGAACGTCACCGCCAGGAATCAAACTCAGGACCTTTACATGAATTGCTTAGTTAAGAATTTATCATGAATGTTATGATTTCCCGAACTAAGCGGTTAGCATACGTACCTTTGGCGTGGGAGACCAGGGTTTGATTCCCGGCGGGAGCTCATGTGGTTCGGATTCCACGTTAATCAGTAGGTCCACGTCTCATATAGCCTCGCTACTGAAAGGGACGCTAAACTAAAAATCAAAAAATCAACTCAAATTCACGCTGCTCAATTCCTTTTTTCCCATTACATATTTGTTTTACCGTACCTGTTTGTTTGTTTTCATTTTTAATCATGGTCCAATCGGGTTTTACTGTTCGCAATGAAATCACTCGTCATTATAGACGATTTATGTACGTTTATGTATTATGAGGTGTGCACGTCAACCATTTAGCTTAGTTTTGAAAAGAATATATGATAACGCGTGAGAATATTAAATTACAGAAAAGGCTTGACATGCCCCGACGTGGAAAGCAAACCCACCGAGGCTTGAACCAGGACCTTCCACGTCCGAACCATGTACGCTAACCGCTTAGTCACAATAATAATAAAAAAAATACGCTATACAGATTTTGTTTCGACAATTACGTATGTGTATCGTTAATGTTCGATGAGTCTCTTCAACTTGCAAACGCATCATTTAAAGGTCGTTGTGAGTAGAAAAAATGCTTACGCGTACTTTATCACATCTCAGCACTGATGAAACATTCATTCATGCATTCTTTTTATCACTATAGAATGGTAGGTCAGTTACATGCTGATGTAATGCTCTCGAGTTTGACAGCAATAAAACACTCATTTCAGTAACATAACTATTTTAAAAAAAAACTTTGATTTCTAGTACACGTGCTTTCATAATGAGATTCTGAACGTCACCGCCAGGAATCAAACTCAGGACCTTTACATGAATTGCTTAGTTAAGAATTTATCATGAACGTTATGATTTCCTGTTTATCAGGTGATTAAGATTTTTCTTTCTTCTTTCTTTTGTAGTAAATTCACGCTGCTCAATTCCTTTTTTTCCATTACACATTTGTTTTACCGTACCTGTTTGTTTGTTTTCTCCTTTTATTAACATGGCCGAATCGGGTTTTATTGTTCGCAATGAAATCACTCGCCATTATAGACGATTTAACATTGAAGGTAGAATGCTCGAAATTCAATTCAACGCACCACCCGTAGGAACCGATATCATACAGTATGTACACAACAGTTTCCAAGCAATGCTGGACCATTTGTTAGCCAATGTCGACGATGAGGCGATGGTTGGTTTATCGGTAATATCGCCACGTAACACGAATAAACCGTTTTGGGTGAGTTTTCGCCAAGCACGAAACTTGACACTGGAAACGATGTGGGCATCGTTCGAAAGAGTGTTACAAAGTAACAATGCATTTCTCCTGCACGAACCATTCACCGTGCATTTTCATCGTGTCGATATTCCACGTGGCTATGGCGGTTTGCGGCAAGGAGTACTTCAAAATGAAGAATTGTTACGTAGCAAGCGAGGGATTGTACGTGTAAAAAATCAAGATTCAAGGTGCCTGGCGTACGCCCTTGTTATTGCTATTGGCCTGAAAAAATACAAGAATGTAGATATGAAACGACATAAGCAGTATCAATATCAAACAAAATGTATTGTGGACCAAGAAGTGGATGCGTTATGTTCAAATGCAGGAGTGAATTTGGATCACGGTGCCAGTGTAAATGAAATACGACAATTCCAGGCATACCTCAAAGAATATAAAATTACTGTGTATACTAGTTTCACAGGCCATGATATCATGTACGAGGGGCCCAACGATGAAAATCGCACTCCCATAAATTTAATTTGTTTGGCTGGCCATTTTGACATCATTCAATCTTTAACTGCTTGTTTTGCAACCAAGTTCTACTGTGAGGCGTGCCATAAAAAGTATGATCATCGTAACAGACATGTAAAAAATTGTCCTGTAACATGCTCCAAATGTTTACAGAGACCTCTATGCGACAAGAATCAAACGCTGATATTATGCAACGACTGCAATCGGCAATTTTACGGCGAAGAATGTTTTAACAATCATCGTAATATTGTATATCATCAAGGGGAACCTATATGCAAAATGGTGAAGCAATGTACTAGATGTTACAGAGTATATTCTTTTGTGCATACTGGACAACGACATCATGATTGCAATGAGATCTTTTGCAATGTTTGTAAGAAGATTGTTCCAGGATCGCATCAATGTTTTATGCTTCCTGATCGCCAATGCTTGAAACCAGGTGTTCCTTCACTCATGCACGCAAAGAAAGCCTTGTTGATATTCTATGATATAGAATCTATGCAGGACACGAATATTGGCGATAATACGTATGTACACATTCCAAATTTATTGGTTGCACAACAAGTATGTTATGTATGTGTTGAAAACGCTAATATCCAGCAGTCTTGCAGTACGTGTGGTCAGCGCCAGCATATTTTCCAAGGAGAGGATCCAGTTTATAATTTTCTCCAGTACTTGCGGGAACGTCGTCCCAATATAAATAGGATTTTCTGTGTCGCGCACAACGCTAAGGGCTACGATGGACATTTTATCCTAAAGACCATGGTCGAACAATGCCAATGGAGACCCGACGTCATATTAAATGGGACCAAGATACTGAGTTTAACGTTGAATAATCTGACGTTCATTGACTCGTTGAACTTCTTGCCTATGGCATTAAGTAAATTGTCAAAAGCGTTCAATTTACCCGCAACCAAAGGCTACTTCCCGCATTTCTTCAACACCAAGGAGAATCAATCGTATATTGGACCACTTCCAGAAACAAAGTATTATGGTGCAGATGAAATGCCCGTCGAAGACAGAAACAAGTTCATGCAGTGGTACAACGATCATCGTAATGACACGTTTGATTTTCAGAAAGAAATTCTCAAGTATTGTATTCAAGATGTCAATGTACTGCGACAAGCATGCGTTTCGTTTATGACGTCATTTGAAACAGAAACCAAAGTGAATCCCTTCTTGGAGACGATCACGATTGCCAGTGCTTCTAATTTAGTATTCCGCCGGAATTTCCTTAAACCCAACACCATTGGAATTCTACCGGCACATGGCTATCGATGGAGAAGTACCCAATCGATCGCTGCAATGCAATGGCTGGCCTACATTGAAAAAACCGAAGAAAAACAAATCTTACATGCGGCCCGACAAAAAGAAGTGTTTATTGCGGGATTCCATGTTGATGGCTACTACCAAGATCCTGAGACGTTAGAGGAGCACGTCTACGAGCATGCCGGCTGTTTTTACCACGGGTGTAAAGTATGTTTTACTACAGGCCGTAATCAGCCCATCTACAGCAATCCAGAAGACACCATGGAATTCCGTTATGAACGAACGCAACGCAAAAATGCAAGACTGCGTGAATTGGGGTACATTGTACATGAAATGTGGGAGTGCGAATTTAATCAGTTCTTAAAACAAAATCCTGCAATGGCGACGTATCTGAAGAATCACCCGTACATGAACCGCAGACCATTAAATCCAAGAGATAGCTTTTTTGGAGGAAGGACCAATTGCGTGAAATTGTACCACCAAGTCGATGAAAAAGCGGGGGAAGTAATAAAATATTACGATATTGTCTCGCTTTATCCTTATGTAAATAAGTGTGCTAAATACCCTGTAGGCCATCCACGAATTTATCTACAGGGTGATGAAAATATACCACCAATAAATAAAGTCAATGGTCTAATCAAAATGTCGATATTACCAAGTCGCCATCTTTATCATGGTCTCCTGCCTTACCGATGTAACAAGAAACTACTCTTTCCACTGTGTGCTGCGTGTGCCGAAGAAATGAACCCAGACCCTACAGCAACGTGTACACACAACGATCAGGAGCGATGCCTCACTGGAACTTGGGTATCATATGAAATCCAGAAAGCAGTAGAATTGGGATATCAACCAGTGGAAATTTTTGAAATTTGGGACTATGACATTGAACAATATGATCCCATCACGAAAACAGGTGGCTTGTTCACGGAATATATCAATACATTTTTAAAATCAAAAATGGAAGCGTCTGGCTGGCCCAGTTCCTGTGTGACCGAAGAAGACAAATCAAAATTCATACAAACCGTCCTGGAGCGTGAAGGTATTGCATTGGATCGGTCCAAAATTGAAAATAATCCTACACGAAGAAGTTTATCTAAGCTTTGTCTTAATGCTCTTTGGGGAAAACTTTCGCAAAGATCAAACTTTAGCCAGACCACAATTATTGATCGGCCGGAAGAATTTTATGAAAAACTCACTTCCCCCGACATTAAACTCCATCAAATTGTACCCATCAATGATACGATGTTGTATGCGTTCTGGGAGTACAATGAACATGTGCCTGTTCAAAACCGAAACACCAATGTCGTGTTAGGTGCATTTACAACATGTCAGGCACGTCTGGAACTGTACAAGTACCTGGAAATGTTGCAGGAACGTGTTTTATATTTCGACACGGATTCTGTAATATTTACGGAGAAGCCCGGGGAGCCAACCATTGAACCTTCAACGTACTTGGGATGCTTATCGGACGAGATGGAGTCTTATGGACCACGAGCATACATCAAGACATTTGTCAGTGGAGGACCAAAAAATTACAGCCTAGAAATATACAATCCGGATACCAACGTCACCAGTTACATATGTAAAATTAGAGGATTTACATTAAATTACAATGCAGGACAACAATTAAATTTCAATACGCTAAAAGAAATGATTACAAATCAATGCCGTGGACAAGTCACCATCACTATCCCCCATAAGATATGCAGGAACAAAGACCATACCATCGTCACACGCAAAGAAGAAAAAATGTACAGTATCCAGTACACAAAACGTCGATTTAAAGAAATCAATTCTTATGATACGGTTCCGTACGGGTACGTTAAAAAACAGAAGATGGAACTGGAAAAAGAAGATAAAGAAGAAAAAACTGTAAATACCCAATGAGGCCACCATTTCTTTTTTCCTTTTCCTTTTTTCCACTCCTTAACCACAAAGCAGCAACACCAAGAAGAAAATGAAGTACCCACAAGAGTTCATAAACCATCAACACCACCATCAGTGGAAGAAATGCAGTCATCTCGTATCCAAGGAGGAACCTTGACCATAAAGGAGCAACACCTAGAAAAAAAATGCAGTACCCAGAAGAGTTCATAAACATCCATCGGTGAAAAAAAAATGCAGTGATCCTGTACCCGAGGAGGAAGATGAGCCTAAACAGATCCATCATTTACGAGTAAGTTTTATTTCTCTCTTATCAATATTGACTCATTTTTATTGTTTCAGAAAAAAAGAAATTCATAAAGTAATCCGTCGTTTCTTCTTTTTCTTTACAGGATACGGCTACAAGATTCGAAGATGATGACGCGTCCAACATATTCATTAAACTAGATCCTGTATTTATTATGTTAATAAACATGTATAGGAAGAGCACATACCTTTCGTTAAAATACAACAAGTTGAAAAAAAAAATGTTTTATTATTTCTTGAAACCCTGAACACTTGTTTTCAAATCATGGTAATCTTGAAAATTTAAGGTGAAAAATATATTCAAGATTTGGTTTACACGATTTTGTTCGAAAAAATAATTAAAGAATTTTTTTAGTGTCCAAAATTTGATTTTTAATTTAGTTCGAAAAATTTTTAATTTGAAAATTTTCAAATGTGGTTTACATCTTTAGCACGAAACTTGTTTTTAAAAATTGGTTCGAAATTTTTTTAAAATTTTTAGTTCGAAAAATTTTGATTTGAAAATTTAGTTCGAAAGTTTTTAGTTTAAAATATTTTTTTCGTTCGAAAATTTTTAAATTTTTTTTAGTTCGATTTTTTTTGGGGTTCGAAAATTTAATTTTTTTTTAGTTCGAAAATTTTTTGATTTGAAAATTTAGTTCGAAAGTTTTTAGTTTAAATTTTTTAGTTCGAATTTTTTTGAAATTTTTGTTTCAAAATTTTTTAGATCGAAATTTTTTTTGGGTTCGAAAATTTTTTGTTTGAAAATTTTTGTTTAAAATTTTTTTTAGTTTTGAAATTTTTTTAGTTCGAAAAATTTTTTAGTTTAAAATTTCTTGCACTCTGCGGAACCGTTTCGAAAAGAATCGGAGCAGTTTCGGTAAAAAAAAAATCTGGCAACACTGTTTCCATAATTGAAGCGCTTACTGAGCGTTTAAAAAATCGCTTAAACTCACAACAATGTGTTATAAGAAATCTACAAGCGACACCTCTCTTTCACCATTGTTACTTCCAGAGACATAGACTACTAATTCAAGGACAGGATCTCCATCAAGGTAAGAATCATCTTATCTGTCAAAGAGAACGGTAATATTTAATGTAAACTTCAGTACAATATCATACCATAAAAGGGTTATTTAAGGAGGAGGTTGAACCCTTCATGGGAACTTTACGCATAACCATAAAAAGGGAACTAAATTCTAAGATCCCGGTCTAGGATGGATCGCCGTCATAGCACTCTGAATGTCTAGCATTGGGGGTGGGGGCTAAGATCATGTGACTTCTATCCACCAATCAACATCGCGGTACCAAAACACACATCTTACACATAAAATAAAACAAATAAGTGAGGGGTTTTCCCACGTATTCTGTTCACCGTGTGGCGGGTCTAAGATCATGTGACCTCTGTCGACCAATCAGAATCGAGGTACCAAAGTATACATCAGAAAGGACACCCTAATTTCAAAAATCCTTGGACCTAAAATCACGTGATCTCTATCATCCAATCAGAATCAAGGTACCAAAGCACTTATCTTACACGTAAAAGGAAACGAATTAGTGATGGATTTCCCCGCAAGGGTAAAACATGACGTCATACCATGTGACCTGTTCACCGTGTGGCGGGTCTAAGATCATGTAACCTCTGTCGGCCAATCAGAATCGAGGTACCAAAGTATACATCAGAAAGGACACCCTAATTTCAAAAATCCTAGGACCTAAAATCACGTGATCTCTATCATCCAATCAGAATCAAGGTACCAAAGCACTTATCTTACCCGTAAAAGGAAACGAATTAGTGATGGATTTCCTCGCAAGGGTAAAACATGACGTCATACCATGTGACCTGTTCACCGTGTAGCGGGTCTAAGATCATGTAACCTCTATCAGCCAATCATAAACACTCATCTTACCCGTAAAAGGGAACGAATTTTCAAATATCCCTGGGTCTAAGATCATGTGACAGCTGTCAACCAATCAAAACACACATCTTACCCGTAAAAGGGAACAATTTTCAAAAATCCTAGTCATAAAAGAGAATGAGGGATTTCCCCGCAGGGTGACTCATGACGTCATACCACGTGACCTAAAAAATTTGAATTTCCCGCGTGGGCGGGGCCTAACGTCACGTGACCTCTCTCAGCCAATCAGAATCGAGAAATTTTTGCTGACTCGACTAGATATACGGGGGCCACTACTACTGTAGATACTTTTTGAGTTATCATGTAACAGCAAGACTCGGTCAATAACAAATAAGAAATATCAATTACTAAACGATTTAAATATTAACAGTAATACTATTTCTTCAAAATAATAATAATATCTCAAAATAAATTATATGTTCGTTTGTTTGCTGAAGTGTAGCGTCCCTTTTCAGGACTGAGATTGATATGAGATGTAGACCTACAAAACAGTGATTCCCAAAAGGTGTAGCCCAGTAACGTGGGGAGTGTCTCAAAATTTCAGAATATAAGAACAATGCCTTCGTATAACACACCTCTAAGCCTAGACATTATGCGACATATTTTATTTTTACCATGAAGCCTTTAATAATATAGGTTAAAATCAATTGTTTAGGCCCTTGTCTTTGATATATGTATTAATTAGTATCACGGTACCTGACCTAAGTTCGTCGCGATACCATGGGCGGTGTGTCACCAGTCAAAAGAGTTAAGAATCACTAGTTTAAGGTGAAATTCGAACCACCATAATACGCTTATTAAAAAAATAGCTCATTCTTACCAAGAAAGACAGTGATTACGTGCGGTTTACCACGGTATTGTTTGACGTAACTCGATTTAGATGTTGTTTGCCACAGTATATTATTGCTGCATTGTCTTATCTCGTAATCCTGAAGATTAACGCAAAATTGATTAAGGGTTGCCAGATGACTATACTATAACAACGAAATCCATTATAGTCAAAATGATGGACCCGATTTCAGAAACTTATTCTGTGAAATCTAATAAGCATGTGTTAATTGTGAGACATGTGCTAAGAAAGGAAAAGTGGCCAAGTTTTCTTGAAACATATCACATATGTTCTAAGTGAGCATCTCGCGTAACATGGCACACACACACCAAGCCGATTGTCTATCTCCTTTCAAACCTTTTGAAGCATGTTGCGGTCAATATAAGAAATTCATTTCATGCTCGCTGCTGCTGACTCAGCAGTAAAAAGTGGAAACACTGCTTGGAAACTAAACTTTGCAAGTTAATATTTTGAAACACGTGTCTCTCAATAACATACGTGCATTAGACTTCACAGAATAAATTTCTGAAATCGGATTCATTATTTTGACTCGTTCTGTATTTATTAATGAAATAAATATGATGCGTTGTATGGCAAAGTGGCGTAACTCATTTTGTTTTAAGAAATGATATTAGGCCATTTCCGTGAATTTTGAAACTATAACTTGTTGGATGGTAAAGTTGCGTGTCTTAGAGTTAAAAATACGCCAAGAGATGGAAGCACAAAGAACGTCGTAAATTCGAATTCACAATGACCCTGCACGGCAAAGTGGCGTAAGTCTCAATAGCTCAAAATGTTTCAAAAGTGACTTACGCCATTTTGCGATCCAACGGCTCATATAGACAGTGTGAAGCACGTAATCAGACCACTGTGCTATCGGCTCTTAACGCCACTGTTAAGTTTGGTCAATTGAGTTCAAGCACTCGAGGTATTTATCTGTGTGTTTAGTAGACCGCCAAATGCGTTTCCAAATTAATATGAAGTCCCAGATTGTGTGTTTTTGAACGTGTAGCCAACGTTGAATTTAGGCATTTTATCACGACCATTCATAAAAGGATTTGATTTGATTTGAAGTTTAACGTCCCGTTCAGCAGCGAGGTTATATGAGGCGTGGACCTACTGATTAACGTGGAATCCAAACCACGTAAATTCCCGCCGGGAATCGAACCCGAGTCTCCCGCACAATAGGCGCGTACGCTAACCGCTTAGCCACGAAGGAGCTCACCCATAAAAGGATTGAACAATCCCGACAAATCTCAGAGATCCGAACCTTTGAAGGGATGCGTGCTAAAAATTGTTTCCCTTTTAATTTTTCATAACTTTTTAAAAGAGATTAAGTTAGATTTAAATATATGAATTCAACAATCTTTTAAACATCATTTGGTAACAAAAATAAATTTTAATCCATCGATAATACAATAATTTAATGACTTTTGTATTATTACTTGGCTATTTTCAAACCCTCAGAGATAATTTACAGTGGTAGGCGATCCCTTTATAGCCTTTCTGAAACAAGATGGAGGATGCATGAATTGAGACAGTGAAGTCTACAGAAAAAAAAAAATACTAGGAGTAGTGAACGCTTTACAAAATACACAAAACCAATTCAGTTTGTCTTAAGATGGGATAGCAGAAGTAAACGGGTTGCTTAATTATTTTTCTAAGTTTAAACCATTGAGTTCCTTGATAGTTTGAAGGGAGATTTTAGACCGTATGTGTAAAGACTTGGATTTTGTAGTCAAAAGATTCTGATTCTGGAACGAACAACGTTAAAGCTCTTAAGGGCATCATACATAAGGACGTAAAAGGTATATAATCTGAGTATTTAAGGAGAACTTTAAGAAAACTAACATTGGGCTTGAGGCGATTTTTTTCGAGAAAGGTAGAAAAGAAAAGAGAGATTTTCATCGATGAACCTAATTGCGGTAGCGGTGGAATATCCGTAACACTTCCAGAAGAAACTGAAGAACAATTTATTTTATTTTATTTTATTTTATTTTTTTTTTTTTAATGTAATCGTAGACAAGATTGTATCTCAGATCGATTCTTTGTGTTTCATATAAAGAAATTAGAAATATTTATGCAACTTTTTAAACTCATTTTTAGAATAAACGCTTTGGATGGCAAAGGTGCAATCAAAAAATTAATTAGAACCTAATCCTGATGGTCTAAGTGACAATATTGTGAAAGAAAAGTAAATGAATAACTTAATGTGTGCAGTTACTTTTCCGGACCAGACCAAGTAAACAGGTAAATATTGTAAATAGATATCGCTTCTTCTTCTCAATGAAATTTATAAATTGTAGTGACAATTTGTGTTTCCTGAATTTTGCATTGCACCCAGAATTTTCATTATCCTCCTAATGACTGTTGTTTCAGATGAGGAAGGGTTTAATAAACTATCGTTAATCAAAAACAATTTGAAATCAAGGAGCTTAAATTTTTCGTAGACCTCAATACTGTAGATTACATCACTTGTTACAAGTTGCACAGAAGTACTCACAACAGAGAAAGATGAACATGATTTTATATTACCCGAAAAGGATAATTTTATATTAGCTGGCCTACAGTGTAGTATAAATTCTCAGAGGGGGGCAGAGATAATCACAAGGGGCGGCAGTCCCATTGTCCACCCTCTAGCGTCATCACTAGTTATAATGTAGGTCAAGTACTATAAAACTATACTTTGTAGTATACAAAATAGTAACTGCCGCGCCTGGCCCCGAAAGTAATTCTGCCCCCCCCCCCTCGCCTGCATCATCAAAAAAATTAAAGCTGACGTCAACGAGCAACATTAGATCTGAGAAATTTTCTGTTGAAATTTCATTTCATATCTTATAAGATAAAATTCGCTGCATGCAACAGTCGAGATGGAAAAGCAATTTTATTTGAAAACTGCAGATAAAACATTCATTATGTTTTCCACGTACTTTATTTATTATTTACTGCTTTCTTATCAAGAAACACATATATTACGAGTTAAGCTTTTCATTGTCAAGTTTCTATTTGTTTCCGTAAGGTACCGAAAGTCTAGTTGACTTTCTTGTACTGCATATTATAATTATTTTTATAACTTTCCTTAAGTAGTCCGAAGATAAAAATGAAGAAAAAAAATGATTCGCCAAGGTCGAGAAACTACGACATGCTAAGGTGATAAAACTTTGTGTTATTATTAAACCTGTTTCTGGTTTGGGCCTACACGTTGTTGCATAACATTAGCAAGTTGACGAAAAGGATTAGTTATTGCAACATTACCTATGCGATTGCACTAGACATGTTTATTATGATTTTTTCTTTTAAAAAAAAAATAAATAAAAAAAGAAGCCTGTCTGGTAGTATATTTTAAAAATGTTATTGGTGTCAATATGATCAACAATTTTAATCTTGTAGGGTCAGTCTGTTCGTAACACTGGTTTAGCTGACTATATTAAATAGTGTTATCAATTAGAAATCAAATTACTAAATTATTATTATTATTATTATTATTGTTATTATTATTATTATTATTATTATTATTATTATTATTATTATTATTATTATTATTATTATTGTGGATGATTGGAAAAGAGTGTTGGTCCGATAAATCACGGATTGTGCTACTGCTCTTGAACGGGCGTGTGCATGTGTAACACCAACAACACGAAGCTATGGGCCCCTTCTGTATGCTGCATAATGTACAGGCAGGTGGGGGCACTGTGTGGTTTGGAGATGCTTCTGTTGGCATGGATTGGGACCATTAGTGTGTATGGACCACAGAGAGACATTTGTTGTGTCCCTGCAAGTGTCAGCGAATCACGTACACCCTACAATGCAACACTTCTACCTACACGAAGACGACATTTTCCAAGACAATAATGCTCGGTACCACCAAGCCAGGACTGCACTTGTTTGCCTTAAGGAATATTCCACGGAGCGGCAGCATATGAATTCCACGGAGCGTTCAGACCGAAATTGTGAGAAAGAAAAAGAGTCATAAAGTTGTGAGGAAAAAAAAAAAAAAAAAGAGAGAGACAGAAAGTTTGTACAGAACGCTAAAGTATTTATACAGTGAACTCTTTTTAATTCGAAGTCCAAGGGGACACGATAAAACTTCGAATTATCCAAAATTCGAATTATCCAACAACATTCATTTTCACGTATATAACAACAAACAAACCAAAGTACTGTGGATCAAAAACATGTAGACTTTACCTTTAAAGTAGCTTATTGTTTGCGTGATCAAATACCGCAAACTAACAAACGACATTGACACCATATAATTCAAATAGCCCAAACAATTAAACACCATTACAATTTGAATATTCTGTCCTTATTTTTAAGAAGTCGTAAACCTCGTTTGCTTAAATTTGATTGTTTTTGTACGGTCAATAAATCTTGAATTTCATGTATTGGGTGGAATACGATATTAATAACATTTGGTTGACTTTATCAATAATCCCTCTTAAATTTTCAACCAATTCTGAAACAAGATGAGATTGGCACACGTTCTCTATCTTTACTTCTTCCCCAACTCAACTTCATCTTTATCATTATATAGATTTTCTATTTATCTCTTGTATTACTCTTCCCTATGGCTGCATCTGGATAACTGAAAACACGTTAAGACTGTATTTCTCTGTTTCCGTCTGTCCAACATTAAAAATTTTCAACTATATTTACTTCGAGATCCAAAACATGGGTTCAAACGTTCGATTTATCCACGATTTTTTACTATTGTTTTCAATACAGTTTTCAAGGGGATTGGACTTCTGTTCGAATTATCCAATATTTCGAATTATCCAAGTTCGAATTAACGAGACTCCACTGTACATAGAAAATTTAACTTGTTTTACATGATAAGACATATTTATAATATTTGAATATGACTCTTTTAAACTCTGAAATGAGCTTCAGACATAGTAGTTGTCTTAAAAGGCAGTAACACCTCTTGAGAGAAATCACATCCGTAATATATATACACCAAAGAGAGAGAGAGGGGGAAGGATACAAGTATGGAATATCATTTACTAACTAAGTAATTACTCGTTACCAAAACTGAAAATATCACCAAAATATACTACAGAATGTAAAGTAGAATATTTACTACACCACTAGATACAATCGTCACATGAATAAGATTAAGATAGATATTAATAATTTACTGATAACATGCGATTTTTTCTGTTTAAGTAAATGAGTTTAAGTATGGAATACTTGTAATAATCTGTTCACAAAAGTCACAAATGTTAACACCCTCGTTTATATCCAAAACGTTCTACGTGGCACCATAATTCACACATAAGACACATCACTCATTGCTCTCTATGATTGTCTTGTTAGAATTTTCCACCGCAAAAAGGACATTCTGTATCAGGACTATTAGGATAACTTCATCGTCTGCCTGAGAAAAGTCTAAAGACGAGTCTTCGAAATTGATATCACATTCTTTTGATGAATTGGAAGAGCTCTTTCTGTGTCGTTTTAAACGTTTGTTATTTTGTTCACGATATCTTGAAGTAGCTGTGAGCTCATTTGTACTTTGTTCCTTGTCCTATACATGTATTGTTTATGATCAGGGTTTTCTTTGTCTATTTGTTGTCTGTTGGGTGTTTCTTTTTTTCTGCTGCTGAAGAATATTCTTATATGGTGAAGATGTCAATACTGCAGCTCCTCTGCTGTCTTCCTCTGCTGTCTGACTGCTTTCTAGGATTTTGAACTGGTATCATTTCCTCAGGACGAATCAGACATTTAGTTTTAGACATCTTCTGCCATATTTTCACGTTAGTCTTCGTGAAGTCCGTAATATCTTTTTTCCATTAGCAATAAATATTCAACTAATTCATTTTCCAACTCTGTAGGTAATACAGTTTTGCGTGCAAGTATTGTTTTGGCAACTTCCTGAAATGTAACTTGCGGATTTTTATTTGCAAGCCTAAATAGAGTAGTTCTGGGAACATAATAATATTTGGCCACTTTTAGGTACCCCTTACTTCTAACCTGAAAGATGGCTTCTTGCATATCCTTTTCGTCCCTTTGTTGTCTTTCTTTTTGGATGAAGGCATGTCTGTATGATACAAAATAAAAAGGAAAAAAGAAAAGAAAATCTTGAGAAATATAATTATGGAATACTATGCCATTTTATCACTCTATTGGTATTCCATATATGTATCCTTGCCACCTTGGAATGTTATATGTTGTAGCAATGTATAAAACACTTCAACTCTTTTCTGCTTTGTATCAAAATGATCATTGACATTTGCCGAAATTCAGAATGCAAAATGACAACAATTGAACTTCATTAAAATAAAATTTACTCCACTGAAAACTTAACCTACAGAAAACTCAGGAACCAGAAAAACCATCAACAGATGTATCACACTGGTTCTTTCGTCTAACACTTTCTATTCACGTGTGGCGTAATATTCATAGCTCTATAACAGTCTATACCTATCACCCCTAAGCGGCGGCACTATACATCCGCTATAGGTCGGTATTCCATATTAGTAGTGCTATTCCATATTTGTATCCTTTCCTCTCTCTCTCTCTCTCTCTCTCTCTCTCTCTCTCTCTCTCTATATATATATATATATATATATATATATATATATATATATATATATATATATATATATATATATATTAACTTAGAGGAGAAAATTCGACGTAGTCATGGTCAAGAAAACGTCATAAATTCGAGGCATAAAAATAACCCAAAATGATAGATATTGGTATTACATCCATAGTTTCCGCGGTAGCTGAGATGAATGATGCTCCTACAGGCGTTGACTTCCAAATACAGCCCAATCGACTATAGGCCAAAGGCGTGTTTTTAATTATTCGAACTAGGGAATTTCAGGAGGCAATTACCGGGATATGTAAAAGTAGTAGAAAAATGATCTTCCGTTGTTCAGTTTGTTTACATGGATATTTTATCTAACCCATGCCAAGAATGGATATTTTAGCTAGTTAGAAATAAAAACGTAAGAGATAAAATAATAAATATGTGAAAATAACGAATATATAACAATAAATAATAAGACTAATAATAGAGAAAATATATAAATTCAACAATAAATAGTAATAATAGTGTCGAGAGATAAAATACAGAACAATAAATGGTAAATGGTAATTATAGAAACAAATATTACCGTTTGAGGCAAACCTTACCATGTGGGCTGACCACTGTTCACTCAGTATCCATTGAGTCGTCTTCCAGCATGTCAGATTTGAAAGAATAGGCAGGTGGCTTATGAACAGGTGTAGATTTAGCTCTTTTCGAGGAGAGAATCGGATCATTGAGATGCCGTATATACTAGCTAAATATTAGTCTGGCCATGCAAGGTGAGTGGCGATGAGCTGGAGTTCGCCGAAGACCACAACTAAATGAAACTCGTGGAGTTTGGGGGGGGGGTTGCTAGTAGATGTGACTAGTGTCTGAATTTCTGAACTTTTGTCGGGAACAAAATCAGTTTCGGCACATTAATAGAAATACGTGAGGTTTGGAAGATTATTCGCTCATCAATGCAACGGGTTAGAATTAGAGATGGCCACAAAGTTCCGGTTGCGGCGGAACCGGTTCTCGGAGATCTGGTTTTCAGAACCGGTTCTGGAACCGGTTCGGGACCTGGACCCGAAAACCCGGTTCCGGACCTGGATCCGAAAACCCGGTTCCAGAACCGGGTCTTAGGAACCGGTTCCAGGCCTGGACCCGAAAACCCGGTTCCAGAACCAGTTCCAGATCTTTATCTGAAAACCCGGTTCCAGAACCGGATCTTAGGAACCGGTTCCAGACCTGGATCCGAAAGCCGCCAAAGACCCGTAAAGGAGGCCAAAGTTTACCTTCAAAAGAAATGCAAAGAGGACCATGCGCTTGTGCCTTCCCCGCCCAGACCCGCTTGTGCCCCCAGAAAAAAAATTTGGTCCACCAGTGGGTGTTTAGCCAAATGAATTGGCCAGTTTGCTTGTTTAGCCAATGAGTTTGCCAGTTACCCAGTTTATGCAGCCAAATGAGACAAGCTGCCGCCGCCTGGGGGCCTGCCTGTCGCTTCCACCATTTCATCTAGCATACTGTTCACAGCCTGCCAGCAGCTCGGGTTTAGCGTAGGGATGGTCATAAAGTTTCGGTTCCAGCTAAACCGGTTCCACGAGGAACCGGTTCTTGGAGATCCCATTTTCAGAACCGGTTCTGGATCAGGTTCCAGACCTGGATCCGAAGAACCGGTTCCGGACCTGGATCCGAAGAACCGGTTCTAGACCTGGATCCGAAGAACCGGTTCCAGACCTGGATCCGAAAAACCGGTTCCGGAACCGGATCTTTTAGAACCGGATCCGTTCAGACCCGAAAACCGGTTCCACCAGGAACCGGTTCTGGCCATCCTTAGAATGTCGCGACTTTGCTCGGGAACAAGATATGTTTGGATGGAGACATCGGACGTGTGGGTTGCTACTAGTGCTGTCGAAATCGGTTTTTGAAAAACCGAAAACCGGTTTTTGTAAAAAGTGAAATTTCATAAAACCGAAATGTCGGTTTTGAAAACCGCATTTGCGGTTTCGGTTTTGAAAACCGCATTTGCGGTTTTCGGTTTTCAGAAAACCGGTTTTCTCAAAAACCGAAAACCGCAAATGTCACAAAAATTCAACAGCACTAGTTGCTACATGTTTACAAGAAATAGCTGCTACAGTAGCAAAGAGCACAGAAGCGAGGAAGAGATGCTTTCCTTTAAGCGACGCTTAGCATTAGTAGCATTCAACTAGCGCTGGAGGTGGAGTGTTCTTAGACGTGAAAGTAAGGAAGCGAGGGTAATCATGGAATGGTACCAGAAAAGTTGTGTGTAGGGAAACTGTTATGCTAGGAGTGACGTGGATTGCTCGACGAAATTTCATTAGCAACGTGGAAGAGGGGATTAGGGAGGCCAACAGTGAGAAAGAAAGAGCGGAGAAAGATATAGAAATTTTTAATAAACAGTTAGAGGAAAATTGTACGATAAGAGAAAACTAGAGTACAGAAAGAGAAGTGGGACCAGGAAAGGAGAAAATAAAATGAAAGAGAAGTAAGAAGACTAAAAGAAAATACAGTAGAAAGGAAAAAGGACAGAATATAATGTGATGGAGAATAGAAGTTATGGGGGAAGTGACAGAAATTTAAAAAATGCTATAGAAAATGAGCGGTATCTCGAATTACAGGAAAAGAAGCAAGCGATTATTGGAGATACTAAGGGAGAGGAAGAGGAAGAAAAGAGAAGATGCATGAACAAGGGATTAAAAACGAGTAATCTAGAGAATCCAGTACAGTAAGTGTAATGTGTTACCTCCGTTGGAGAAACAGGAAAGAAATTAAAGGGGCGAATTAAACAGCGTACGGACGACTTAAGGTTAAAGGAGATAGAAATGCATTCTATAAACACTTAAGGGACAAGAGACATGAGGTTAATTAGATTGAGGTGAAAGTGCTAGGCCAGGAAAACAGAAAGATGATCAGTAAATGTAAAGAGGCAAGATTTATTGAAAGTGAAGGTGTTAATGTCATGAACTGGCACTTAAAGCTTAAAGGATTTAGGATTTAGGATTTAGGTTTCTGGGCTTTTCGGCATCTAAGGCCATTTAGCCCGTCACGTTTTGAGTGATGACGTCCCTCGGCGAGCACACTATCCGGGGAAAAGGAAGGAAGAAGGATTGGGGAAGGAAGGAAGCGGCCTGGGACCTATAAGTTAGGTATCACTCCGGCATTTGCCTGGTGTGAATGAGAAAAACCCAGGAAAACCTCATTCAGAATGGCTGGCCTGAAAAACCGTTTTACACTTTTTCCACCGAGAGCCCCCACCGGGAATCGAACGCGGGACCATTCGCACCTTAACATTAAAAATTGATAAACAATAGAATGAGTTATTGGGAAGCATTAAGATATAAATTTTGTGTTATTTTTGTTATTGTGGTTATTGTTATTATCAGCATTTATTATTATTATTATTATTATTATTATTATTATTATTATTATTATTATTATTATTATTATTATTATTATTATTATTATTATTATTATTATTATTATTATTTGTAAATCTATTTGTGAGTTCTTCATTATTAAGTATATGTGTATACACAGTCTAAGAACTTGGAGAAAAGGATTTAGCAGGTTTGGTATCTGTTTTGGTTCTCCAAGGTGATTGGCTGTCAGCAACCAATCAGGTTACAGGAATGCTTTAGCTGTTTTTTAATATTTAATCCTCTGTTAATTCTCATGCAAATCATAGTGGCTGACGAAGCCAAGTAGTTGGCAAAACTATCACAAGATATTAGTTTTATGAGAGTAAATTATTTGTTTTTCTCAGAGATTTGTTTATCTTTTCATTATATTTCTAATTCTTTTTGTATATACAATAATTTATAATAAAAAAAATAAAAGTATCCAGAGCTATCATTTATTTATTAAACAAACAGAATGAATTGCTTTACAGAGGTAATTAAAACGTACCACAAAAACGTAAAACTTTACTGAAAAATGTAAGGTTTTTCAACATATTTTATATGCATGCTAAGTTCGATATCGATCATGTATCATATATATTACTAACGTGTTTTTCTAATAAAAAGTTGATCATTCTTATGTGTTTTATTTGTTCTTTTGAAAATGTGTTTTTCTAAAATGGGTAAAACATTTTTGAATCTTCAATATCAATATGTTATTGTCCAAAATTAGCAAGACACTGTTTCACTTGCAAATGAATTGCGCCATTATAAACAAATCAGTTTGATCTCAATTCGTTGAAACAGTGGCGTATTTACAATTTTGTTTCCAGAGGGGCTATGCACAACACGTGAAGAACCACTTATATTTTTTGTTTTGGTTGCTGACAAATTTTAATGAATTTTTGCATATAACAAATTTATTTCGGAAGGGGGCTTGAGCCCGATAGCCACTCCCCATAAATACGCCACTGCGTTGAAACATGAAATTGGAAATGATAGACTTATTTTAACATACGAGGGTCACTACGAAAGTTTTGAGATACGCATTGTTGTGGCACAGTATTTGAATTCCAACAATTGCGTTCGATAGTGGTATTCAGAGCCAAGAAGCGAAGCAAGTTTCAACTCGCCTCGCTTATCGGCGTGGCCGTATCGCCTTCACTTGTTTGTTGATGTGAGCAGTATTCGGCTGTCTAGAATGGAGCTCGAAAGGGAACATTTTCGGGCAATGATCCTTTACGATTTCAAAAGTGGTTTGAACGAGAAACAAAGCCTTGACCGTTTGCAAGGGGCATTTGGGGACCTTGCTCCTTCCCATGCTACAATTTTTCCTTGGTTTGGTGAATTCAGAAGAGGCCGGACATCACTTAAAGATGAAGAGAGAGCTGGACGTCCGGCAACAGCTGTGTCAGATGAAAACATTGCCGCTGTGGAACAAATGATTCGAGAAAATCCTCGAATAACTTTCAACGACATTGAATCTACAGTGAACATTGGATCGCCAGCAGTAAGAAAAATTCTTCATGATCATCTTCGGCTCAGGAAGGTTTCATCTCGTTGGGTGCCTCACACTTTGAACAGCAGAAGCGAATGCATGTGGAATGGTGTGAAGAAATGCTTGCAAGATTTGATGGAGGCAATTCTCGACGCGTTTCTGACATTGTTACTGGTGATGAGACTTGGATCTATCAATTTGACCCTGAAAATAAACGCCAGTCTACAGTTTGGATCTTTCCATACGAAAATCCACCCACGAAAGTTAAGCGACCGCAAAGTGTGGGGAAGAAGATGGTCGCAACTTTCTTCTCCAAATCTGACCATGTTGAAACTGTTCCACTTGAAGAACAAAGGACTGTTACTGCTCAGTGGTACACCACTATTTGCCTAACAAAAGTGTTCCAGAAGCTTCGGGAACGGTCTCCAAGAACTGGATTGCGTGAGATCCTGCTTCATCATGACAACACGTCCGCACACATGGCCAATATCACAATTCAGTTTTTGGAATCTACGGAGGTCAAACTTATGACTCATCCGCCGTATAGCCCTGACCTGGCCCCGTGTGATTTTTTTTCTGTTCCCCAGGATCAAATATCGCATGCGGGGGAAGAGATTTTGCAGCTCTGAAGAAGCTGTAGTGGCTTACGAGAATGAACTTTCAACACTTGAAGAAAAAGACTGGCAACACTGCTTCCAAAAGTGGTTTTCGAGGATGCAAAACTGTGTACAGTGTAATGGTGAATAGTTTGAGAAAATGTAAGTGTTAAATTGATTTTAAGTATGTAAGATATTTCACATCTCAAAATTTTCGTAGTGACCCTCGTAAGATTGGAAGCTATCTGAAAGAAAGTGGTAACGGACTTCTGTAATACGAAATTTCACCAATAAGGGCGATAAGCTATTCGCCTGTGGCCAGTTTAAGTCTTTCGGGATTTTCTTCCAAAGAATTAACCTTGTAGGTCTAAAAAAAATAATAACTTTTCTGTACTTTAGAGAAAGAAGATAGGATAGAATCATTAAAATGGAATAAATGATGTAGGTCTATTTCCATTAATCCTTCATCAAACTTTGAAGTATCTGTGTATGAGTTTTGTAATTAGTTTCCGAAAGTTTTAATCTGTACAAATATTTGTGTTTTATGAGAAGCAGTAGAGCGAGAAAATTGTGTGTATTGGAGAGAGAAGAGAAAGGAAAAAAGAAAGAAAAAGATAGGAAAAGGAAGAACTAGAGATGGAGGAAGAATCGAATTTCAAGTGGGTTTTCTTTGTTAATGTGGTGTTTACTTAATGGAGAGCTAAGTTTCCCAAGTTCTTGTTCAATTTTAATTACATACTGTAAGTAATTAATTATCGCTTTTTCTTCTTTACTATTTTGCTTCCTTTATTTTTTTCCTTTTTTTCGCGATTCTGAAACCATGTTCTTGTTTTAATGATTCGGAAATCCTAAACACTAGGATTTCATTCACTTTGTCTCTTTTGAGCGATTTGAGATTTAGTACCGGACCGAGTTCTAATGGAATCCTTTCAATCAACTCAAAAGCCAGCTACTTCCCTTTGCCCCCTCCTCTTCTCTCATTCTCTATTTCGGTTAAGACTTCTTTGAAGTCAAGGCTTTATATTCGAAATTCTGTCTATCTCCCTCTGTTTTGCTTATTCATTCGTAAGCATTTCACTTGTCAATAATGAAAGAAAACTAATGAGTAAGATATCCCTCTGACAGAAGTTATATGATATATTCATTTTTTGCCTTGTTTAATTTGTTACTCCTAACTTATTTCTTAAAATGCAAAGCATGATTTACGTGTTTTTTTCCCCCTTCTACATTCGTTTTCAATTGAGAAATTGGGTTGTTACCACGTGAAATCTTTGAGTCTAACGTCAAACGAATATACTTGTTAGGCTAAGGGAGACGATGATTAAAACAAGTGAATGAACGGGCAAGAATTGATGGAATGAGAAAGTGGGAGGAAACGGGAGGCCCGGGATCGAACCAGGGACCCCACACACGAGAGGTAAGCGCTCTATCACTGAACCATCGTGCCCCATCAAATGAAATCAATTCCTGTTCTGCTACGTAAATAATACTTCGCCTTTATGACAAACAGGCGTAAGCGACAAAAAAAAAATCATTTTTACAGGAGAGCATTTGAAAGGAAAACTGCGTGATTTGACATTTTCTCTTAGAAAATAAAATTCTTTAATCTCCAAAGTTAAATACTGATTATTTTATTCTAAAAAATCACTCTTCCAAGATCTGTTTTTAGGTAATTTAGAATGAAATATTTAAGTAAGTCAAAATAGGCTGAAAATGGATATATTACCTTTTCGACAGATTTGTTTACGTAGGCTGGATATTATGTTGGATTTTGCCTTTCCCCGGATAAATTATTTACTTTTACGTAATCAACTTAGAAGGATAAAGAGTAATATGGATTTCAATATATGTGAACTAATCAATGTTTTTCTTTCGTTAAACTTTGTGGTGGACAAACACCGTGCTCGTAGATTTTCTCGGGTTTTCCTCCCACTTTCTTCATTCCACCATTTCATTCCTTTCTCATCACCACCATCTCTTTTAGCCTAACCGGCATAACCATGGGACGTAAAACTAAAAGATTTCGTTTTATTTTTTTTTCTTTCGTTAAAAAAAAATGGTTTTTACTGCCGGAAATATCTTGACGTATTTATTGAATTTTTTATTAGTTTAACGAGGAATACATTTGAAATTATAATAATTGAAAAAGTTTTTTTTTTTTGTGCTTAGCAGTGTGGTAATTTCCTTCAAAAGTGTTGATCCTCGGCAAAAAGACTGCAAATCATTTTATTTATTACTACTTTTATGAACACGTTCATTCAGTTCTGAAACATGGTGTAATTCTTCAGAGGCGTTTTGCTTTAGGATATTTTTCATCAGTACTTATTACTCATATCAAAATAAGAACAAAAGTTCGCATGGAAATGTGGGAGAAAGTGTATAAATTCGGAGCTAGAACCATACAAAAGCGTGAAAAAAAAAAAAAAAACTAGATTGCTACACGTTTTATTTCTAACTCAAGAACCCTTGGAGTGCTTGTCCGTATCAGCATAAAAAACGTCACACATACGCCATCCAAAAAATGCCTATTTTAGTAATGAACAATGTATGTGCAAGTGATTCCCTACAAGTCATAACTTCCAAACATGTTCCCACAGGGGCGGCTTTAAGATTTTAATTTTGGGTAGGTCCGCTCACTCGCTTATGGACACATATACACATTTGATTGATTAATTACAGTAGGAAATTGCTTTTACAGTAGTGGTTGATCCTATTTATTAAATAATTATCTACAATTAATATAAATAGTGGAAAATATATTTACTCTTTATTGTATCTTTTAGCGGTTATATAGTTTTCAAAATTTTTGTGCAGGCCCGTGCTTACCCGGCCTACCTGCTAAAGCTGCCACTGTGCCCCCAACAAAATTCTTAGATAGTTCTGAATTAGAGATGGGCTCAAAATGGGCAAAAAGATAACCCTTGACAACAGTGCATATGCAAAACTTTTGCCGAAAAGTCGGAAATGTTAGGAACTGCCAGTTTCACGGTTCATCGTGTTCATGATAACGCCTGTTTTGATGTATTGTTTCACGTTTATACGCGTAAAAGACATAAAATATATCGTAAAAACATCTCAGTACGCATTATTCCGATCAGGAGGAACCGCGAAGCTGGCAGTTCGAAATTTTAATATAAATTGCTACATTGTTATAACGTTATATTTCAGTACAACCATCAAACATACCAGAAAATTTTTTCCCAAGGCATGATTTTTTCAACAAGTGACAATTTAATTATGTATACAACAAAACGCAAGCAATTTATAATTGATTTTAGCAAACTGTCCTGCATATCAAGTTAACATTCCCAATTTATTAGCAGAAACAATAGAACAAACATTTCGTTCTACACTTAAAATAATACACGTGCGGAATTTATATGGTTTTGTTATAAATTGCCATAGTATTTATATTAAAAATATTTTCCAATCTATGGATGAACTTTCTTTCATAAGCAGAGTAAATGTTGTGTTGAAAAGAAAGAAAGAAAGAAATTAAAAAGAAGAATATCCAATACTGGATTTGAAAACTTATTTCTATGCTAATATTTCCAAATGCAAAGAAAGTCATACAATACGTCAAAACATATTAATTTATTCTTCTTTCTCTTCTCTATGTTTAGCACTGTTTTTCCCATGACAATTTCCGGTATACTTTTTTCTATTCCACATTACACTAATATGATTAGCTTTAAATCTCAAGTGACATCATTGTTGTTTCAGATATTCATGGACCCTGGATTTTGTCAGTACCTGCTATAGGGTTCCCTCCGATAGAGTCAGGATTATTTAACCGTAAATCTATACATTTTGTTAGTTGTATTGTTTCCAGATACACACCTAATCCATTCCCAGATATATATCCAAACAAGGCTAGTATTCGGAAACTTCGACCAATTTTCGGAATTGATTCTAATATCTGGCCAGATTCCTCGTTTTCATAGTGGA
The DNA here is from genome assembly GCF_964235325.1 of Thermobia domestica. NCBI lineage: Eukaryota > Metazoa > Arthropoda > Insecta > Zygentoma > Lepismatidae > Thermobia > Thermobia domestica. The sequence goes on from NC_137455.1 coordinate 317,400,535, forward strand.
ATACAACAAACTCTATGGTTTGAAAACATTGTTGAATTTATTTATTTATTTATCAACACAACAGGCAGATGCTCAATTAGAGTGTTGAAAAATTACAATATATTTTTATAACAGTTTTTTAGTACCTTACAGGACATTGTGCATATATCAATTTTATCATGTTTTCGACATAATTTGTTGTAAACAGAACATATTCTCCAGATTGGTGACTTCAGCATTATGTCGGTTCTAGACTGTAATAGAAGAGACCTGTATTATTAGTTGTAGTTCTAACTGAACAAACATGGAAGGTTAATGATGATATAATGTTGAAACAGATTTTCTCCGGAGATAGGAGAAACTTCAATATAATAGGAGAAAGGGAAGCAACATTGCGAAATTAATGGTTAATATTCTATTTAAATCAGTATTACACTAATTGAAGAATTGGACACACTTTCATTTCAATGGACAAGGTTTCACTGAGTTTTTGTCATTGATTTTTCTCGAGGAGGGGACATATTGTGGCTCCGAAGGGCTACTCCATGAAATAATAAGCCTGTAAGAAAAGCGAAATAGGTTCATTGCCGCAATAACAAAAGTTTGCCATTAGACCTTTTCTATGTCAAAACAAACCAGTCATAATTGTTATTGTTCTTATGAGCCTATTCATTTTTTTCTTTCATCCCACACATGTTTTCCATTTTAACGACATGTTCTGCCTAGTTTAGATGTTTGGATTTAATTGTCCTACTTCGATTGGTTATGAAAATTTAAAATGGCTCGAAGAGTGGAACATTCTTATTTTTTATAATATTCTTTTACTCTCGTAGACCGTGTTTGCTACAGGTGTTTATTGCCTTACAATATTCTTTTTCTCCCGTAGATTGTCTCTGCTTCAGATTCCATTAGCTCCCTCACTCCAAGAAAGAAATTAGTGTTTGAACATGATTTGGACATTTTGAAAGAAATGACTTTCGGTGTCAAAAATGTGTTAAACAAAGTGTCCTATTAGTGAACAAAACCGTGTACAATGTATCCTAACAGTGGTTAATAGGAATTATCCTAAGTGTGTTCAAAATATACCTGCATTTCTGATGTCCAATGAGTATATGGGCAGAAACGCCGTGCAAATGTGTAAATAGTAACGCGTAAAGCGCCCAAACTTCGATCAAAAGTCGTTTCTTTGATTGTATAGGCTACACATTGGAAACATCTGAAGTTCAGCACATTTGAACACTCTTAGGATATTACCAATTAATCACTGTTACGAAGCATTGTAGACATTTTCGTTCACTAGTAGAATACTTCAGGACATTTTTGAACATATTAATCAATGACAAAAGGTCGTTTCCAGTACGTGTCCAAGACTTTTATGACACTTTTTCACTAGAAAAGTCTGAAACATTTGAAATGTATTTTTGATAGAGTACTTAGGTATTTTCTTCCTGTTCTTCTTCTTCTAAGCCGTTTTTCGCAGATATATGCAGTCGGCTTTTTGGATCACTTGTGTCCACCTGTTTCTATCTTGCGTTATATCCGCTGACACAACGCTGCGTCATATAGTTCTGCCTGCCTTACTAAAAATAACACAAAGTTTGCAATTTTTCTTTTGCTTGTTTTTCATGAGTGAAAGGACATAATAAAATACAACTTACCACAATCATAGATAATGTTGTACTACAACAGAAAATATGAACCTAAAGAATTTTCAGTGTTGCCATCCATAGAAATTACAGTGTTGCCAGAATAACGATTTCCCTAAAATCTAAGTTAAGGCAGCGACTAGAGGAACGAACTCAACTGCATTTGATTACGTATCACGTTGTTTTGGTTTCCTGTGAACTACTTTTAAATAATAGTTGTATTTAATTTGTAATAAACAAAATAGTTTTAACATATAGTTATTAAAACTAATACAACTATTATTTAAAAAGTAGATCACAGCAAACCAAAACAACACAACACGTAACCAAGTGCAGTTGAGATCGTTCTTCTAGTCGCTACCTTAACTTAGATTTTAGGAAAATTGTTATTCTGGCAACACTGTAATTTCTATTCTTCAGGTTCATACTTTCTGTTGTAGAACGACATTTTCTATGATTGTGGTAAGTTGCATATCATTATCTCCTTTCACTTATGAATAAACAATCAAAAGAAAAATGGTAAATTTTGCATTATTTTTAGTAAGGCAGGCTCTTAACACAATCCACCCAATTCTTGTTTGGTCGGTCTAGTACTCGTTTCCATTCAGTTCTATATCATCCAATCAGTGAGCTACGTATTTTGAAGGTTTTCTTCTTACATGCTCAAACCATTTCAGTCTACTTTCTTGCACTTCTTCTATTACTGGTCTCACCTCTACTGTTCCCTGGTTCACTTCATTCTTAATTTTGTTCTTCCATGCTACTTCACACATCTACCGCAACATCTTCATCTCCACAACATGCAACTTCTGTTCTCTTCTCTTCTTCGTCGTCCAACATTCTGCTCTGTATAATATAGCAAGTCGTACACTTTTCCTTTAAAGCGTATTGGTCGAGAGTGTTTACATCATTTCACCTTGATTGAACTATAAATCACAAAGCAGAAAACAAAAGAAAGTTTTACATTGTATGCAAAAAATATAATATCTTTACGAGCCTCTGAATTCAGGGAGTAGAAACTTGACATATAAATAAACTCTTCATTATTATACGTAAATAAACACCTGATTTAGGTTCTAAAATTCCAGTTCTAAAGGGGAAAGGAGAGCAATTTAAATAATACATATTCGAGTTTCCATTTTTATATTCATAGAGACCGGATGTTAGGCAAAATGCCTATTTTTTATTATTAAAGATATAATCAAAAATGACGTTTTAAAGTTTATATGGAAGTTTATAGTTTCGATTTAAGCCAATTTTATTTTGCCTATTTTGCCTATTTCGACCTTTACTGCCTAAATAATTGGTTTGGCACCTAATATTGCCTATTGTCTGCATTTTCTTCAAAATAAGCCTTCTTTGGGAAAATATATAATTTATATAACATAAATAATACACACATGTTAAGTATTTGTAAACAGAAGCACGTGGTACGTTACGATATATATACCTGGTGAACTTCAAAGATGTGCACATTTGGAATCGATAATTGAATCCTGACAATTGGAACGGAACCGAAAGATGTGCACATACTTTGAGAGGTGATTCGTGACATGGAAAGAAGACAAAAAGTCCTCTTGAAATTTTTGAATGTCTCAAATCGCCTCCCAAAGTATGTGAACACCTTTATGTCTCGTTCCAATTGTCAGGATTTGATTTTGGATTCCAAGTTGTCCACTGTCACTCGTACACGAAGCGGAATTTGACAACATGCAACAGGACTTTTTGTCTTCTTTTGATGTCATGAATCAGCTCCCGAAGTATGTGCACATCTTTCAGATTCACCCAGTATGTATGGGATGCATAACAAGCTTCGTTTTTATATATACAATAAAAGAAGATATTAACAAACAAGTATGTTTCTATATTCTTTGAACATTATCTATGACTTGAATCTATTTTTTAATGGTGTTGAGTATTTATCTTCATTATTTCGAATTACATTTTAGTGCCTATTTTACTGCCTATTTTTTAAATTTTTAGTGCCTATTTGCCTGCCTATTTTCCAGGTTTTTAGTGCCTAAACATCCGGTCTCTATTCATAACATACCCAATGTGAGAAAACAGCTGAATCGTTTGAACATGTAACTTGGATCATTTTTTCTTTGATTAAAATACGGATCCTGGGGAAAAGGAAAGATAGATTTGTTCCCAGATAGAAATTTATTTCCTTCAGCTGATACAAACGAAGCGGTTAAATGAAGCTATTTAGAACAAGGTTTGAATCTATGTTCATAGACCATAGAAGATAACGTGTATAATTTGAATCGAGTACAAAATATTAAAAACATATTGTTGAGCGGAGAGGAAAAGTTAAGTATGTGTTGCGATTAGTGAAAAGAAACAAGCAGTGTCATATATACACCACGTGAAGAACTTCGGTTGTGTGACCTGAAATTTTCTTAATTAATATTGAAACCGAACGTGAAAGTAAATTTTTACTACATCCTTTTTAGTAGATAGATTAGCCTGGAGATGAAATATATTTTTGAAACTCTTGCTTTTTGGAGGAAAACGCTTCACTCTATTTACCACCATTTTTTACTCCCATACCATTCCCTGTTAAAAGTAGAAGTAGTTGATTTCTACTACTTCCGGTTTTAATAGAGTTTAGAGTGAAGACGAAGCTATCTATTACCATTTCCGTTATATAGTGATCAATGTTCAAATTGAAAAGGATTGCTTTTCACTAGTTTCTGTGGATGAATTACTCCCATCAACGGACTTGACTACTAACTTTTGACCCTATCAGGGGCTGATACAGGGGGGGGACGATCGGGGCAATCGCCCCCACCCCCTCAGAAGAGTAAACTTTCTTACTTTATATATAAATAAAACCCATCTCAGAGTTTGGAGCTCTTAAAAGTAGCTCTAAATGGCAGTATTACAACTCACCGCCTCACCCCCCAGAAGTCCGTCCTGGATCCGCCCCTGGACCTTATACATCTTGACCGAAATTAATCCAACAAGTACTTCTTGAGATTTTGTCTCCCTGACGGGACATAGACAGACAGATAGAATAAATAAATAAAAGAGTTTTCGGTAAATCAAACTTCTTTTGAAAAAATCAAAATTAAGCTCCTCGTAGCTATGTGGATAGCATACATGCCCTTGACATGAGAGATCCGGGTTCGATTCCCGGTGGGAATTCATGTGATTTCGATCCCACATCAAGCTGTAGGTCCACGTATCATTTATCCTAGCTGTTGAACAGGACTCTAAACTCCAATCCCGGGGCACAGCCAAGGAGGAGGGGGGGGGGGGAGATCCACCAGGTCCGCATCACTCTGAAAAACTTCCTAACTTAACATACATTTGTATGCTTTCTCAATAGAACTATACTTGTTTTATATTTTTTTCTGAAAATATAGGTGGAAGTATTTTACAATCTTATTCATGGTCTTTTCGGGTGCAGAATAATAACCGTTTGATAGTACTACATAGACTTAGTGGCTTGTTGTATTGGATTCCCCCCCCCACCCCCCTCTCTCAATGCTTGGACCCCTCCCAACAAAAATTTCTGGGTGTACGCCTGCTCAAATCCAATCTAATTTAATTCTTAACAAAAAAAAAAGTGCGGAGTTTAGTGAAAAGAATTGCTTAAGATAAAAAAAACTGAATTTGTTTCGTCTCGAAAACGCATCATGAAAGTGGTATCAAGTATCGAAAAGTGTATTAGATTGCATTGGAATAGCTTTGTCCCGTATTATATCTCGTTATGAAAATTTTGTCTCGTCTCGTCTCGTGCGCAATGCTAATAGTGAAGACACTTGAATTAGTTCATGCAAAAAGGACTTCAGTCGCCCATATGGCGAAGTTGAGTTAACAACGGATTTTTGTTCCAATAGGGTATACCTATGCTTCTATGCATATTGGGCTTTAGTTTCATTGGTCTAACATGTCATATTTCATAAACAGATGTCAACTTTGATTATATTACGTAGAATGAGCTTCTTCTGCAATATGTATATACAGGGTGTCCGGAATGTGACTGATGGTTTTTGAAAGTGTATAGTTTTAATATAGTCAGCGAAACAGAACAAAAAACCATGCATTTTAAAGGCGAACTCAAAGAGTTTATTTGGTCTTACAAGTCTTTCTAGCTCACTGTAACTCCACGCGAGCTCCATATGTAACTTACAATGTGTAGCCTGAACTTAATCTCTCTCAACGCATTCTGTAACATCTGAGGTGTCGCCACCGCTGTGGTGCTTCACTACACTCCCCGTTGATAAAAATTGATCCTTCCACGCCTGGATACTGTTGCGTGATAGAGGATCCTTGTGGTAAACACGTCAAAAGTTTCGTTGAACTTGAACTACACTTTTTGTCTCTACAAATCACCATACGCATTGCCAGGCAGGTAGCCAGCCCGAAAATGTAGGGGGGCGGGGGCGGTAGAAGTTAGGGGAGCTCGATCCAACCATATTATAGTTCATTTGCAAGCCTACCGTGAAAATTTTACGGGGCCCGGCTCCCCATACCCCCCATGGATACGGGCCTGCGCATTGCGCCTTTTCGACTGCCGACGTCATTTCCGTTTATCGGCGATACTAGCGCCGTCACCGGTAGTTGATCAAGAATGAAAATTTGCTGAACAAACCTTTTTGAGCTTTCCTTCAATATGATTTTTTTTCTTCCTTCTGTATCTCTGACTATATTAAAACTATACACTTTTAAAAAAACCGTCAGTCCCATTCCGGACACCCTGTATATTAGTTTTCTCAGAACTAAGTTTGTTTCACTGAAGCCCTTTCTGCAATATCTTATTTACTTACGAAAATGAAATGAAATCTTTGAGTTTTACGTCCCACGATTATGACGGTTAGGCTAAAGGAGATGGGGATGATGAGTAATGAATGAATTGGTGGAATGAAGAAAGTAGGAGGAAAAGGGAGAACCCCAAGGAAACCCACACACGCGGTGTTTGTCCACCACAAAGTTGACTTGGCGGGGTACTGGGATCGAAACCAGAGGTGAACGCTCTACCACTGAGCCACCGCGGCCCCCTGATTGATTCACTTACGAATTCGTTCATTCTAAATAAGAAACTAAATTAAATGAAATTTCTTGTTTTAGGCCCAACGATTATGCTCTTTAGACTACAGGAGACAGACGGTTAATGAAAATGAATGATTGTAGAAGTATTGGTGAAATGATAATGTGGGAGAGAACGGGAAAACTCCGAGAAAATTCACGGATACAATGTTGTTCGCTACAAACATGGCCTGGGATCGAACCAGAGCTCCCTCATACCAGTGATTAGCGCTCTATTACTGAGCCACACTTCGCATTCTAAATATGAGCAAGTTCTGTCTGTTTAAGAATAATGATGCGATTGTATTTAATTAACTAATAATAAAATAAATACTTCTCTTTTGGCGGAAGTAAAAATTATATAGAAGTGCTACATCAATCTTCTGAAGTAGAAAGATTGATTAGGTTCAAACAATTTGCAGCTTTTGTTAATCGTGTGCACTGGTGCGTATTTTCTGCTAGATAAATAATTCCATAGCAACATATATTACAGTAAAAACTCGTAAGCGTTCACATCCATGTGTATAAATTAAATAAATAGCTTATTTGAAGAACCAAATTGAATCCAGTCAGATGAAAGTGGAAAGGATTGATAAAGTGAGGAGAAAACACATTTTTTATTGACAGCCAATGACGGTTTAAACTAAAAAAAAAAGTGTTTGATTGAAGTGGAGAGAAACCTATACTCTTTTTTTAGGCGAGTGTGTGTATCTGGGGATGAATGCATCTCAGTTTGGGTGTGGACCTGTATAATGGTATGTTCCAATATTAAGGGATGCAAGGAATATACAGTTTATTTCTCCAGCTTGTGAAAAAACTGTTAGGCGAAGACATTAAATAAATTACGAGGGTTGATCAGAAAGTAAGTTTACAAAGCTTGCAGTGAAACACGTATATATTATTTCATACAACCAGTACAACAAACAGATAGTATGGATATACTTAACGAACAAATATACATGTTTCTGTTATATTAGGTTATTTTTAGACATAGTTTCCGTGTCGGTTGAGGCACTTCTTGTATCGTGGGATGAGTTTGAAGATTCTCTTCTGGTAGGCCTCTGGTAAAAATCCTTTCCTTGCGTGTTCAACCAAGTTGTCACGTAGTGTTTCACCTTCTCGTCTGAAGCGAAGCGATGGCCTCCTAGGTGCTCCTTCAAGTGTGGGAACAGATGAAAGTCGCGTGCAGCGACATCCGGGCAGTGAGGAGGGTGGTCGATAATGTCCCAGCAAATCTGCTTCAACATCGTGATGGTCTTCTGGGGTGTAAGCGGACAAACTTTAGACACAATTCTGCGACATGTTGACGAGACATTACAGTCTCTCCCTAAACCTCTACCAGCTGCCAGTGAATTTCAGCCGCAGTTGCATGTTTCACCCACAGAAATCAAATAAGTGAGCGGACTTCTTCACGAGACCAGTTTTCCCAACGGGTTGCCATTTGTGTTTACCTATAACTAGCGCTGTAGGTGACGGGTATCTGAAACTCTGCACAGTTGTCAACTTCATGTATTAACATTGCCGCACACTCGTCATTCCTTCATAACAGACGAAACTCCAGAAATATCGGTCTTGTAATCTTAGTTTCTGATCCTTACTCGTATTTTGAGGCATTTAGTAATTTTTAATGGGATATGGACAAAATCTCGCGGCCGAAACCCCGCCTGATCAAAACCTCGCGGGCCAAAATCTCGCCAGGCCAAAACCTCGCGTACCCAAAATCTCGCCGCTCATAACCTCGTGGGCCAAAATCTCGTCTGGTCAAAATCTCGCCGTCCAAAAACCTCTCTAACCAAAATCTCGCTTGGCCAAAACTTTGCAGAATGAAACCTTTCCGTAAAATTTATCTAATGAGTTTCTTAATATGCAATTCCATATTACAAATAATAATAATAATAATAATAATAATAATAATAATAATAATAATAATAATAATAATAATAATAATAATAATAATAAAAAGAAGATTAAAAATATCGTGAGCGTGGTCTTTCTCGGGGTATTCCCGTTTCCTCTCACTTTCTTCATTCCATCATTTCCTTCATCCTGATCAACTACGTCTCCTTTAACCTACAAGACATAATCGAGGGACGCAAAAACTCATATATTATTTCATACTTTCATAAATATTATTCGATTTTGTTAGAATTTCCTAAGTTCAACGTCAAAGTGAAATAAAAACAATCCAAAGTTCAAACCCCATATGTGTTGAAAATTTGATCGAGACCAGTCGAGTGGTTCAAGAGTTATTAAGTCACAAACGCAGCCACTTTCATTTTTATGTATTTCTATATGTCTCCCCTTCCCATCAAAGTAAAATGATAAAAACCATCTCAGGCTCTAACCTGACCTGTGTGGGAAATTAGATCAAGATTGGTCTCGTGGTTTAAGAGTTATTAAGTTTTATTTATTTTTAAATATCTCCCCTACCCTTCGTTGTGCCGTCAAAGTAAAATTATAAAATACATTCCAGTCCTGAACCACATCTATATTGAAAATTTCATCGAGATCGGTCGGTGGCTCAAGAATGATGTCACAAACATAGTCATTTTCATTTTTATACAAAATAGATTTTCAATACAAGCGTTAGAATTTTCTTCTCATTATTTTAATGTAATTATGTGTGTTACAAAATATATACATATAGCAATATATAGAGCATTCTATATCGAAGAAATCGTCGTGACGACGTTTTATACTGATATTTCTTCCCAGGCGAGATTAAATCCCGCGTAGTTTGGACCAGGCGAGATTCTGTGTCCCGAGATCAGGACCGCGAGGTTTTGTCCAGGCGAGATTTTGGGTATGACGAGATTTTGGGACGCGAGGTTTTGGCCTGGCGAGATTTTGGCCCGCGAGGTTTTAGACAGGCGATGTTTTGGGCCGGAGAGATTTTGGCCCGCGAGGTTTTGGCCCGCGAAGTTTTGGTCGTAGAGGTTTTGGCCAGGTAAGGTTTCGGCCCGGCGAGATTTTGGTCAGGCGAGGTTTTGGTCCGCGAGGTTCTGGCCGCGAGGTTTTGTACCCAAACCATTTTTAATAACCTGGGTACTTAAGAAGATATATTTTGGTTACACTTTCTGCAAGAATAGCACCTGAAAGGTGCAGTTTCTACCAAAACTCCTTTATATATTTAATCAACCGTGTATCTGTCCGACCTAGAGACAAAAGATCCCAAGAACTATTTGAAGGATCACCATTAGTTTAAATCAGGATCTATAGATGTAGGATTTAAGTCAGGATGTTGTATAAGATCAATAGTTAGGAATCAAGTTCGTCGATGGAGGTGATCCATCCACATGAAGTAGTCGCAATCAACCACTTTCGGTTTTAATAGCATTGCTATAGAACAAAAATGGTATTAGATAGAGAGAAGCAGTTATCTCCAATCCATTGAACTTCCCTAGAACACATTCCATCTTCACTGTAATTTCTCTACTAAAACCGAAAATGATAGATATTCACTACTGCTTCCAGTTTCAATTTTAATTGAGAAAATTTTACGTTACAGAAACCAAAGTCCTTCACGTGGTGTACACAGGAACACTATTATTTGTTCATTTAATATAGACAACTCATTATCGTTGTAAGAATTTTGTTATTACCAACAGGACATTCACTTCAAATTGAGGAATTTCTGTGAGGATTACGTCCCTCCTCTGGTTCAAACTGTTCATCTTCCTCTTCCTTTGCTCTTACCTCCACCAAAGATTTTTAGTCTTCATTCCGAAGGAAAATCGAAACATTTTTCATTATTAATATTTTGATGATTATAGGAAAACACAACTATTTTCTGAATGCATATTGCCAAGGAAAGATATCATTTGGTAGATCAATCCTCAAAACAGAGGAGCACCTACCGGGGAGGAACCGGGTCCGAGCCCCTTCCCCCCAAAAAATACTTTCTAACTCCATATACATCCTGTACACTTTCTCAATGAAATTATACTTGTTTGACAGGGAAATAGTTGATGTATCATGAAAAATTTGATCTTACGTTTCATCTGTACTGTACTTACACTTGAAATGAAATATTTGATTTTTACGTCCCTCGATTGTGCCGGTTAGGGTAAAGGAGACTGTGATGATGAGTAATGAATGAAATGGTGGAATAAAGAAAGTGGGAGGAAACGGGAGAACCCCGAGGAAACCCACGCACACGGTGTTTGTCCACCACAAAAGTTCACTTGGCGGGGGCTGGGATCGAACCCGGGACCCTAAGCACCAGAGGTGAACGCTCTTACCACTGAGCCACCGCTGTTCCCCCGTACATACACTTCTTTAACAACATTATATTTCTTCACTGATTTCCCTTTCCATTCAACATGTTTTCTTTTCTTCTTTACAACCCTGCCCACTAATCTAGTTGCTTCAACGCACAACTTGGCATTGTGGTCCCAGGTTCAATTCCCGGTGAAGAACATTGAATATGTTACAGTTGTTCGAATTCCATCTTAAATCGCTTCCTCATATGAATCGCTGATTTGAGAATCGTCATAAGTCACCCATATGCAGAAAATGAATTTACATACAGCTTTGATTCTTGAAGGGTAGCTACACCATTGGGTTGTAATGTGTCAGAAGTCATGCTAGTAATTCTTGTAATATCGAGCTGCAGCAAGTGTTCCTGAGTTGAGAAACGTCAGAAATCATTGACTTTGGGAATTATTGACATTATTGAGTTATGACGTTTCTCAAATCAATGATTCATATAGTCTTGGTGATGAAAAGGGGATGCTAAACTAATATATATATATATATATATATATATATATATATATATATATATATATATATATATATATATATATAACAGTTTCTTGTGAACACAAACACAAAATACAGTATTGTGGTGGTTGTGATATGTAATGCAAACAGTTCAAAATGTAAATTTTGAGATTTTTTTCACGCTACACAAAAGCAGGATATTTTAGTCATTTGTTATGCTATGCATTAATTGAGAAAGTATGTATTTTGAGTTTACTTTCATACATAAAAAAATAATAGGAAACGTACATTTTTATAACTTTTTTTCTCGTAGAACGCAAAAAATTAGAAAATTACATTTTAGTCAGCTTTAATATTAAGCACACAAATATTTTACAACTTCAGACCAACTTACTTTAACA